>NC_136910.1:45553742-45581242 GCF_949606895.1 Notothenia rossii
TGTGAAAAAAATCTAGGTTGTGAAAAAAATCTTTCAAAAAACCTTTTCAGTGATGTGCTTTCAACACGTTTTTTTTAACTGTCTTGTATTATTGTCTTGTCAACAGGACATTTATCTTGGGTTTCTGGTGTTTTATATCTCAGGCTAAATATATTTTCCTTTCCCCCCTTCGGTCTTTGCCAGTGAGGGCTACACCAAGACGTGGTGAGTCCTGTCACAAAACACGAGGACTGGGGGCTGAGTACGAGTCATCTGTTTTGTCTGTCTGTCTGGCGGGCGTCTCAGCGTACCTGTTTACTGCCTCCTGCTGCGCCCAGCGGGACACTCGTACCAGGGCACCAGATTGGCACTTTGGAGGGGGGGATGGGGTGTGAAGCATCATTACATGAAGTTGGTATCATGGAGACTTTGATGCTGTTCAATATAACATACACAGATTTCTCTCAAAAACTAAGAACTCATGAGAATATGTTTGACTGTATAGCAGCTATGCAACCACATACCATCACACCTAATTGGCATGTGTCAGTAACACAAAATATCTCACTTAAAAGCTTGTTATAAATACAGTTCCTCAAAGCTACAGAGCTATTGGCCCTGAGTGCTGAACTCTTAATGCTGTTAATATTATGAGTACAATCTTTGATAAAAAGGGTACTTTCCTTTAAAAAAGAACCACAGCATCAGTTGTTTCATTTCAGGCGGTACCCGGATAATACGTGTTTATTCTCAAGTGACAAAGCCTGTAGTAATTATGACTCTTCTCTTTCAGGAGGAAAGAAGGTTCTATGACAAAGTCTGTGTAAGTGGGAGGTGAAGGGTCATTAAAAAAATGCAATTTAAGAAGGTGTAGACAGCTGTGTTTCTCGTTTTAAACAGATAGCAAGCGTTGTTGTTATTCAAACCTTTACCATGATCACTCCCTAACTGTAACCATGTTTATTATTGTAACCATTACAACAAAATTCCCTTATCCTTAAGAGAGCTATTTCAACCCAAACATTGATCTCAACCTGAAGTCGTTGGGGTCTTAACCTAAACAAACCTGCCAATAAGCGTTACTTTGTAAAGTAGTTTAGACACATTTTTGGACAAATGGACAAATGATGTTATTTCTTGGTTAGTTTTGAGAAGTTGTAAATTCTCAAATGTTTACACAGTCAATCTTAGAAGACCTTCATATTCAGGTTTAAAATGACGTGGCAGTGTGTGCATGGCATAAGAATCTACTAATCAGACCTTCCCAGGATTAATAGTCGTGGAAACAGACAAACAAAACCGGCCCGACTTATGCCCTTCTCCTTAGTGTGTCGGAGGCCAGGTGTGGCCTGTGGTGGGAGAGGAGCAGGAAAGGGAGGCGATCACCCCCCCCACAGTCCAGAGATAGAGGATCGCAGCAGTTCTACACCCCGGCTCAAGTCCAAGGACAGAGATAGACACACAAACATATGCAATGTTGCTTAAACCCAAAGGGAGGCAGGCATGTGTGCAAAATAAAAAAACTACTGTTAACTCGCCCCGCTCAATCACAGAGACACACACCTGTCTGTCAATTCATTAGAACTCACCTCGGAGCATGCCATTCGGGTGAGTGAGTTGAGGGCGTTTTCTCTCTGCTGACCTTTCTGTTTGCGCTTTAACTCTCTACTTTTGTCTTCTTTTCAAACACCCTAATCAGTATTGGAATATTTGCCAGAAGGGAGGTAGGGTACACAAGCTGCATATTTCGAGCTGCGAGTAGAAGAGTTACAGTGTTTCACAGCTGGTCGTAATGCGTTGATTGAACTCAATGCTGTGTGAGAATACCCTGACTGTCTCTGGTGATGTTTGTTGATTATTACCTCCCCCAAGGAGGTTATGGTTTCTCTTAATGGTTTACAGCATGGAAAAATGGATCCGATTTTCATAAAACTTAGTTGAATTATGTAGGATTGATCTCGAAAAGAACCAACTAAATGTTGGAGTGGATCCTATTCTTGTTGCAGATACAGCAATACATTTGATTTCCTTTTATGCCTTAAGTATAGTATGTTGCATTGTTGAAAGAGCCTGGGACATAAGATGTCTATTGTCAGAACTATGCTTTTGTGCATATGACTAAAGCCTTTGCATTTTTTTTTAATTAACCTCACAAGATGGGGCATGGCCTTGGCCTAGTTCTGCGCTCTCCCAAACCCCGTTCTAGTTTTTTATGTTTAAGGCCACCTTCGTTACATTTTATTATTTTATTGATGTCAATGGAGTCAAACTGCCCAAACACTCCTCCACTCCTCCACCTTGCTGCTTCTGAATGCATTATTGTATTTATTTAATTTACTTGTGTGAATATGTGTGTGCGTTGGGAGGGTCGTGGGGTGATCGAGGGCAACTCCTTATAGTGATAACGAGAAGGAGGCCAGCCTCTGCCTGCCCTCAGGTAGTGTGTGTGAATGTTTGTGTGTGCGTGTGCATGTGTGTGTGTCAGCAGGAGAGCCCTCGGGCACTCTGGCACCTCCTAATTAAACCAGTAAGGCTGCAGGGCAGGGGAGACAGATGCCTGTCATGGCACACACACACACACACACACACACACACACACACACACACACACACACACACACACACACACACACACACACACACACACACACACACACACACACACACACACACTCATGCACAAGGTAACGGACCACATTCAACCACATGCACACCCACAAACACACAAGTGCAATTCGTAGGTCAGATATTTTTGGACTCACACCCACTCAGGTATCACACAGGTAACGAATCAGTATATGAGCCAAGTGACGAAAGAGACGCAGTGAAACTAACACAGCAGAAACATAATTCATGTTCATAAATCTGATAATATTCCAAGACGAAAATTATTTTGACAAACCTCACTGTTTTAGCGACCTAACTGGTGAATATGCAAGTTTTATTAAGGAATACATTAGTTTTTTCAGTGGTTAGCCTTAGGTTAGAACTAATTTGGCTAATTTGGTTTTATAAATCAGTGAATTAACTCTCATTAGGTTTCTTCCTACCTGGAACATGCTGTATTACGGCAAACTTGCTCACCATTAACACACCAAGCGTGCCTCACACACACACTCTCTCTCACATGCATTCATGACCCATAGCTGCTTCCAGATTGACACATCTCTCTCTCTCCAGAGCACAGAATGAGACATAATTGTGCTGGATGTCTGTTACCTGCAGAGTCTGTCACTTTTTGTCTCTGTTCCCCCATGTAAGGCCCAGTGCTGCAGGCGACCACATATAGTACTTAGCAGGCTAACTGCTGTTTGTCTGGGGTGGGTGGGCGGATCAAGGCACGCTGCTCTCCTTTCTCTCCCCGTGATTAGATAGCATAAGCAGGCCAGCTAGCCTAACCCACACACTCATGTCTCTAAAACTGCCATCCAGCCCCGCTTTCTCTTTCGCTGCCTCTCACACACAGGTGGGTGGACCCACTTATTCAACCCAGATCTTTCTTTTAGACATTATGAAATCGTGCTCTGTTTTTCTTCTTTTCTTCATCGAACACCCTGATGCTGAATGGCATTCAACTCTGTTTCCTGCAGATCTGTTCTACAAAGTCGTGCTTTCCTTTTTTTCTCATTTACTGACTTCTAATTATGTCTGATTGCCAAGCTGAGAATCATGTTTCTTTGCACTTGTCAATCTGCTGAGATTAGGTGGGTTGCCAGTGGTTACAGAGGCCTATTTTGTTTTATCTAGGTAACATTCAGGAAACACCCACAATTTAAAATGCTTCATTGCAAAAGCACAAAAGAAACCACCACCACTAACGTTTCAAATGTTGAAATGTATTACAATAAACGTGTCAGATTAGTTTGACCTTACAGGGCAATACAAATACCATTGTTTATTACATTTTCACTGGGGTATAGTCAATATTATGCTAATATAATTATTATTTTATTATAACGGATTCATATATGATTTTAAGTTAAGTGAGTAATTCATGAAATGATTGTCTCAGCAGCCCTTTAAAATAATAAATATACCCTATACCTAATGTTATATATGCAAATAACTAGTTGTGAATCAGTAAAACCATTAGAAAATTATAATATGACAAAAGGGCATTCTGTAGTTTCAATATGTTGCTCCAAGGTGAGGTAGCTGTTAAAGTTTGTCACTTCTGTATTGAAAAATGCCACAATGTGAGGAAAGCTGCAGTTGGTTCAGACAGAGGAAAGAAAAGAGGGAAAAGAAGGAAATGGAGAAATTGTAAGCGGAAAGAAAGAATATAGTGGGAGCGACCGAGCCGACCTCTAGGAGTGTGAGTGGCTGCCTCCCTGGCTGCTTCGTCCTTTGAGCCAGGCGCTGTGTTTCGTGAGGAACGCAAAAGTGCACAGATCCCACAGAAGGAGCTTTTTTGGCAAGGCTCGGGCCTCCCACCCACGGCAGCCTCTTCAAGCCTCCTCCCATCCTCTATTCATCTGTGAGGGGCGGCTTACTCACCCAGCCCAACTCCACACACACAACAAAACCTGGACCTCCATCCCACGAAGGAGGGCGGACACGCACACAAGCACACACACAAACAGCTACCCGGCCATTGTATACATACAAACTCACATGCTGGCATTAACCTGAACTTGGGGTTTGTTGAGATTAGCTTATTAAATGTTTCAGCATTATTAAGACTATGTCTCAGCTGCGTGATTCAAAAACACTGATTTTTGGAGAACAATGACAAGAAGACATCTGTGTCATTAGATGTTAAGATCAGATTGTGTACCCCCGTGTTGATGATGTTACATGGGCATGCCCACACGCTGTCAGGTGGGAAGAAGGCGTGTGGACTCATTCACTCTGTCAGTCTCATAATGAACACATTGCATTGTTTTGCAATTATGTATCTACCTCCTCATTCACCTGCCACGTTCATCCACATCTCTTAAGTTTCTCAATCATGTACTTTTGCGCTGTCAAACACATCAAAAACACTCCTATAAAAGGCACACAAAGTTCCTTGGCTCGTAATATACAGTGTGCTATACTGTAGGTGAGATTGTAAAACACGAAATAAATGAGCCTCAGTTAATGTTTGTGAAACCCACCAATGTAAGGGAGGCTGTTTAACAAAAGACCTGCCAGGATCAGGTTCAACTGAGTTCATCCTGTAGGATAGAGGCAGACGGAGGGCTGTGGACCCGGCTGTGTGACGAGAGAAGGTGTGGTACTGTCTACTTTATTCACATTTAAGCGCCTCTGTGATACAAAGAGAGCTCTATAGGGGCTTCTTCTTGTTTGATGTCTATATTAAAGAAGGCTGATAAAGGCTGAGGGCAGAAGCGTATGTGTTCTATTTAAATAATTTAAAAATAAAAGTGCAATTTTCACTCTGTTTGTCACTTCCTGGCTATACATTTGCCTATAAGAACCTTCATTTTGTACTTATAAATGAATCATCCATCATGTGTATGAACAACTGGTCACTTCACCTGCTGAGAAGCTGCGTGGTGAATTGCTGCAATTAGTTTACATAAAAGATTAACCACTAAAGCCCCAAGGCAATGCCTCTTCTAACAGGCAATGTAGGAAACTTTACCTATAGCAAACTCCGATAATTATAGTATGTCAAATTTAAAGATGGAAACATGCGGTAACTATATGTCCTAGACCACTAGACATTGCACATTATAGGCTTTTAATAACAGCCTAAAGGTTAACTAATGTGTTTTTGTTATGAGGGTATCACAGACAGGAAGAGTGTAATAATGACATGTCACACCTCAACCCCCACATGTGTCGTACAGAGAAGCTGTATCTAAAGAGAAAATTGGTCACTAATTTCTCATATTAGAATGAAAGTGAGATTTTAAGATTTCCAGAGGAGCGATGACATTGCGTTTGTCCCTGACGAGTCAATTAAGAAACCTAACAAGCATAACATTTAATTTTACAACCACTCAGGCGCTCTCATAATGATAGAATCGTGATGATGGCAAGGAAAAATATAATAAAAATAAGAAATGTATATCGTGCACAATCAGTCATCATGTAGTTCTACAAGCTGCTGCTGTCATAACAAGTATACAAATGGATATCAGTCTGTTTCAGCTTTCTCATGCTTTCTCTTGCTTCCTCCTCAGTGTTTGGCTTTTATGTGCAGGGGGAGGCTTTCACTGCGAGCACATCTGTTGCAAGACATGCACACACAGGGTAGTTTCTGTATGGCAATGAGAATGCCCTGAACAACCCTTATTATAAAATATTCAGACATGGAGGGATTTGCAACCTAAAAAGGCAACACAGGGTAACCTGTGAAAGGTCAGCCATCCTTTAGTATGATTCTGCCGCTCGTGGGTGGCCGACACCTTTTGCATACTTTGAAATGTTCCCACCGCACAGAAAATATGAATCTCTCATTATTACTTCCTGAGGGCAGGTGAAAAAGTAGAAAAAAAACAGTAAAGAAAACAGAGTGAAAGAGACAGTTAGATGTTACTGACCTTTTAAGAAGAGAAGTTTTGATTTCAGTTCCTCTCTAGCGCTCTCAGGAAACTCAACTGTGTCTGAGCGCTGGCAGACTTGTGAAAGTGAGAGCAGGCGAGATAGAGAGTCAAATTTGCTCTGAAGGTGTGTCAGTGATTTGGGGGAGTGAAAAGGTACCACAAAATGGTTATCTAAGAAACACAACAAAACAAAAACTTCTACACCCACCAGCCTCTGCCAACACCCCTCCCTCCACCTAAACCAAAAGTATTTGGCAGTGTTCCCTACCAGTCCACCTGTGCTTAGGGGAGGGGAGTGACACGCACTCACACTCACTTGGCCAAGCCTAAAAACCTGCTTGCATGAGTTCACTGGGTGGTATAGGTATGACTGGGATTAAGCAGGGCTATGCTTTGGTAACAAGACAGAGGAGGGAGGGGGGGGGGGGGGGGGGGGGTGGAATGCTGGTAGGCCTCACCAGAGATGAGGCTAGAGAAGAACTGACACTGCTGATAAACTGTGCAGCTGGACACTGATATTTCAAGGCATGGGGAGGAGGTTGTTGCAGTATAATGCAGGGTTGAACAAGTGGGTGGGTCTCTGCTGGTGCCAAACAGGAGCTAGAGGGGGTCATATCAGGTGTCGAACAAAAGACATATCAGGGGAGAAATAAAAAGAGTTGAGTTTGTGTGATACAGTCGGTGACAGTATCTGAGTGTGTTTGGGTGTGTGCCTCACTGTACCAGCTCGTACCTGGCAAGGTGTAAGAACCATTGTGCAGCTCTGAAGCCCATTATGAAGCGTAATGCGAATATAATAAGAGGGTGTAATCAGTGATGTAAAAGCTGTGTAAGTGTCATATCAGGTGATATGAGAGCAGACACCATAGGGTCTAATGATTTTCAACATGCTACAGAGAAAAAAGTTGTGAATTTGTGACAATTAGCCAATAATGTGATGTGAAAATATATTGTAGTAAATGGAATTCTACTTTAAAATCTTGTTATTGAGATCTATAATCAATATTTTTTTACCATAGTGAAGTATTCAGATAATTTCTTTAGGTTTGTTAGAAAACAAAAACAGAGCAAAGTAAATGGCACTGAACTCAAGGTGCAGTTGAGGCAAAATAATATTTTATTATAGACCGAAACATTTGACACATTTTGACCAATGAAGAATCCAAACATGCATTAAAATGACTTCATTCTGAGAAGAATACAACTATGTAGAGTTTTATGATAATTTGTTTAGTTGTTTTTGACCCTAAAAACTAAAATGGCAGCCTTATTGGTGCCATACAGGAAAAGCCAGGGGATCCCCACAGTAGATACTGTAGGGTCATCCTCTGGGCACCACGAATGCTGTACAGACTTGCATTACAGTCGGCCTTTAAAAATCATTCAAATAAACATTTAAGAAGGGTTGAAGCGCTCGCAGTTGATCAACATATGAGCTGGGCGAACACGTGTACTGCTGTGAGGTGAATTTGCAAATCAATGAGCAGGTATGATATGGTCCAGCATAAGAGGAGGACAAATATTTGTGCTTCATATGCAAACCATGCCATCCAGGCATCACAAGGAGGTTTCTCAGATTTCATACAAAACGCAAAACAGAATACAAATACAATAAATAATTTCTATAAGCCTCGAGTCCTTTGAGTAGATCAGGGATTGAAAGTGTTGACATTTAGAATAGACAAATCAGAGTTAAGTTTACAATATTTTCTAGATTTATCTTCATTAGGATTTTAGAGGCTTCACTTGTTTGCAAATGAACACACCCAGCAGAGGTTGGATCATTTTATATCCTGGCTCATTCCCCTCAGTCAAAATCTTTGAACTCAGTCACACAAGGTTACAACAGGTCAGAGAAGCAAGTGTGAATCATGCAACACTGTACGCTTCAGTCTGAGCAGCTAGATCCCTTTTTCTGATTGACTGAAACCTGAATAACCCATGAAAAAAGGTACTTGAGATTGTGCTTTATTAAACGTACAATTTTACCTCCAAGAACTCTTATTTAAATCTCAAGCAGGATTTTTAAACTGTGATTCTTATTTGTACTAATACTCATTTATTATATGACAAAGTTCAATTTAGATTCAACACAGAGAATAGTATAACTGGGAAAAAATAGGCTTACTGTGTAAGTTACCTGGCGTCTTATCGTTACTGTGAGGTTTCTTAGTAACCAGCGAACATTTCAGGACTTCACTCCTGGGCACAGCTCGACATTTTTTCTCTTCAGTTTTAAACAAACAAGGTAATGTATTAATAGGAGAGCCTTATAAGTGCTGCTATGCAGGTTTTGTCACCTGCGGACAGAGCTAGGCTAGCATTTTTCCACTTATTTTCAGTTTTCATGGAGAGAAAAGGAAACCGGCTCCTGGCTATGATCTCAAATGTAACAAACAGATATTAGGTGCTGAGTGTTCTTTGAGCCTGATGAGAATTTTTCTTAGATGACAGCTTTAGAGTTGGTTAGAGTTTTTTCTTTAAATATGAAAAAAATGCATTATTATAAGACTTACCCATGGAATAATATTCAACAAACAAATACAGGCTCTTAACACTTTAGGGTTTAAATCAATCTAAAGTTCAAACAAAGTCCAGTCATGAATCTTTGATATTGTCCTGAACTTCCTCTCAAACTGTACCTCATGAACATGACGATGTGGTTCACAGTCATTAGCATAAATCCGTTGGCAAGGTTTACCACCTTGTTAATAACTGGGTCTTCTCAGAAACTTAAGCAAGAGGAGACACATCAAGGGTAGCGCAGCAGAGCAAAGGCACACATTGGAGAATTTCAATTTCTCGACAAATTAAAAGTGAATTACCACTACCTTCAACAGTGATTAGATTCAAGAGTTTTAACTATATCTCTGAGTGTGTCTGCTGACCTGGTGGGTTTTTATTGTACATTAAGCTGGGGTCCAGTGTGAACACAATAGAGAAATGGGCCTACAGTACACAAAGCAACAACTCAAAGTAACACCCACATGCTTCTGTTGCTCTCATCTTGCCACCTGTGGAGTGGGTGTGACCATCCAATCACCAAATCTGTCAGAGAGACCTGTTTTCAGCGATGGAATCTGTTTTATGAATCGCTTTTGTTGTGAGATTGTGTGTTATGCTGTAGGCTCTTCCACTCTCCCCACACATTTATTAAAACAATAGATGTAGTTGTACTGCATGAACAGTCATTACTTGGTGCTGATCATTTACTACTCCAACAAAAACATGTTAACAACACATCTTATGATGTAGTAAGTATGTGTTTATAGAAAGTATACGTTTTGTGTGATGTTGAAAAAGATTGAAAGGTTTTGTAGGCCTGCTGGTCCTTTGTCAGATTGTATAGATGAAAATGGTCAACTCTTCTGGCATCAACTCAAAAGGTTATCATGTTAAATTACACACATAACTTGCAATATCAAAAACTGTATATGGAGCTAAATATGTCAACCTAAAAAAAGAGATTTAATATATTAATATTAAGACATTCAAATATGTTATGTATAGTTTGTTTTCAAGTTTGCTGAATACCATGCACAACAAAAACAAACAAAGCTCCAATGGTACATATTCTGTTGTTCTTTTATACCACATATATTTCCACCTTGTGATCTATTCTAGTAAAGAATGAAAGTTATTCGATCAAAGTAACTAGAAGCAGTAACGTGGGTCAGAGGTGTGTAGGTGTGTGCGGAGGTGTCAGTTTGCAACATCTCCAATATTATCGGCAGCTCTTACCTCCAAAGGTTCAAACTTATATGGCCCGAGATACAAACCTCTCTCACCTCTTTGTCCTCATCCACCTTCTCTGAGAGGGGGGGGGGGGGGGGGGGGGGGCGGATGTAGGAAATTAATGATTCTCAATAGTAATCAGTGTCTTGCTTAGAGTTTACGAAATGTGAAGAGATTATCGTACAACACATTATTGGTACCTCACGATGTAAGAACAAAATTGGATTATTGAAAGTCTGTTTTCCGCTGAATCTCTCCCGCTCTCTTTTGCTCATACTTTCTCTGTGCTTAGTGTTTCCCACACATACAATTGACTCAGGCGGTCCGCCCAGGTATATTAACATAACAAGCATTTTACATTTTCTTTATTTGTCATGCATGGTTGATTAACTAGTGGTTCCAGGACCGCTTGTTGGACTGAAAGGCATCTATTAGAACATAATTAACACAACAGGTTTATTACCATGCAGAGCCCAAAATGATTATTTATAATACATTTTGTAAGCCTGCTTGATTTTTAGGCTTATCAAAAAGCTATGTTGTATATGTTATGCTACTGCTTGTTGCCGGGGAACTGTGGGACAAATGCTAATATATAATATATTACACTATGAATGTATATATATATACAGTATATCTTTGTACTTTCTTAAATATTGTCAGGAATTTCAATATTGCCCTACTTGATTTGTCGCCCTCAAAACGTTACAGTCCCATCGACTCTCTTCTCTTAATTTGTGTCTTTCTACCTGGATTTGTCTGAATGTGTCTTCATGTCTTAACCACTTGTTGGCTCTCTGTGTGGTGTCGGTAACCAGGTGGGATTGGCTAAAATAGGCGTACCTCGATTAAAGGACTAACACATCATCACCTATTCATACCAGGGCACGAATAAACGTTCACATAAATGGCACCATTTGTGGGCCACTGGGATCATCAAACTAGTTTAACTTGCCTTACCGAAACAGAAATGGGGAGGAAGCCAACATTACTCGAAAGATTTAGGTGAAACACAAAGAGTTTAACTGAAGAACACTGGCATAACAACGACTAACTCTGACCAGCAGAAACACATTAGGGTTTATCATTTGGAAAGTTGTGGACAAACCGACCAACCAACATAAAGCTAAAACGCAAGCATGGCAAAAAATATCTTCATAGTTACCACATGTTTCTGGTCGCAGCATGTAGTGAAGTGCCTGTAATAGGATACAGTATGTTGAAGGGGTTGCCACAGTATTAACACTGAGTAATAAGCATGCCAACTCTCATTGTATTTCAATGTATTGCATGTCAGTCTAAATGATCAAACTTGTGTTAAACTGTTGAAAAATATAATTAGTGAGCGAGTGGGAGAAAGCAGGATAAAGATCATGAAAGGAAGGTACAGAAAGGAAGTAGAGGAAGGTGGAGAAGAGCTGGTGTGAACCAGTCTTGCCACTTCAGGGGCGTAACGCTGGTGCTGTTTTTGTGAGAACCGTCGGCACTGCCCATCTCTCATCTCTCACCCCCTCCACCCGTCTTTCACCATATCCATTCCTACTTCCCCCACCTCTCATTCTCTTCCTCTCCCTCGCTCCATCTCCCTCCCTCTCTTCCAGCCGGCCCCACCACAAAACCCCACCCACAGCATGAGAAGAGGAATATGATCTAACCACGCTCCCAGAGATATTACCTCAGCAGCCACCCCCCTACACACACACACACACACACACACACACACACACACACACACACACACACACACACACACACACACACACACACACACACACACACACACACACACACACACACACACACACACACACACACACACACACACACACACACACACACACGCACACACATGCACACACAAAACAAACACTCCTACCTTCCCGCCCGTCATACCCATGCACTCCCCCAGCGCTCCCTTCCCCTCTCCCCCTGATCTCCTCCACGTCCTCCACTCCCTACTACGCTGCTGCCAGGCCGTAATGTTTTTCTTAGCCTTTCCTACACAGATTTCACACACTTTCCCTCTGCCTCAAAATACAGCAACATCCCACACACCCTGGGCCCAGCTGACCCACTGAGAGAGGAGGTGGGCAATAACAACATCGCTGAGGGACAGGCTGCGTGACTGTTTTGCTTAAAAGACGACTGACTGAGATTTTTGATCAGCAGGAAATTTAAACAGGATTCAATGCTTTGCCTTCAATGAATAAAAACCAAACATTGTTGGCTTTCAAAAAGCATTTTTTCCAGGTTTCTATCCCTCTGCTGGCCCACATTCTTGATTTGTTTTTTTTTAACGTGCTGTTATGCTAAGCCTCATTGAGGCCGTGGTGATGTGGGGTTGACAGGATGTGGTGTAGGATTCATTCCCCTCCACAGAGAGAGAGACAGCTTTAAAGGTTAAGGTGTCTGTTTTCAGCGGGTCTCGATACCTGCCATCTGTCTGTTGTGGTTTTCTCAGTAGGGTCCTTAAACAGAAACACCATCTATCTGTGGGCCTCATCAGATAGACCCCCGTTGTGTAGAATTGTCCCCCTTTGTCTCATGTATAGTTAGTTACTTAGTCAATCATTTTTATTATCACGTGTTAAAATTCAGCCACCCCAAATTGCGATACAAAATACTGCGATTTTTCAAATATCAGATACGACAAGACATCTTCTCGTAACACAGATACAAAACAAATACATCAATCATACGATTATAGACAGTATACATTCACATACATTTAGTATTTGTGTAACATTTGAATACAATTGAAATCACACTCTTTGTGTATTGTTAATACAATGAAAAAATCCTTAACACCCAAGGGGCATTTTTTTCATCTTGAATACTTCCACAAAAAACGTGAATATTACGCATGCGAAAAAGTATTTCACTGAAGAAAGTCTTTACCTGCTGGCTGCAGTAATGTGCTCTTTGGACTTAATTGGACACGTTTCATGGCTGTCACACTCTGCGTCTCTTTCGCACAAATGATTCCCAGTAAAAAAAAAACTTTGATTGAGCACAAATCCCTCTTTCTTTCTCTATACTGATATATATATATATATATATATATATATATATATATATTGTCCAGTTGAGTGGTAACACACCAGATATAATAGAATCAGAACATATTTTCATATTCCGCAGAATACAGCGCTGCTTCATCAGAGGTCAGATGCCAACTCATAGGTTAATTAACGAGTGGTAATAGAGTGGCCTGAAATAGTGTGATAATGTGATGTTTTACTCTCCAAACAGAAGTGCATGGTGTTGACCTTGAATCCACACAGCAGCCAATTTGGGCGGCTGATGTAATTATCTATAAGAGACGATGCCCATTAATCAACATTCCAGTTTACACCTCGATTTAACGCCAAAATGTGCTAATTGGCTACATTTAATTTTAGTCTCTGGGGAAGTTATCTCCAATTTGTGGACGAATGTTAGAGAGGACTAAAAACTTTTTTTGACATGAATACATTATTCACAGTATCAAATCCTTTTTTGTTTATTAGTTCAATTGTATTCCCTTTAGTTGGTGCAAAATGTAAAATATATGAAGTGCTGCAGAGTGTGGGCTGTAAAAGCCCACCTTTGACACATAATGGTTTAATTTATTTTTGTTTTGTTTTATTATTTAGCATATCATACCAAACCAAAATCAAAATTCATTATTTGTATTTGTTTCTACATTCATTTACCTCAGTATTATAAAGTACAATTCTCTGTCTCATCCTATTGTGTGGATTATTTGGATTATTATTTTTGCACTTTTGATGATATTGTGAGCCGGCATCTTCAAATTCTTCAGCTGAAATCCTATGAATGTGCACACTGTAGGGCAACCCCAGGTCCCAGGGGAATGTAAAATAGAGACAGAGAGAAGGATCCAGCACTCCTTCACGATGACTTGTTTGCTGGTTTCCAGATTGAGCCAGACACATGCGGGACAATATAAAAGTATATTCAGGATATGATAATAATCCCCCTCGTCTATCAATATCCACATAATCATTATGACCAGAGGGAGGAGAGGACGCTGGTCAGTAGAGGATTGTGGGTTTTGCAGTTCAGAGCAGCTAAAATAGCTATGGCACTAGTGGGGCATGTGACTACAGGGACCAGAGGAGCTTGAGAGCGTCTTGGCAGGCTTGATGAAACCACATGCTGACACAAATGACTGGCCTCGAAGCCTTTTATCTCAACAGGGACTCAGAGGCCCCGGTCAGAAACAAGCAGGCAGTTAAAGGCTACAAAAGCACAAGTTATATGTGACGAGCCGTGGTAGTGCGAAGGAAAATACACACTGAAAGGACAGGAAATGTTTAATGAAACATCTTCATGGTAGTTTGATTCAGGAGGATACTTGACTTTTATTGGGTGGTACAGAGCCTTGGTTTGTAATTAGTATGTGAAAAAGGAGTCCACAAATGAAAATAGTGATTATCTGAACCCTGAGAATAAAAGATGTTTATAACATATATGACTCAACATCAGGAAGCCTATATCATTCTATAAAGACTACATTTTTTTGAGTACTTCAGTTAGTTATTTGTTGGTTTATAACACAAGATATAAACCAACAAATAAATGATGACATAATCATGATATTGACAAGCTACCAAGCAGATGAAGAAAATAGCAAAAATTAGCCCCAACATTACAATCTTCCTCATTATTTGAATAAATGACACAATAACTCTAATCCGATAATATCAAACATTATCCATACATTATACTTTTTTCCTCGTACATTATTCTGAAATGGTCCGTTCTTTAAGCATATTTTGACGCCAACCCTATTGTACTTTTTCGAGATGTTTTTCTCTATTTATTTATAGAAGGACCATGCATACAAAAACATTAATCTCAGCAAAGAGAAGAGATGCAATATGCCAGATTATAGCTAATAGCTAATTTCCATCTGTGGTCCTCAAACAGGATCATCTGAATCTTTTTTCTATCTCTGTTTGTCGCTAAAAACAAAGTTGCATAAAGTACCAAAGACAGATTACTCAATGTAGAAACAGGTCCCCAAAATGTCGGACACATTAAAAAAAGATCTTAATTTTCTATAGTTACGAAAGTATTCTTTAAATCCCGAGTAACATTTCCCCTGACAGTGAGTGGTTACAGTCACTCGCTATAGAAGTCGTGTTTGTTGTACGTCTGGTTTTAGGGGCTAACATTTGATAAACAGGTGTGTGTGTGCATCATGGGATCGTTTTAGACTTGCATGCACGCCTGCAGGTGTTTGTGCTTCTGTGTAGCATGTGCATGCTGCCGTGTGCTGAAGCCCCCTCACTGGGCGGCAACAGGGCTGAGGTAACATCACACGCGTCTTTCTTCTTTTCTGTTTTTTTTTATAAAATATATATAGCTGAAAGTAAAGAGCTCTCATAACTACTGTGGTTTTTAGTGTTGCCAGGTCAACCTGCCCACTCTACACTCAACAGCACCGGGAAGGGATGGGTTGAGCAGGGGAAGAGGTGAGAGAGGAGAAGTGGGAATGATAGGTAGAATTTGGGGAGGGAGAATGATGGCAAGCAGAAGGAGAGTAAGAGGGGGGTAGTAGTAAGAGGCAAGCTATTTAGGGAAGAGCGATGAAGAGATGGGGAGGAAGTAAGAGGAGATATAGAAGGAAGAAGCAAAAAATAATCAGAAGAGGAAGCCATTGATGCACTTAGGAGAGTTATGAGGAGGGAGAACAGAAAACGTGGGATGATGAAGCTCGAGGGAAGATGGATGATGATTAAATCCTTTTGGGCTTTAACCCCAGCACTACACCCTGCGCTGTCCTGGCATACCCTCTATCCACTTACATGAGATAGAATGTGTGCATGTGTGTCAGCGTGCATGTGTGTGTGTGTGTGCATGTGTGTGTGTTTTTCAGTTGCCCCGGCCTGCCAGCTGCCAGTGTGTAGCACTCAATCCAGCAAAGGCGAAGCCTAATTACAGACGCATGGCTACAGATTTAGCCGGCATGCTAACCATAACGGAGGAGGAAGCAGGGAGGGGATCGCTTGGAAAAGTCACGGCTGGACGGGAGCTTCACAAGAGCGGACCACAGGGACAAGGGAGGGGGGGCACTCTATTTCAGGATCTGCTGCTCTCATTATTTATCATAGTAGAAGTCTCGGCAACAAGGAGCAGCCTACAATTGACTGCACCCGTTGGCGCAAAAGGCCAGACGCAAACCAAGCCCCCCAGCCCCACCCACCGGTTTCATGTATGCCGCCATCTAAAAACTGCTGAAAACATCAAACAAGCAGAGCAGCATTCTCACCATTTTCATGCACCGACATCGCCAGAACTAGTTATAACGCATTTGATGTAACAGTCAGTACAGCAGGGTGACACAGGAAGCAGCATACTACTCATTACAGGGATGGATTCCTCTCCTGTCTAGCATATACTAAAAGAGATGGAAAGTTTTCCAGGTTGTCAAGTGAGAACTCTTAATGCACGTGTGTACTGTATGTATGTGCAAGTTAGTGTGTGTGTGTGTGTGTGAAACCAGGGAGGGTTGGCAGTTAAACTCTGAGCTCACCCACGACTCTACCACTTCCACCCACAGTGTCCTCTATACAGCTGCTCTCACTGAGCCAAACTCACACTTCATCCTCATCCCTCTCTCTTTTTCTCTTTGTGCTTCTCTCCCTCCCTCCCTCCCTCCCTAAATCCATCCATCCGTCTATCAATCCATTCCTATAGCCATCAATCCATTCCTACAGCCATCCATCCATCCATCCATCTCTACAGCCATCCCTCCATCCATCCGTCCACCCACCCACCCATCCATCCATCTCTTTTTTAAGTACCCCCTTCTCTTATCTTTCCTTCTCCTTCCCTCCATCTGTCTATATTTTTCTCAGTTGCAACCCTCTACCCACCTCTTTCAGTGTGTTCATTTTTATGCAATCTCTCACCATTGGCAAGTATTTTGCTTACTATTTCAAACTTTTGGACTTTTGACACAGCCTATCCTTGTACACGGTCTCAGCGTAGGAAGTATTATATTCATATATGGATGCATCCAGTTGAGGGTGTACTTGAACATGCCCTCTTATAGTGAATTGATCTAACGTTTGAGGGAGGTCACACAACAGAGTTTGAATTTTCTGCAGGTGTGTATGTGTCTGCAGAGGTTTTAATTACACAATAGATTGTCTTAATTAGAGTTGAAACTTACAATACTTTCAAGACAAGAACTTCCCTCTTCTTGTGTTCATTCATTTACTTTATAAATAATCCATCAGCCAGTTGTGCGAAAAGATGACTCAGCGACAAAAAGAAAAATCTTCCACAAGAACAGAGGACTTGAGTCACACAACAACAGCTCGTACAAACCAACTCAGTGTTTGTGCTCTGTTGATCAGGGACTACTTAACCAGAAGCGACACAGTGTTTTCACGATCACTCTTTCATTGAACAAAAGAGGAGCTCGCTCTTAAAGTTATGAACGTTTTCTCTGAGACTCCCCAAACTCCATCTGCTGACGCGGCTTTAATTCGTCCCATCAGCTTCATAATAAATGTCCATGAAGAAGCGGCTTGTCCTCCTGAAGCTGCCAAACATAATTGACCAAATTGGCTCTTTTTTAGATATGGCAAGAACAATTGTGGTGATAGTGAGGGGGCCAATTTTGTTGTGTGCCCTTAAAGCAATTTTCGTCATTTAAAAATAAGCTTCACTGCCCTTCAACCCACACACACACACACACACACACACACACACACACACACACACACACACACACACACACATGCAGACACACTAGGGCCAATTAAATGTTTAAATGTTTAATGTTATTGTATTTTCCAGTCAGTGAAATATAATAGGTAGTTTCTTTAGTCTAACTTTATGATATTAGTTTTTACTGTAAACTACATTATTGAGTGTGCTGTTCAAATTAAAATTAGTATATGAAATATTAGAGAGTTTTACAAACTAAATGTAAGCATGTAATCGAAATATTTAAGCAAATTACAAGCACCTCAAAAACGTACTCGAGTGAAGTATTTGATTACAGGTAGGCCACGAGATAAGGGCAAAAATACAAGTGATGATATACTGTGTGGCTCAAACAGTGTGTGGTACTGTATGCTTCAAAGCCTGAATAAGACCTGAGTTTTTACTGCACATGGCATGAGTTCATTATTTAGCAAATGAATGCCCACAAACACTCAAAAAACATTTGTCTCTCCACTTTCTTAGAACCCAGGTGGCGCTGACATTACATGACATGTCATTTTTTAGACGCTTTTATCCAAAGCGACTTAAATACATTCAGTACTGCGGACAATCCCCACAGGAGCAATTTGCGGTGAAGTGTCTTGCTCAGGGACACAACGACATGCTGACTGCAGTGGGACTCGAACTTGGTACCCCCTAATTCGGAGTCCAGCACTCTATCCACTGAGCCACAGCCGCCTGGACATATTTGGCAAACAACAACGGCATAAATGCGCGTATATATAGTGTGTACCGGTATATATAGTGTATATATAAAACTGAAATCTATAAGTTGCAGATGATGAAGATAAGTTTTAACCCCAAACCTCACCTTGAAAAGAGACGCCCACCACTGGTTTGAGCTCTGCCATGCAGTGCCAGTGTCAGCAGTGCAGTATGGGAAATGAGGAGTGGGTGGGTGTGTGACCCTATGACCTAACAGCAACTCGCTCAGGGCCCAGCTGCACACCATCAACATCTCCCTGTGCTCAGCTCCAGCTCAATCGATCGCCCTCATTTTCACATATACAGAAGGAAGTTGCAAGATGTGTGTGAACTGGGGGAGGTGGAGAGGAAACTGCATCGCAGATGGTTGTTGTGTTTCTTGAATACTCAACAGTTTACTCACCTTCTGGGCTTGTTATCAGTTTTTACATTATGATTTTACGAGGGAGAGGACATGACATTATGGCTTGTTGGAGTATATCACATTTAACCTTATGGTTTGTGGTGTCTGAGAAGCACATTTAGAATCATGCAGGATATCTTTTTTTCACATAGTGGGCTTCACATTAGAATTCAGTTTTAATATTCAGCAGCTCAATACAAGTATCACGTTGCCCACACAATATCCAAATTGGAAGCCTCTTGATATAAGTTGTATTTATAATAGTCAAATGTAATGACTATCTGACATTATCAAGTGTAGTTCAGGGAGCTACATCAACACAGAGAAGTTAGTAACATTCATAATTGACTCAAACATACTGTAATACTGTACTTAGCCAAAATATTATAGTTTTTGCAGTGAGAGTTATTACTTAGCTGTTTTTTAAGGTGATACCCTGTGCACAAATGTACATTTGACAGTTTACTTTAACATTCCTTTGTGTTTTACACAGGGAACATGGTTGAAAAACATGCAATAAGTTCAGTGAAAAGTAATCCTTATCCATCAGTAAAGCAGATTAAAGTGACACATTAACTGTGCATCAAGTCTCCCATGATGCACTGGACGGTCAACCGTCTGTCGTAGGTCCCAGACATGCGTGTAATCATAGACGAGACGCCTAAAGATGTCACCGCAGTCAGGTAGCTTCGCAGTAGCACAGATGGTTCTGGTATTTCACGCTAATCACAACACTGGCACTCAGCAGGGGGGCTCAGTGATGATCCTTCAACCAGAGCAGCAGAGCTCAACAAGCCTCAGTGATGGCAGCTCTGTAACTGAGCCTGACCTTTAATTATACCTTGGGTAAAAAAACTTTAAAATGTAAAGTTAATTACACTCAATTCGTAACAGTAAAACATAAAGGTGAATATGTATTCTATGAATCATCTGTACAATTCATTTTAAAGCTAGATTTCTCAACCAAGTTTAATTACTGCAAGTGGTGTAACGTTGGTCACAGAGGTGGCTCGGTACTTGGCTTGACGCACATATACTGTAGATAAGAAATGTCAAACATGAGTCACAATGACCAAATGAGACTCAGCAGGGGATATGTGTCTCACACCTTCTCTTAAACTTTGGCTCAAGGATAATAGGCTCCAACTTTAGTGTCCATTTGATCAAACAGGAGAGCAGTATTGTTCTATTGTTTAAAATATATCTTTAGGGTTAGGGTTAGGGTAATGTTGTGAATCGAGTGGCCCATGGTGGTGGTGGGGTTATGGTATGGGCAGGCGTATGTTATGGACGACGAACACAGGCCACTCGATTCACAACATTACCCTAACCCTAACCCTCACACCATATACTGACTGGTTTTCGGACCCCCCCAGACCCCCCCAATAAAGCAAAAATGCACGTTTCAGAGTGGCCTTTTATTGTGGCCAGCCTAAGGCACACCTGTGCAATAATCATGCTGTCTAATCAGCATCTTGATATGCCACACCTGTGAGGTGGGATGGATTATCTCGGCAAAGGAGAAATGCTCACTATCACAGATTTTTTCAGATTTGTCAACAATATTTGAGAGAAATGGTTATTTTGTGTATATAGAAAATGTTTTAGATCTTTGAGTTCATCTCATGAAAAATGGGAGCAAAAACAAAAGTGTTGCATTTATATTTGTGTTCAGTGTAGTAATAAGTTACAAATGATTATGTCATGAACATGCTGGGAATGTTGAAAGCAATTAAAAAAAACACAGACACGCTGTTAAAAAATGAGCTTATATCAGGTGTCAGCATCTTGAATAACAAATGAGGGGAGAAAATGATGGTGTTTTTGAGGATGAGACATCGGAAAACTATGACGATGTCATTATCAACAATGACGTGGATGGGTTGTATTACTGTTCTTTGATTTCCTGATATGTTATTTCCTCTGATAAGGGTGCAGGATGCAGGACAGCAACATACTTTGTCTTGCTTGATCAAGTTATTTTATTTCTTTTAATAGACTGCATTAGTTGAAGCAAGCCGCAGCATAGAAATTGGCAACGAGTGTCATGTATTGGATAGAGATAAGGATTGAAGCATAATATGAGAAAAGCTGTGTTTTTCTGGAGGAGTTGGCACTGGATCTGTGTTTGTATGTTCTTGTGTTTGGAGAATGAAGAACACGAAAAATCTGAGGGGAGAGGAAGGGAGGAAAGGAAGGAAGGATAGAGTGGTGGAAGGCTGTGAAGAATAACTATAGGGACAAAGAGAACAAGTTGGCTATACAGTATGTGGAACTGTACTGAAGATAGGATATGTTCCTGATACATAGCTACTTTCTTTGATCCATTTCAAATAATCAGCAGCCTAAGAAGTGTTTAAAAAATAATCATTTGTTTAAAATAATACAAAAACAGCATCTTAATGTGTATTTTGCATGCTGTATACCAGTTCCAGTCCTCACATTTCCTCAGTGCCTGCTCTGGTGGGAGCTGCTGCATTGGGTGACACGAACAAGCTCTAATCAGCTTTTACTTCCTTGGGCATAAGCCTCTGGCCGACGGCATAAAAGGCCACACTGGGACCACCATATCCTTCCTGGGTCTCTCACTGCCCCATTAAATACCATAAAAACACATCAACCCACACACACAGACAAACACTTTCACACACACACACAGACACTTATTAGTATTGCACATTACCTGATCTAGATTTTGACGGGTCAAGGTCACATCATTTCTAAATGACTTAGTTGGAGGTTGTATAGAAACATATTATACTTTATCCTCTTTTTAAATGTTTTAACTGTGCTTTAAATATTTTTAGTAAAACAAAATTCTATTTATATCTTTCACTATCATTAGTAAATTAATGTTTCTTCTCTTTAATTGTATCTTCTTCTTAGTTTACTTTTTCATTTCATTTCATTTATCTCTCACATTTTCTTATTTAAAGGGATTTCATTCGTGTTGTGTTTTTTTTATACATTTCAAATTGTTAGAGGCAATGTTTTTTTTATAAAGCCTCGTTGTTAGTAACATTTTTATTAATGGTCGGTTATTCCAAAAGTTAAAGTCATGAGTCAGTAAGCCCACATTGTTCTTCGAAAAAACGAGGACACTAGGTCTGACAGCTACAGTACTTTATGATCTTCACATCCTGCTGACGCTTTTATCAAGTCCAAAAACTACCTGCAGATTTTGAAGTCTTCAGAAAACCAAGATAGCGTTAGTTCTTTTTCTGAGAAGATCAGTAGAATACCCAGCATGAGATTTGCTATCTGTTGCGTGTTTGTAGATGCATGTGAGACGACTAACGTTTCTGGGTCAGTATCAGGCCATCCTGAGGTTGGCCTCTCCACTCTGAGTCTGACTCACACACTAATAACAAAGAGGTAAAGGATGCATGATGACCCCTTTAGATTAGAGAACATATGCATTGTGTGTTTGTGTATACTTTCTTTATTTTTTGGGTCGACCTGAATCTAGTTCTTTTTGCTAAGAAATCACTATACACGGTATATATTTTTTGTATTTACTTGAAAATAGTCATTCCTTTAAAAAAAAAAAAAAAATTTATTTCCATTGATACACAGCATTTTTGGTTACAACATTTGTACACTCAGTTCTTCCCCTGTCCACCACTCCGAATAATACTGGGAAATGTATTAAGCATATCTGATTTCACACATGTCACTCTTTGTCATGGTTCACATATAACTGAGATCTGATCACTGTTATCGCCATGGGGACACAAAAGGGCTTTCCCTTGGTGTCATGTAGGATGAAAGCTCACAGTACACAAATGATACGTGTGTGTGCGTGCATGTGAGTGTGTGTGCTCATGCAGGTGTGTCCAGGCAGCCTCTCACCAGTTTCCCTTTTACTCTTTCCATGTCCTCATCCCTCCACCCCTCCCCTTCCGACGCCTTTCCTGCCCGCCTGAGAAGCAAAGGCTGGGCCCGTGGGCGTTGACCTCACCCTGAGACCCCTAGGAGACCCTGACCATTACTGTCTCACAGTCCAGCCAGTTATCCGTGTTCGGACTAAAATAGCATCTCAGCTTCACATCCTCTGCTTATTAGCACACATTGCCCACATATTGCCCGTTTCACTGTCCCTGTCATTGTTTTTGATGGGAGGGTTGGTTGTAGAGTGTAGTGACAACACAGGCTTTACATAAAGTTTTAATCAATAATCAAGCAGGATTAGGAAAGATTAGAAATGACACTCAAATTTGCCGTGACACAACCACAGAAAAATTGCGTAGGAACAAAGCTGTATTTTTTTTCTCGTGGTTTTATACGTTTTAACCGTTTTGTATCTAACTCAAACAATGTGAACATTTCAAAGGTGAAATGTCTCCTTAGCGGAACAGCTCATATACATCTCAATCCATCCCCAAAAACATATTGTTTCAGTCATGAATCTTCACATTTAGCAGTAGGTTGTATGTAATTAAGTTATGCATTATTTATGTAAATCACAAAAATAAGGATATCTGTCATATTAATTTAGGGGAATACAAAATTCCCTCTAAAATGCGGGTGGACTAGAAGTTAAAATTAGCAAGTGCAAAAGCTAAAGTACTTAAAAAAAGTTTGAATGTACTTAAACTTACTTTACACTACAGTGTCTAACATGAAATCATGCAATACTGTGTTGAAATCACTGTTGGCACTGAAGCGTTGGACTGAGGTCACCTCAGGGGTCTGAGATCAGATTATCTGTCGCCCCTGGAAGGTTCAATATAACTGGAGGGGAGGATGATGTTATGGAGTGACATGGGAACAGGGAAGCACAACATGTATTTATTTTTACCGTAAACTCTGAAATATTTCAGATATCAAATCTGTCAATGTGATGAGGTTCTTAAGGTTTTGGGACATCTCGTGTGTTTCAGGAAACCTTATGAGACTATCGTCAAAGAGAAAGAGAATTGTTGGTAAATCTGAAGGAGATAAAGATCTTTGTTGTCAAGATGCATTTCAACGTTGGTTAGGGTAGTCTTGTGGGAAAGGGCAGGTTTGTGATCTGATGCAACCATTTCAGCTGGTTGTCCAACGATATTTTCAGCACAATGTGACAGAACCCTTTATGAATGTGCGCGCCTACAGCATCTGTGAAGAGGAGGATGCTGTGCTATGAGCAGGGAGGAGGGGTGTCCAGAGGTTCATTATCAAGTCCCCTTACAGGGCCGGAGCATGTCAGCGTAAAGGTTCACTGCACAGAAGCCGCAGAAAGAGTCAGTCAGCTGTGAGAGTTAAAAAATGTGTTTATTACAGAGGCTTCATTCCTCACATTTTAGGAATGAAGTAGATGTCGTTCTAACCCCTCGCTGTTTTTTATGCTTTCAGAAGCAAAACAGCCGTTTGTTTTGAGAAAAAAAACCTAATAGTTAAACTGAGCAGACAAAGAAAACTAGCAGAAACTTCATCAAGGTACATTTTGTTATCAAAGGCATCCTCTCACTTGTGCACCTAGGAGTTTTACTCATAATGCAGTCATCCTTTGATTCATTAACTTCCTGTGCAGAAATCAGATTGTTTTGATGCAGTTATTTGTCTAACTGATGGCAGTTTAGATTAAGAAACTCACTGTTACCCCTTAAAATAACTGACTGGCAAATATAACAAATATCTACATACATGCAATAAATGAATACATAATGATTCGAAACTAAACCTTTATAAAGTAAAGTCTCCTAATGAACCAATGCAGGTAAGGAATGTTGCCGTAGTTAGCAGGCCCCCTAAATCATTAATTGTGAGCCCCAAACCCCAATCCCCCTAAAAAATGAATTAAACCAAATCTGTTTATGCATTCACTCCATACACTCTGTGGCACATTATATTATGCATCGCAAATGGGGGTTTAGATAATGAAGCTTATGCAGTGTGAAAAGGCCAATTACTGTAGTGTGTGGTGGCTGGGACTACAGTGTGCTTGGGCTCCCTCCAGGCTAGAGACAGAACCTAGTAAACACCTCATCAGCTGATGAGACACACACACACACACACACACACACACACACACACACACACACACACACACACACACACACACACACACACACACACACACACACACACACACACACACACACACACACACACACACACACCATGCTCAAGATTCACATACTGTAGTATGATGATTGTGACACTGGAAAACACATGCTTCAATTAAGAGTGCGTATGTGTAGGCATGCAGAAATTTACATTTTTAAGTGTGCATGTAAAAGGTATTACAAACTTGCGTTGATCAGCATTGAAACAGTGTATTAAAAATGTTCTGCATATTTGCAACAGTTATCTTGCCAGTGGATGAGATGGGAGGAGGGGAAAGGAGAGGCGGAGAGAGAAATGAGCCAAAGATCCTTCCTTTGTGTCTAATACTTTAAATGTTTGCTGCCAATTAATTAAATCCTGAATGAGGACTTGTTGTGTCTTGTTTTATGTACACACTCGCTAAAGAAAAGTTTTTTTTCTTCTTTTCACTGAAGACAAGATGAAATCTATTGCCTTGAAAAGTAAGAAATGTGCAGACGGTAGAGAAAAAAAAACCGAGACGTGCAGCAGGAGGCCACTTGTGTCACCAGTTGCAGAGGGTCATAGTGGGGGAGGTGAAAATTAAAGCTTGCGGGCGGCGTCTTGCACCTCGGCCCAGACTCGACTCCCTCCCTTGCCCTTGGTGGTGTTGGTGGCCTGTGTAGATGTGTGTGTGTGGAGGATGGGTTTGGGGGTGGAGGGATATCTCAGGGGTGTGGACATGCACAGGTGAGTCACAGGTGTAGCCGCTGTCACACACACTGCATATTTTAGGAGTATCATCATGGGGTGGAGGGGCGCTTGTGCCCGGGGCGCGCCATGTGCCTCCTCCTTGGTCGGACAAATTATTCTGATGTTTCATTGTGTGAAGTAGGGAGTGTTGACTGGAATTAAGCATAGAAGTGAGACCTGTTGGTCGTGATGACAGGGCATGTGCAAAAGCATCATGCTGCTTTTAAATGGAAATGTGCACATTGTTTACAAAAACTGGAAAGATTCAAGTTAAATAATGTAAATCATGAGAAAAAACAAAAATATTACACTTTTATGTTTTGAAAGGAAAATGCTCGTGTGCGTGGGTGACTCATGCTGGAACATGCCTGTGTTTCAGATTTCTTCGTTTTTTCGGTCAGTCACGTTCTGTGTTTTGGCAGGAGTGGCAGTTTCATCATCACGAATACACACCAACAAACATACAGAGTCATTGGGTTTGGATAAGGCCACATGTGTACTTCTCAATGTACAACGTATCATAAAAACACACTATGAAGAGTGTGCTACCTGCACCCCTTTGTAATTCATAACTTTGTAGCCATTTTAGAATTCAACCAAAAAATAGATACTGTATCAAATTACCCTTCTATATGCAGGGCTGTCTCGTAAAATGTAAGAAATGCTTTTAGATTGTGAGTGATGCCCTGAAATGTTTCTTTCAGGCTTGGGTTTGTGGAGAGTGTTTTAAATTGCAGCTAGCTGTGCGGCTGCAGGCCGAGTGGCCACTGCGGTGCAAAGGCAGCAGTCAAGAGTCCCTTTTTCATGACCTGTTTGGGTGAGGAACTCTGCTGACACACATCCCACATACACACTCATGCACTGACACGCCCATACTGCATGTGCACACACACACACACACACACACACACACACACACACACACACACACACACACACACACACACACACACACACACACACACACACGCGGGTACACCCCTTCATACTGACATAGCATGTGCGTAAATGTGCAACAAAAATCATACACTAAATTCAACCTTTACATTGATGCATATCAACACATCACACACACACAAACACACACACACACACACACACACACACACACACACACACACACACACACACACACACACACACACACACACACACACACACACACACACACACACACACACACACACACACACACACACACACACACACACACACACAGTATTTATTCTAAGAGTATATCCCTCCCTGATGACCGGTTAGGGCGAGTAGTGCTGCCGGCAAAGCAGACCATTCCAAGTCATTCTACAGTTGATTTACTGTCCCACCACCAATCCACTACTGTATAATTACCCCGACGGACACATCAGCAAACTCACACACACATACGCACAGTATTATACACACATAATCACACAGTCACAAAGCACAAGCACGCACTTACTGTACACTCATATGTACACACATGGATAAAACGTGTAACACAAGTGTAGTAAAATAAACAAAAAACAATGCATGAGAAAAACAGTTCTGCATCAAACAAATCCTTGGTGTGCATGTGCTTTAATTTTGAATACAGGGTTTTATAATTATTGCCGTATGTGTACATGCAAAGCAGAGAGCTCAACCGTTTGACATTTTCAGCCCTTTTATTTGAGTTAATCTGACTAAAT
>NC_136910.1:46203545-46271304 GCF_949606895.1 Notothenia rossii
AACACGCAGGGAGAGAGCGGATTGAGCAGACAATTGAATGATAATCACAACTAACAACTGCTCATAAACACTTCAATTCATTTATCAGCTGTGAACTTGTCTGAGAGATAAATATCTCAGACTAGAGGGAAAAAAGCCTGAGCAGAGTTGGATTCCTCCTGCAGCAGCAGCCACCACTTGAGACCTGTCATTAACTGAATGTCATGTTCATGCATAATTTGCCCTCATGAAACGCTTGCAGTCAACATTAAAATGTGGTTAGTAGGACTGGTGCCAGCAGAATGAACCCCATGAACTCTTTTTTTCCCTCTTTCCCCTGCACAGCTGGCAGCAGTAAATATGAAGAATCAGACCTTCTCTTGTTGATAACCACAGGTCGGCCAGACTGCCATAAAACACTACACGAATAATCCTGATTGGAGAGGTAATTCACATTAAAAACAAGAAGCAAAATGGTCACCTTATTACCCCTTAGTATTAGTATAATAGAGTGCAATAAGAGGAACACTGATCTAACTGATGGTTATGAACTGAACAAAGACTATACCAAATACATTTGTACGATTACTAACATAAAATAAAAATACAGCCATGGTTAACTTTCCCGAAACACTATATATAACAAAGAAGAGAGATTTAGCAGAGGGCCAATGCTATCCAATGTAGATCTTGTAAAGTAAATCCTATGAAACATTTACTTTTTTGTGTTTATTATAACACATAAAGGGCCACATTTAATATGCAGTTAAGGCCTTCTCTTTGTCTACCAGTGTAAATACATGTGTAATAAATATGCTTTATAATTCCACAACAACAAGGATGCATGTTCTCTCTTTGGTTCAGTGTAAATGTTTGCAGGGAATATGAATCAGACTGTGCTTCTCTCACCGTTCAGTTTGCCATATGCCACCAAAGAGCCACTGAAGGTGATTCCACCGATGTAGGTTCCGAGGTACGCGATTATCTTGGTGAAGTTGGCGGCAGGGTCTGTGGCGAAGTGGGGGTACTCGATCATGTACTCTGCCACGCAGGTGAGCACGGCAGCCAGGCCCACCAGGCTGTGGAAGGCCGCCACCAGCTGGGGCAGCTCCGTGATCTGGATCTTCTTAGCAATGACCAGGCCTTAAGCGGGGCAGAAGAGAGAGCGATAACACGTAAATAAAGTGCAGTGATCCTGAAAGACTCACACACTAATAACATGCAAATCACAAGCACACACTATCAAAGGGCTGCTGGGAAGTGGGGTCCATCTAAGAAACAGGTGTTGCTGATGAGGCCTGTTCGGGGAAATTCCGTGTGTGTGTGTGTGTGTGTGTGTGTGTGTGTGTGTGTGTGTGTGTGTGTGTGTGTGTGCGCGCACCCTGCAGGAAGCCTGGAAATTAGCATTTGTTGGGATAGTTTAGTCTGGGTGGACACTCTGTTACTGGAACAATTAGCATTTAAATGATCAAACTGTCCTGAACAGAAAAAAGCAAGTGAGTAATACGTGCTGCTGACCATTTAAGAGAGACCTCCAGAGTCCGGAGGGGAGTTAGTCACATTTTGTTTGATGTAAACATCACAGAGATGTGTCTGCGCTCTGCACACCTGCCGCTTAATTTAGTCAAGCTCGGAATCCATGCACACGCACTGATGTCCAGTCATTTGGAGCTGCTGCAACACTATTGTACAAGAACTTGAGTTTGCCTCTAAGCCTGTTATCCCATTATTTTCAACAGGGACTCACCAGTAGTGCCGCCAACAGCCATGGCTGCACTCATCTGTCCCAGGAGCTCAGGACTGGGTTGGAGGGCACCAAGAGTCGCAGCGATACCCCCCGCAACTCCGATCATACCCAGAGTGTTTCCCAGACGGGAGGTTTTCTGGTTGGAAAGGCCAGCCAGGGCGCCGACACAGCACAGACCTGAACCCAAGTACATCATCTGGAGAAAGACAGAGACGTAAAGAGGGGGTTTTAGACAATTAGGGACCACAGGATGAGAAATAAGGACGAATGATCTACTTTGAAGGTTCTGTTCTACATCTGGGAAAACACAGGGGGACCGGGCATAAACATCCTCTCTCGCACCTGTTCAATGTTGTATCCAGATTGCAGCGCAACTCCATAGCCACCGACAAAGACACCAGCAGGAAGCAGATAGAGGTAGCTGTGCTCTGGAGGATCAGTGGGACGCTTGAACATGTCCAACATCTTCTTTGTTACAAGGAAACCACCTGGGAGAGAGACAGAGAAAATTAACGGACATACACTACACAGACGCTCAAATTCAGGTTTGAAAGTTACTTAACACAGTAGGGTAGGGATTACAAAGAAAACTTTGTTTATGGAAAAACTAATTACAAGATGGCAAAATAGGAGTGTACGAGGTTTCGAGGCAGGGAGGTCCAGGCATCTATGGTACATGTATCTCAAATAAAGAAAGCTTTAACAGTAAATCTGGGGGCAGATTTTTCAAAGACAATTACTAAAAAACTTTGCCAAGCATTATAACCAACGTGGGGAATCGACTTAGTCTACTTCATTTCAGTGTAAATATTTCAAGTAGAAAACCTCAAAAGCGTCAAACCGTGAGCAGACGGTGTCTCACTGCTCTACGTGAGGAGATCACATAGCCGTGTGTCTCCCTTTCACCCCCCCGGCATGATTAGAACAAAACACACGTATATGCAAATAAATGTAAAAGGGTGAATCAGAGGCTAGCACCTGCATTTGACCAGTTCTTGTAATTTCAGTCCTAGAATATCTTAGTTAAAGCACGAAACACAATCTGACTAATATTATTACTGACCAATCTGAGTCAATATATTCATATGGAGGAATGTTCATTTTCTATTTTGTTTTTTGTACCCAGAATGGGTCTGCCGACACTATATTTAGAACATTTACAAGAATAGAAGCAAATCAGCAACACGTGCCAAATCATGAGGCTCAGAGTCTGCAGCCATTATAGAAGCAGCTCTGTGAACATTGGCCAACGTTAGCTGTTAGCCAACTTCCAAATAGCTCAAAACATAAAGCGAGGGTGATGGGAATGTCATTAGTGTTGCAGGTATATGATACCATACATTTTAAGACATCAATAAATCAAAGTTGATAATAAGATTCAAATCAATGAATGAAACGAATAACGTTCGTGGACTATGGGTTTTATGGAATTTCATAGAGCACAGAGAAATTTGTTTTGTATGAACGTATTTATCGAAAGTTATTCAGAGACCCAGGTGTTTTCCATCCACTTTTACTCCAACACCTTACGGCTTTGGAGACTCACAGGGAAAACAAGTAGCAAGAGCCAGGGACCTGTTCCACACAACAGACTCACCAACTCAAAAAGCTCAGGGGCTATTTTATCGGAGCTGCATTTCACTATTGTTTCTCGTACCTTCCAAGGAATGTTTTTCTCTGTTCCCGGGGGTTTATGGGTAATGTGGTAAACCACTTAGAAATGTGCGTGTGGAAAGTAATCCATGTAAAATATGGTAGAAGAGAGAAAATTGAAACTAGATATGTCCATAAAGGCTATGGTATTTCAGTATGCTTTTGTTATGGAAAACCTATAAGACTGATAGAGGGTTAGAACAGTAACGCTATAGAGCCTGGAGGACCCAAGATATTTAGCAGGATTCACAGCATGGTTTTTAACTTCAACATTTTTGTGGTGTATCTCACGTAAATAAAAAACTAATAAGCTAAAGTGATCCATTATGCAAGTTAACTTTTCATTCCCTAGAGTCTTCAGTGGTGAATAGCGGTGAGCTAACCAGGGAAATTAAAACAAATCCGCGGCTCAGCCCTGCAGGAACACTGTTTCCCAGGACTATTAGAGAGTGATGAGTATGATAATGACTCCAGGAACACTTTGGCGTTAATGGGAATTATTAAGGGTAATAGCAGGGAAGAATGTGTGTGGTCCAAGGCACAGGCACCGACTCCCGAGCAGGTGGGTAGAGAGGGCAGCTGCTCAACTTGGTTCGAAGCATGTTATTGTACAATCAATACAAAACTCTTCAATCTGTCGAAGTTGATATTTTATTGGCGAAAGGTTGCTGTAACTGGCGGGGATCACTGTGAGGTGTCTGTGTGCGGGTGACTCACCAGCGATGTTGACGGAGGAGATGAAGGCCGCCAGCACGGCCAGTGTCCCAGCGGTAGATGATGGGGCGTAGCCCCCACTCATCAGGGACAGACCACCCACAGCCGTCAGACCTGCAGAACGAGGACAATTTAAATTCATGAACCTCCATTTACATAGTTCATTAAAGAAGACATTGAAACTTTCGGTGAATATTAGGAATGGAACAATATAGGATTGAATTGCAGATTAATTGGTTTGTTTTGAGGTTTTATTACCGAGATTATTGTGACTATCTACACGTGAGTGACTTGAAAAAGCTCCCAACTTGATAACGTGGTAGAAAATGAAACCATAGAGCCTGATTTTGATTATATAGGATCGATTAAGAATTATATTTTTGTATTCATCATTATATATGCCGGGAAGGGGGGGGGGGTTGTGTTTTATGATGAAGATAAATACGTTTTTAGGGTTTTTCTACATGAAAAGGTGTTCACTTAGAATATTGTTGTCGGTGGAAAAATGTGTGTTTGTTAACTAAGACGTAATGTAAAGTGTAAGAGTATAAAGCATATGTTGAAGATAGTCAAGGTATTGTGAATCGCAATTATTTTGGCTAGTATAATCGTGAAATGTCCCATGTGTCGGGGAAATGTTACAAAAACACCAAAGCCCTAATTCAGTCATTAACAAGTTAATCTTAACACTTCAATTACCATTGTTTAACATCTATAGACATTTAAGAGTTCCTAAGCTCAGAATACTCCTGCTTTCCACATCGGAAAAAGACAGAAAAGAGAAGATTTCAAGATAAAAAAAGAAGGGGGGAGAAAAAGAGGGAGTGTGTGTTTATCAAAAGAGACTCAGGAAACCTTGATAACATCAGCCCTGTAATGACTTACAGGCAGTAAGAAGCAACACGCAGCACCCGGGAGCCTGCATTCACACGGAATCATGTTTGAGGACAATTTAGGCTGACCAGCAGGTAGTGTGTGTACCAGTGTGTGCATGTTGGTGTTGTCAAGTCAATAATGTAAGCTTGATTTCTGAAATGAGACAAATGCAAAGTTTGACCTTGTCTCCATTACATTAACAAAGTCAACTTTATAATCATGTGTGTATATCAGCTTCTAAACTGTGCACGTTTCAATTGCTATGTAAAAATTATTATGTGAATAAAGGATAAATTAAATAATTCACTGTTATAACAAAAAATACATTTGTTAGTGACACAGGAATGACACATTTGTGGTTGGGTTTCAAGTACAAAGACATCTTACAGTTTGTCAGGATGTCACTGATGATTAATGTTCTCCACAGTCTAGTGATAGATGTGTAACTCAGATGCTACCCAAACACCTCGAATCTGATCTGCAAGCTTGTCGTGTATACTCTCAAATTCACACAGGTCCAATGGGGAAAAAATGACAAGGGATGTCCCAATCAACTTGTATTTATTGAGTCTCTGTTGCAGGGAAACTTATACTTATCTAAATGTTGATTTAATATTTGAATAACAGATTTACCCACATTTGGCACACTTTACTTTTTGTGAGCTACTTGATCCAAAAAGAGGTGAAGTTACACCATTTAGACTGAGATCAAAGGCACGCTTGGCCACCGCAACTAATAGATTAGCCAGCATGAAAGCCAATAGGCATCAGTGGACACACACACACACGTATGTCCTGGGTGGGCCATTGCCGGTAGGTGTGTGACAAACATCAGCTCCCAGGCGAGTGGGACAGTGAATCAGTGCTCTCAGTAGATTAAAGGATTTGTATCAGACACCAGATATAAAGATGTGCCTCAATGAGCCTCTGGATATGAGACCATAGTCTGAAGATTCCATCATGACCCACCAGCCAGTCACCAATGCTTGTAACACTATAATCCCCCCATGAAGAGTATAACTGTCCCTCACTCAAACACTAAATTCCAATACGATTCCCTAATGTCTGTGAATGATCCCGTGTGTGTCTTTACGAGGCCTGGCACAACAACATCAGAATTACGTTGGTCTCAATATTTCCAGAACTACAGTCACTGAACGGACAAAAAAAAAGTTGTACATTTGGTTATAAAATGCAAAACAATGTCATGTAAAAATTATATTTATTGATGGAATTTGACAGTAACATAAAGTGAACCATAACAGGGTGGAAAATGTAAAAGGCACAATCCCAAAGAAACAAGAACGATGGTGTGAAGATGGTAATGTGAACAGGGTATAGTTGGTAAGTAATAAAGGTTTTTAAAAAGGAAGTGAAAACTGTCTCTCAGTGGTCGCACTGCTGGGCTCCGTGACCCCCGCTCTCATGTCCAGCTGTGTGGACGAGTAAATGAGCGAAAGACTTCCCTGAACCTCAAAGATCACCAACAGTTTGTTACTTCCTACCCTAGTGAGGGTCTCAAGTGTGATCAAAGGCGTGAGAACACACACATTCACTTACCTCTCTAACCTCTTAACCCCTCTGTGTTAAGTGGCAGCCGACAATAAGGACACAATCTTTATTTGGACTCTAAGAAGCACCAGCGTGGCTGCAGAGACACGATGGACTGACGTACAAGATGTTTGATCCTCTAGCTAAGTCTGTACTTTATGGTTTAATATTCTATTGTTTGTTTCACATATTTTATTAATACCATCCAATAGTATACCGCGTGTTTCTGCATGGTCAGGTTGTTGTGTTTTTTTAAATGATATTTATCCACTCTGTTGGACAATGTTATATTCTCCTCTATATACCCCAGTGTACTGAATTTAATACTAAAGAGTCAGTGCTATTATTCATCAAAATGTACCCTCGTCAAAATGTGCAAAAAAAGACCTTTTAGCCAGAAACTAAAACTGGTCTTTTTGTAATTAAATCAGATAAATAAATACATTTAAGAATGCGCTAGAATGGCAACTCTATTATTAACTATTACTTTAACGATGAATGTGACACTTCATCAAGCTTTAGATTCAGATAGTCAGCCCTACCCTGTGCCTAGCAGTGGAGGTGTTCTGGATTGCATTATACTGAAAGGTGTACACATGAAACACGACCAACCTGAGATAGCGTTGGTGACAGACATGAGGGGAGAGTGCAGAGCAGGACTGACCCCCCACACTGTGTGGTATCCCACGATGCCAGCCAGACCAAAGGTGGTGACGATCTGAGTGAAGGCGGCGTTAGGAGCCACCAGGCCCAGACCCAGCAGGGTGGCAGCACCTAGTTAAAGAAGGAACCAGAGAGCGACTTTGAGAAATACAGAACACTTCAACAGTACATCTGGGGGCAGATTTTATTTAAATAATATGAAAACAATGAGATAATTACCGTGTAGTCTACAGTTTATTTATTAGGCTAAATTGTTGTTATTTCAGCACACTGAAAAGACTGAAAACTGTACAATATTTCATACAATAAAAAGGCCAAAATTAGTTGGTAAAAATGTTGGGCTTATTTTTTTAACCCGTCTGACCTTAATGTCAGCCCAGTTTAATTAGGGTAAATAAGCTTTGGATGCAACTTTAAGCACTTTTTTGAGTGCAAGATGTGGTAGGTATTTGACCACCCAACATGTCCTTATTTCCTGTTACTTTAACAGACATAATTATCTGTTTAAAAGCAATTTGTCTGGTTACATTTGCGAGACTGGTGGCATGTTACAGAAAGCCTGGTGTTGCAAACAGGAATCAATATCCATGAGAGTTCCTCCAAAACTAATAAAACAACTTTTCATGCCACACTAATAAGGCACAAAGCAAGTTCTCACTCTTCAACTAACACGAGCAGCTTTGTGAAGTAGGAAACCACCCGAACACCTGAACAATGTGTGAACCGCATTAACTGCATGAGGCGCACTTACACAGAGCGCTGTGTGGCACCATGGGAACCACTCACTGCAGCACTACTTCAAACACACACACTCAGCGTGACACTTTTTTATTTTTACAATGCACACTTCCTGACAACTAACAGGGTGTCTGTGTTTGTCACTTCTCGCCTCCTGTGCACATTCCACCTAAGAAGCTGATTATTATTATTAACCTCTGCTTCACCTTCTTGCAGACTTCAACCTCCTTTAAGACCCAACAGTAGACAATGAACAAGATTAAACCCATGAGCTCTCATAAATAGCATCTCCCTGATTTCAAGACTTGTCCACAAAATGTACATCTATTGGAATATTCTACTAACCTCCAGTGTACGCGCCAGCAGTAGTGAGTCTGGCCTTAAAGGGGGAGATTTGTGCAGCCTTCTCTTTATTCAGTTCCTTGATAGACTTGGGTTTAGGAGGAGGTGCAACAGGTACATTGTTAGGCTGGGGAGCGGGGAACAGGTTCCTTCCATCCTGGTGAAGACAATAATTTAGACAGAGAATGGTATGATGTTAAAGTGAGAAAGAAACAAAAAGTTCAATCAATCTATACTAATGGTTATACAAAGAAATGACTGCACAGTGATAAGGATAACTGTTAGTTATATCAACAATATCAAATGACATTTATTAGGAGCTTATATGATCTTTGCTTTTTTTCCCTGATCTCATCACCTAATGGTGTACAATGTCCTCTGTTGCATTCGTAAATCTGTGAAACATTAGACGGTGCTGTCAAGATCAAAGTAACAAAAAGTAATGATCAGTAAGCAGAGCAGGTATATCTGCATTTCAGCATCATTTGTAAGAAGTCTGACCATTATTGCAATCACACATGGCTCAAATAACAACCAGAAATCTAATAGCTTACTCCAAAAGAAGGAACACAGCTTTACTAAGATCGATAACAGCAGAAATAATATCCATTAAATAAAACAATGAGCTATGATTAAAGAACTATGATAATTGGTTTCCAACGTCATGAAGAAAAACATTATTTTAATGTAATGACCAGGACTTTTCACAGGTTGAAAAATGAACTTGTGCAAGAGCTTTAAATTCAATTTACCACCAAAGAAAAAAAGGGGAGACTTTCAAAGTAAAGAAGAGCCATTGTTTCTGCGAGGGACATTAATTGGCAGCTACAAAAACTGAAAGTGTAAGAAACATTGTTGTTAGGATGACATCTAGTGACGGTGAAAGGGAGCTGCAGGCCGAACATTATTTTCCCTTTGACTGAATGAATCCTCTGTTTGCCCCCGTGTTGCAACCTTGGCATCGGCTGAGAAATATGTGCGACCTGTCAGCTGTACACATACATGCATGTTTTTCCGGCCACATTATCCCGCGTACCTGCATAACAACGGATCCCCTGACGACATGATCCATGGTGCCGTAGTCAAACTCTTCCTTTACGTTCAAGTAGAAGTTCTCCATGTCGGGGCTGATGGCCCTCATCAACTTGGTGATGTTGTTGGAGTACAGAGTGCTGGACTGTGTCGGCAAACGGCTGGGCAGGTCTGTGTAGCCAACATGAGTCACTCCCTAACAATGAAAGGAAAAGCAATTAAAAATACAAAGTGCAAAAAAAAATCCTGTTTGGTGTGAGTGTGATTATAAACACTGACCTTGTGAACTGACAGCTCTCCAGGTACTATAGTCTCAATGTTTCCTCCCGCCTCAGCAGCCAAGTCCACCACCACTGACCCGTCTTTCATGCTCTCTACCATCTGTTTGGTGATCAGGATGGGTGCACGCCTACCTACAGAGTTACAATGGAAAAACATGCATCAAGATATTATACTCCAAGTGAAGGAGTTCAAGTATCTCGGGGTCTTGTTCTCGAGTGAGGGTAGAATGCAGCGTGAGATGGGCCGGAGAATCGGAGCAGCGGGAGCGGTACTGCAGTCGCTTTACCGCACCGTTGTGACGAAAAGGGAGCTGAGCCAGAAGGCAAAGCTCTCTGTGTACCGCGCCATTTTCGTTCCTACCGTCACCTATGGTCATGAAGGATGGGTCATGACCGAAAGAACGAGATCACGGGTACAAGTGGCCGAGATGGGTTTTCTCCGCAGGGTGGCTGGTGTCTCCCTTAGGGATAAGGTGAGAAGTTCAGTCATCCGGGAGGGACTCGGAGTTGAACCGCTCCTCCTTCGGGTCGAAAGGAGCCAGTTGAGGTGGTTCGGGCACCTAGTTAGGATGCCACCTGGGCGCCTCCTTAGGGAGGTGTTCCAGGCACGTCCAGCTGGGAAGACACCAAGGAGTAGACCTAGGACCAGGTGGAGGGATTATATGTCTTCGCTGGCCTGCGAGCGCCTTGGGATCCCCCAGTCAGAGCTGGTTGATGTGGCCAGGGAAAGGAACGTTTGGGGCTCTCTGGACCCGAGCACGGATAAGCGGGAGAAGATGGATGGATGGAAGATATTATACGCATCTTCGTGAAACTGCAGATAGTGAAGATACATGGCCCTACAAAGACTCATGAAACCATCAGAGTGGTGGAACAAATGTGAAACTGTTGTAAAATAAAGTTATTGTAACGCTATTTTAATGTTCACTATTCCATGACAGTTCCTTTTTATTTCTATATTCTCTGACTACCTGCCCAGAACACATGTCTGTGATATTCCATGAACTTTCGTTAGTTTGCATGAGCAATTTGTCCTTCAGCTTCTACATTTATGGCCAGCGTTATTGCTGTGCATGTGTCTGTGCATACCAGGGATAAGAGCAGTGGTGATGACAATGTCCACCTCCTGACACTGCTTGGCAAACAGCTTCATCTCAGCCTCGATGAACTCCTTTGACATTTCCTTGGCGTAGCCTCCCTGTCCCTCTCCTGACTCCTTAAAGTCCAACTCCAGCGGCTCTGCGCCCAGAGATTTAAACTGCTCCAAAGCCGCAGCTCTGGAAGAGGAGAGAGAAAGGGGATTTTTATTCAGGTGGAAGGATAATATATTTGCTGGACTAGTCATGCAGGAGTAATATTGTTTGCCCTTAAAACTGCACACAACGACATTCACAGACATTAGTTGCTAAGGGCATAATGGAGAAATTGGCATACTTCTTTATCAAAACAAATCTGTTGGGCATTCAAGAAGTGCGTTTCCTTCAGGACTGAAATCTTAATGATCATGATCTATAGCAAACATAATGTGGAAATAATGAAATGTTGTTGTCACTCATTACCAACTCCTGATTCCAAAAACCTTATTTGAGTGTTTTGAACAGTTTCTTCTTCAATAATGCAAGAAAGTAAAAAAATACAACTATTTCCTCTAGTAATATTTAGTTATTGAATGAAGTCTTTCAAAGCCTGTATTCATTTCCTTTGCAATTCAGACGCACAACATCAGGTATCAAAAACAAACCTGGTGTCAAATCCTCTGACGATGGCTCCCATGGACCTGGCAGAACCGGCTGCAGCCAGTCCAGCCACGCCACCTCCGATGATCAGAACCTATAAGCATACATGACATATTAGATGGATTAAATGGGTTATAACTGGCATAGACACCTTCACACAGAAACAAACACTCATACTACATACCTTTGCAGGCGGCACCTTCCCAGCTGCTGTGATTTGTCCAGTGAAAAAGCGACCAAAGTTGTTAGCTGCCAATACAACTGCCTTGTACCTAAAAAGTTAACAGAGTGAAACATCAAGCAATAAAGATATAAGTATGAACAGCTATATTTGTCATTATTAACATACATACCCTGCAATGTTTGCCATGGAGCTCAGTGCATCGTAACCCTGGGCGATGGTGACTCGGGGTACCTGGTCCATAGCCAGGACGGTGGCCTTCTTCTGGGACAGCAGGCCCATCAGCTCGGGGTTCTGGGCCGGGTAGATGAAGCTCATTAAAGTGGCTGACTCCTTCATCATGTCCACCTCATGGGCACCCAGCTCAGGGTTGAAGATGGGAGCACGGACCTGGAAGCGAATGATTGCATTGTAAAGGTTTAGGAAAAGCAGTAAACATAAAAAGGGTAGAATGTTTTAATACATTTCTTTAAGCTCTTCGAGAAGCATAGTCTAAACGAATGAAACATTTGGATTATTGAATTATCACAAAACCCTACTTCCCACTCCGCCTCAATCCCCCACTGAAATCCTACCTTGACGAGCACATCAGAGGCCATGACATCTTTGACGTCTTTAATCGTTGCTCCAGCCTGGATGTACTGTTCGTCCTGGAACTTGGAAGGCTCTCCAGCTCCCGACTCCACCACCACGTTGAAGCCCTGCTTGATGAGCGCCTGCACGCCAGCGGGAGAAATCGCCACACGACGCTCATTCTGGAAGATCTCTTTAGGTACACCCACTGTGAGTTGTTTGTAGGGAATACCTGCAGAGGCAAGGGGGGACAATACAAAAGAGTGACATCAGTGACAGATATTACATCGATTCATATATTCAAAACATTAAAAAACAGCATAAAGACAGATACAAAAACAATTATACTTTACTGTAATTACATTGATTGAACTTGTATCTGTCACAAATGATTTATTTTGAAGATAAACAATCTTATGCAGATAGTTCTGCAGCTTTAAGGAGAATATTTTCCGGAAACGGACACGAGTGGAGTTAAAACAATGTTTATGATAAACACTGTCCTGTATGTGCATGGCCTTTGTAGGCAGATAGACAAGGTCAATGTCAAACTACAACACTCAGAGACTTCAGCTGCTAATGAGGCTACATGTCTTTAGCTTTGCAAGTATTTGGTCATAAACTAAAGTAAATATTTAACCAAAACATTTATTTCCATACCATTATTGTGCTACTTCATTAGTTAGATATCTAAAGAACTCTCACCTGCAGGTCAAAAATAAAAAAATGATAGTCAAGATATTAGCTTATTTACCAAAGTAAGATGTAGACATAAAGCGATATAAAAGTCAAATGTGTTGTCCAAGAAGAAGAAACAGACCTGATTCAACATGTCTTACAACAATAGGGCAGCTTATGAGGAGATTTACATTTGTACATTGCAGGATAAAAGGATGTAGCAATAAATAGGCAAGAGACGGAACTATTAATATTTTAAGAAGGTTACTTTCGTGTCCTTTTTATTTCAGGGCTAGTGTCCAACAGCAGGTCACATGCTTCTATGGAAAATTCCACTGCAGCTCTTTCTTTTTTTTGTACCTCCTTCTCCTTGTCTATACATAAACAGCCTCTGACAGTCTGCCTTTGCTTTAACCCTCAACCCAACTATATAAACCAAGAGATCACATACCACTGTGTGTCCCATTTGTGTCTGACAACACATTAAGCACTCTGTTATCAATCAGCTGAAGTGATTTAAATCAGAGAACTGGGTATTATATTATATATATTTCGTTAGAAAATATAGTATAAGTACAATCAAGCAAATACCAGCGAATACACATGAGCGATCAAGATTATATTATCATCTACTGTATAAACATGCAGATTAAAGAAATCATATAATAACTAAGTTACACAGGTGCTTTCAAGCAGGCAGCACAATACTCTCCTGCTGTTTCATCCTAAGAAGAATACTTTTAAGGAGCATGTATATATCTTCAGGACTTGAAACATCTTTACATTTCCAAATACTTTGAGGAATAAAGTGCATTCAATATTTGTAATAGACCTTAAGAATACAAACAATGTTTCTCAGGCAAGAAACAACAACAATGTAATCCTCCTCAGTGTACCTTCATGAAAACAGACAACATTATAAAAAGTCTGGCCTTATTTATTTAATTAATATCATAACACTCGTCCCACAAAACATTTCCATGACATAGTTGGTAATGCTTGCGAGTTAAGAAAGGCAGTTCATAGAGCACAGTCTAATTTTGTCAATGTCATAATTCAAAAATCCAGTCTCACCCCGCCTCAGTCAATAGAGTATGTCTATAGGCTCCCTGGAGGTCAGAGCATAAGCACATGCATGTCAAATGTGTGTGTTGTGTCCCACTCCTCCACTTGTCTGAGAGTCGGTAAACTGATCCTTGTGTGTCCAGAATATAGGTTTCCAGCTGTTGCTGAAGCTATCTGCACTGCAGGAATGTCAGCATGAACCAGGTCACCAGCACCCCCTACATACCCACGTACACATAGAGACCTCTGCCAGTCATGAACCCAAAGCACGCAGACATGAAGCACCTGCAACCAGCTGGTACTGGATATCTGTCACACACACAGAAATGCACACCTTCTGCCAGGTTACTGTGTACACAGTGGGGGCATGTCAAATGGAGAATAATGCCTGGGGACTATCGTATCCTAAATGTGACCTTGGTTCAGATAGCAAATCCTGGTAGCAACACTGACCTCTATAGTAAACTTTTAAAACATATGAAGAAGGGATAAACATGCAGAAAGTGATGAATGAATGGGTAGAGCAGGATCTACTACAATCACATTTGGATCACTATGACAGATTTGATTCACCAGCTGCCAAGGCCAATGAAAGAACTATATGAATCCTTTACGTGTCTGCCCACTTTAAAGCAGAGTAGCTTTAGGATAGTGTAATCAGTATGTTTCCACTACATGTTGCAGCTGATACCCAGGTTCATGAGAATGCAAACAGAACATACAGGTGGTGTGGCTTTAGGTGTAGTCAAATGGGGCCACAACTAAAGCTAATTCCAGTAATCGCTCACTCTAGGACGTTTTGTCAATTAATTTATGAATCTTTTGGTCAATAAAATGCCTTTCTCTAATTTCCAGAGCCCAAGGTGACAATCAAACTGCAGTTTTTCCCTGATCAACAGGAAAAACGTAAAGAGATGTAATGTACCATTATATGTATAAATATAAAAGAAAAAACATTTGTACATTTTGAATTTATCCTCAGTGGTCATCCTAGTAAAAAATATCAACTTTTAAGCATTGTCTTAGTTCATTTTTAGTTAGTTGATTATTCACTGACTATATGTAAACAAAAAATGTAACTACTACTTACATTATTGTACCATTAGATGCTTTCTGACATTTAATTGTGTACATATATCCATGCCCTAGTGTCTTACCTGGACTGGCACATCGCCCCAGAGCTTGATTGGTCCTGAAAAAGCGAAGGCATGATGATTTGATAGCACCGCCGTGCTGCAGCTTGGTACAGGAGACGCCGCTGAACACAGGGGCTGAGCAGCTAGCCACCACAACACGAAGGAGACTCGCCATGGTGCACACACACCGACACTCACACACCAGGAGGAGCTATAGAGGACAAACGGCACCCCTCCTGTGAAAGTGCAAGGTGAGAGATAGAGCACCAGCAGACAGAGAGGAGAGGGAGGGGAGGGGGGGGGGGGTTGGGTTAGGGGTAAAGAGGAACAGGAGGATGAATGTAGGTGAAAGAGAGAAACAAAAATATTCTTGTTAATATCTCTGCATGATTAGCTTTTTGTTGAATTGTACATAATCTCATACTTGTGAAAGTATGTGCCCACATGTTCCACAGAAATATGTTTCACCTTTTTCCCCTTGTAGATCAAACACACAAATGACCTATGTTTATTGAAAAGGTCACACTTCCCTATATGCATTTACACTTAAATCAACACATATTCTGACAGCCACATTAGGAATCTGGTATTTGCTCTCATATAGGGATCTGAGTAGATTGTTATTTTCAAAGTTCCATTTTTTATTGTAGCCTACTGAATGACTCAGTTAACAGCATGAAGGACAACATGTTTACTCTAAAGGGAGATAATGGAACTGGGATAGACTGGGGTGGCTTGGCTAGTGAAGTAGGGTTTAAACTAGAATTGACTGGCAATAAACTCAACAGTGCACAGAATAAAGAGCGTTTTAGTTAAAAGGTCAAAAACAGCCACTGCTAAGGAAGAGAAAATGAGAATTAAAAAAAAGTTTCATTAGTGCTTCAACAAGAGCTGATTTGTCAAGAAAAACTGCTTATAAATTTGCTTATTCAAGCAAATGAAAGCTACTTCTCTCTATTTTTTTATATAAATCATTCTAAACTGGATGCGCTTGAGTTTTGGACTCCAATTACTTTTGACGTTTTTTTTACAAGCTGCTGCTATTTTAAAAAGCATAAACAATTATTGAATCGTTGCTAAAAAAAAAGTTTAGTCAATTGGTGATACAAATTAGCATAGGCATGGTTGCAGAACTGACCTACTTGATAGTCTTTGTAGTAGAGTAAAAGGATCATATGTCATTGCATATAATCAATGGTTAAAATTAAAGTGCAAAGCATACACGACGTCTACTTTAATCCTATTGAAGTTGCCAATGATGTCTTGTTTACTATTAGTTTAATTAGTCAAGTGTGTTCAAGTTGACTTTACCATTAAAAGGAAGCTAATAAAAAAGGCAAAAAAAACTTTGATAAAAGGTTAAAAAGGAAAAGTTTGATTCATAAGTAAATAAGAATTGACTAATTGAAATCTTATGTAAACTTTTAAAAATAAACTATTTAAAAAGCAAAGACAAGCCGTTTGAAGAGCAGCGCAGCCTGGTGTGTTCAGGACTCTTATTTCATGCAAGCAAAAATGAAGCTACCACGTCAGCAAAAAGTATGGCAGTCTTCATAAAATATGAATCACACAGATGCATTTAACATGTTACTTTCACACAAAACATTAGCTCGCAAAAATAAAAACACGGCGTCACAGTGCAAACGCTTGCTGCTTTGTACTGAATGTTGAGGATTTAACCCGGGTCAGGACTTGAACGGCTCACTTCACCCTCAGATTAACGGCATCTTTATTTGAATGTATGACCCAATAAGTCACTAATTAATCAGAGTCTCACAACTTTGTCAACCTTTGGTTTCATTCAGAGACCAGGTAGTGTCAAAAAGGGGTTACTTCAATGTGTGTTTGGGGCTAAATGCAGTGCACAGTTTCCCTGTGGCTCACAGATAAACATGATTATAATCCAAACAGCTGCTGCCTCCCACTTCTCTCCTTTTGTCTGCACATTACTAACGGGACAGAAAGCTAACATTGGCTAGCTAGCGCTTTAGCCCGTCAGCTAACAAACACATCTGTCTGGTGGATGAATGCGAGGTAAGAGTCAAAAAGCCCGCTACAGACGAAAATAAATGCAAACGGGTAAAAAATGCAAGGTGAAAAGTGAGAGTGGTGAGCGGAAACTCAACTGACCTTTGCAGAAAGTCCTGGCTCTGTGCAGCGCAGGCGAACTGTCTGCTGACCCGGAAGATGACGGGGAAAGCGGCCGACACCGGAGTGTTATTGGATCATATGAGAAGATGCATCAGAGGAAATCAGGTGACAGCTGCAAACTTTTTGTCACCCAATATGCAAGAGCACATTTCTCAATCACAAACCATGCAAAGACGTATGCATTAATCAAGAAATAGATAAAATAAATGTTTTGATTAAAATAAAAATAGAGCACATTCTGAAATGGCGTCCCAAAATGTACTGAAGTTGCAACTCTGTATTGTTCCACAGAGGAGCGCTCTTTGACCATGTATAGAAACTATTGCTCTGTGGAATAAAAAAGTAAATAAAATATTTGGTCTAGCTATGTTTTTTTTTCAGATGTAATTTTTCTTCTACACATAACCTGATATTAATCAAATGACCTTGCATGTGGGCTCTGGATATACCTAAATCATATGTCATTGCTGAAATATAGCCTACTGTGGGTATGCAACATCCATGTATTCATTGTAAAGCTTCGTATGTTTTGCAGACTGAAGCCTATGCCATTTCAAACTGAGTAAAATTATAAAGATTAAAGATAGGTGTAATTTTCTGTTACTGTGGCTGTGATGCATTCCTTTTTGTGTACTTCGGTATTTATTGTGGTGTATCCCCTTCTATAAGATGTCAAGGTGTCATGATGGGATATCTACTCACATATAAATATAAATGTCTAACATAAAAGGTCTAAAACAATCTACATTCCTTTTAAAGTATTTCACCGCCGTTTGAACTGTGGTGGGCCCCCTCCAGCCCCTTCAAGGTCTAATCAGTTCCACGTTCGAGCAATGCCTCAGTTGTTTAAACATATGGTGCAAGACTCACATTCTCCACTAAGCAGTACTTTTTAATAAAGTATTTTACATCGTGTCATCTATTGCTTTCTCATTTACATTTTTGTTAATAGCTCCTGAAAATAAGAATCTAATTAACTGAATAAAGTAAGTAGAATTACCATTGAGGTTTCAATTTATGGGCAGTATTCTTGTATGTGTGATGAAATATATTATAAGATAATTGGCGTGGTGGTAGAAGTGTGTCTGTGCTTGTAGATACACATGAAAGGTGGTTGGCCTTCCTTTTAAGCTTTTAGCTGTTAAACTTTGCTCATGAGAACAGGAGCAATAACTCTTATCTTCAGCACATTTAATTGTGCGCAACAGCACACCCCTTCACTAACAGTGTAATATATGCACTTCATACAGTATGAATACTCTCGCTCACATGCATACTGTTCATCTGGTTCTCTTTATCAGGCTCAGAGAGTGGAATGCATTGTAGCTACGCCTGGTTTTCATTTAAATCTTTCACCCTTAAGGAAGGCTCATCTAATTGCGTGGGCTTTGCCTCAATGTCTTTGCTTTTATTTTTGCCAAATTCTGTTTTCCTTTCCTTTCTCAATGAAATGCATACTACAAACTCAACCAAAATGTGTACTTATAAGGTCAGGGAGCAGATGGAGGAACATTTCAAGTCCTAATGCCTTTCAATAATTTCACACGACCTGCTGTCACTGCTTGCTCATTTTTAGTAGATGTTTATAATATATTGCTCGTTAAATATGTGTCTTTTGTTCCTATTTATTTTTTCAGGCCAATTGTTTTTTTCCCAGGTCGTTATTTTGAAAAACAAGGAATGAAGGAACAACAATTGCATTTTGGGTGATTGCACATCAAGGGCCATCACATCTTTGACATATGGTGACTGATCCTGGCTTTACATCAAAAAGAAGGAAACATCAGCATCATGGATTCATTTTAATCCCATATGAATCATTCAAGGACTCTATCATGTCACTGCTGCTGTCTACACTACATATATATATATATATATATATATATATATATATATATATATATATATTTGTTTGTGCTCTGAGAGGACTTACTATATTATATTTACAGAGTCAATTTGGATCATTTAAAATGCCCCATCATTTTCAGGAAAAAAAAATCTAGGTTTGATTTCTGAGGATTGATAGTTGAGATGATTATAAAAAAGTGATAGATGACTGGTTTCAGGATTTAGTTTAATGTTGTCAAGGTGGTTGAGGTTTAATGGGCCGACGGGGGGAGGGATGAAAACCTTTTTCCTGACAGTCTGTCGGGTTAACTATAGCCTGTGGGCACATTTCCCTTTGCTTAACAACTCTGAACTGGTGTGAACCTTTCTAGACTGCGGCATCCATTAGCCTGTCTGGGTCATTTACGGTCACAGCCGCTTCATTTAGAAGCGTTAACTCCTGTTGAACAAATGGCTTTAAGCTGAACTGCTTTTACTATTATCACCCACCTTTACTACGGTATTCTGTCAACACTTCTTCCTCTGACTTGTGGGAGGCAGCAGGCAATATCCACTGTCAGTCTCTGTACTTAAGGAATTTGAAACATAAATCTGTCAAAAGCGGTCAATCTTTACCAGGTGTAACAGTGGAAGTAATTTCATTTTGCAGGGTTATTGTCTCTTCAATTGCCCCGCTCTAGAGGGAGGTCAAAGGTCAAGATCAGCTTTACAGCAGCCCCCTGACTGAGACCTACAGTTATGCAACAATGTGTGTGTGCATGTCAGAGACATTTTTTTCATAGATAATGGACACTGAAACAGTCAGCTGTGGGACAAAACAGCACCAAACATACACACAGAGAATGTGTAAGTGTGTATGAGAGAGAAAGAGAAGGAGAGAGGAGGAAAGAAAGAAAAAAACGTTCCTCAAGAAATGCTTTGAAGTCCTAAAAATGCAAGAGTTTCCTGTTAACGATCCTGGGGTATAATGTGAACCAGGAGCGTGTGTGTGTGTGTGTGTGTGTGTGTGTGTGTGTGTGTGTGTGTGTGTGTGTGTGTGTGTGTGTGTGTGTGTGTGTGTGTGTGTGTGTGTGTGTGTGTGTGTGTGTGTGTGTGTGTGTGTGTGTGTGTGTGTGTGTGTGTGTGTGTGTGTGTGTGTGTGTGTGTGTGTGTGTGTGGAGAGGGAAGTCTCCCCACTCAGTCCCTCTCTGCTGGTAAGAGGGGTTAACATAACTGCAGTCTCTTCTATCCTTTTAACTTTGAGATTCATGTCAGATTTTATCCACCTGCTTTATCTAGGATACAGAACTTTCCCGTCTTTAATGGGGTTTTGAATTTGGATTCGACATATGGATTACTCGGTTTTGCGACTGATGATTTAAAGCTTTCGTATTCTTAAATCACTTCGAAAGAGCTGGCAAATCCATTCTGTTTCAGATGCAACGCTGCTGCCTACAAATGCATTTTTTAACTCGAGGATTTGTGAGCCGCTAACTATTTCCAGCTGATTAACAAACCGACTACTCATCTGTGTCAGTAATGATTGTTCATTTCAATAAGTCAAACTGGCCTCTGCTGTTCTTTGCTGCTCTGTGGAGCCTCAGCTACCCGGGTCTGCTCACCGCATTGCCTGGCGTCAGTCGCAGCAAGCCCAAGGAGCCGCTGGACCCCAATGTGAGGGAGTGGGGAGACTATTCAGACCTCCCCCCTGGGATCGAGCAGGGGTTGGGGTTGGACGAAGAACATGGCGACAACAGAGGAGCTAGAGAGTCCTCAACCAGCCTGGCTCCGGAGCTGGATTTCCTGGCAGACTTTGCAGGCAAGACAATACAATTATCAGCTGTGTTATTTTCATTTCTGTTTATCTACTTACCTCTAAACCCTTCCTCCCCTCCAGGTAAAAAGAGACTGTGGGTGATCACAGCTCCATCCCATAATGACCACTACCTTCGTATGATGGAGAAACAGCTGGAGGAAATGGAGCAGGTAGGTTTATTTTCTCTTTAGATATACCCTTTAGAGTTTTATTTAAAAATAAATGTAATATGAAAGTGAAAATATTTTGGGAATTTGAGAACGGGTAGAAGAAATCAAGTTTTTACCAGGGAAAGCTTTACAAAGTCCCTTGTGAAACACATTTTCCCCGGATAATTTTTTCGAAGTCACAATTTTTTCTTTATGTTCTTGTCAGGATCATGTATCAGTGTGTGTTGTTGTAATACAAATGTTGTCCACAAGAGGCTGAAGTGCACTACAATTTATGTGTTTAAAGCGCATGGAGGAATTAAAGTCCCCTGGAAGAAAACATTGGGGTCATGGGGTATTTCTCACAGATGAAAAATGTTAAGTCGCTTCAAATAATATCCTACAGAGTTATGATCCTAGCGAAACTTTTTTTCTCACTAGCATTGCAGGGCTTCAATAGCCTTTCTGTAACTCCTTTTCTTTGTTTTGCGTCTCTGCCGGACTCTTTCAGAAAGCGCTGAACTGCCGTCTAGCAGAAAGAGACACATTCATCGTCACCATCATCCAGAACGCCATGATGGAGGGTCGAATCCAGAAAACAACTTTTGAAGGAGAGGCCACAGTGGAGAGCCTGGACCCGGACACAGTAAGCAAACTGCTGCATTACCTGGAGCTAACCAGCCAGGTAACCAGTTAGTCTCTCAACAACATAATATGATGGCTACAAACATTTCCTTTTAAAAATTGTATGTACATTTTTCAGTTCTGACCGTTTCTCCTTGTCTGTACCAATGGTTTCAGGAGCAAGGCTTCACCATGCTGGTTCTAAAGAAAAACCTTCGGGCCAGTGAGCGCTTTCCTTACCCGGTCCGGATTGAGGCGGTTTTGGAGCTCATTGATCAGTTTCCTTTGAGAAAGCTGGAGAAAATTACCAGAAAAGGATCCAACTTGAGGTTTCATTATACTGCCATTTACTGAAACAGAGAACAAAGGAAGATTTTACAAGTTCAATCAGTCAACTTTCAATTTGAAGTGGTACTTTTATTAGGAAGAATGTTTCAGTTAGGAGTCAATGCCTTCAGTTAGGAGTTAATGCACCAATGGAAGAATGCTTGTTACATTCAAAGTAAATGTGACATGGTAAAGGATTTCAATGATCGTTTCTGAGTTGTTTATCTGGAAAATCGACATACATTTGACCTGACAAATGCTGTATTATGTTTTGTTTTACTCAGATGTAAAACCACTAAAAAGAAGCTTGTGATGAAAAGGAAAAAGAAGAAGGTATTGAGCCCTCAGAGGAGAGGGAATGTGACTTCTGTTGTGGCTTTACAAAGAAAACCTCCCATGGACAAAAAAGCTGCCCTTAAGAGTAAAATCCAGGAAATACTGAGTGGACGGTCGAGGTTTGTTATCCGTAAGGGGTCAACGAAGGTGAAGGAGTCTAGCAGTGCAGGTGGGGCCACTTCTAACAAACAGCAAAAGGTGCAAAGCCCTCCATCTGTATCAAAGAGCATCGAAGAAATGAAGAAAGACAGGTGCTATGTTAATATTTATAGTCAATCTTTCCAACATGGTAGACATAGGATTGCTGATGTTTGATTTTACTTAAATCCTGCTTAGATGTTATGTTTCCATCTGTTATGTCAGGCCTCTCCAGTCACTTAAACCAGGAAGAGGTGCTATTTTCAATGCTGGACGAACATCAAAGTAATGCTTTCCTTTTCTACAGCAGGCCTGACTCAGCTGTGGAAGAAGGGAAGAGAACACATGGCGGGAAAAACGGTGATGAGAAAAAAGAGCAGAATGTAAAGGAGGACACGCAGGAAAAACAAAGCTCTAAGAAAAAGGGTAAAGGGAAGAAAGGGAAGAAAGGGAAAGGCAGAGGGAAAAAGTCCAACAGAGAGTTCAGTGAGAAGGATAAAACAGCCCTGAAGGAGTTTTTGGACAAGTTCAAGGGGGCAAGAAGGTTAATGGTGAGAACTTTTTTACCAGATCCTGATCCACATTTTACAGTAAATGCAAGCACAACAAATAGACTTTAAAGGCATATGTGTGCCTGATCAGTAACTCCCCATCATCCATTTAAAGAGAGATGCTTCTGTTTTGGTGTTGTCCTGGTAATAGTTGATCTCAACGCCCAGCAGAGAGGCAACTCTGTACATCCAGCAGAGAGACGGCGGCGTGAAGCAACACTGTGACCTCGCTATTAGGAAGATCACCACGGTGACCATCGTGGGAGAAGGAAGTGACGCCACGCTAACGATGCAACACCACCAGCTAGGTAGGTGTTTGTAGATGTGTGTGTGTGTGTGTGTGTGTGTGTGTGTGTGTGTGTGTGTGTGTGTGTGTGTGTGTGTGTGTGTGTGTGTGTGTGTGTGTGTGTGTGTGTGTGTGTGTGTGTGTGTGTGTGTGTGTGTGTGTGTGTGTGTGTGTGTGTGTGTGTGTGTGTGTGTGTGTGTGTGATGTCTGTTTGAACATTTGCATCTACAACATTTGGTTAGGTTCCCTCTATGGAGGATCTCGGAAATAAATATTGAGCAGGTATTATCTATTTGTTTTTAACTAACTACTGTCGGAATATTCTAAACCAAAAGAGGAACACTTTCTATTTTTCTATAATGTGTAACCAAAAACAAATATGGTGTTTCCAAGCGACAAAGGCTTAGTTTACTGTGAATTGCAAAAACTGTCAAACAGTGAATCCTTTTGATCTTGCATAATTGGAACAAAATGTTGTTCAAGCTTCTTCCTCTTCTCAAAATATCTTAGTTTAGAGGGTAAGCATGCTAACATTTGACACATTAGCAGAAGACCCAAACTTTGTGCTTACTTTGAAGAATGTAGGTATTTGGTAATAAACCAACGTTCAGAAAATCCCATAAAACAGACCTAAAAATACAGTCCCTGAAGGCTACACGGTGGGTGCACTGGGTTACACTAATGTAGATAACTGTCTGTTCCCGCGTTGATTTACGTTTTGTGTGTTTCAGAGTCTGAGCCTCCACTTATTGACCGATCAGAACATTTCTCAGACTCGGGTCTGATCTCTCTGTTGAGATCAGAGCTCGGCCTGTCTTCCTCGGACCTCTTTTCCATGACCGTCACAGACTACGACATCAAGCCCAACGTAAAACAATCTTCTCTGAACTTTTTATTGTCTTTTTATTTGGGTTAGATAAGTGTGCATGCTCGTTCTCAGCGCCACTCAGGATCACACCTGGAAGTAGTGTAGTTCACAGCTGGCCAGTGTGTTGAGAACAATATTCACCTCGTCTGCCACAGACAACATGTTTTAAAAATGACACATCTAGTACCACCATTTCATTTATTTGAGAAAATCCAATAGAATTGAGCACAATTGAATAAGAGATGTGTATAATGAATTGATACAGATTTAATGAACTTGACAAATGGAAATGTTTTTCTTTTGTTGTTGTTTTAGGCATGTCAGGACCAATTGAAATGTAATTCCATGTAATATTTAACCTGACCTATTTAGCTTTTTTTTTACCCTAGAGAGTTTTTGAGGCCCCCCCATCAGGTCCTGCTCTGTTCGAGTACATTGACAACTTTGCCTCAAGGCGCTCAGAAAAAGAAAAGGAAAGGAGGAGCCCTCCTTCCTGCTCCAATGGGAAGCAAAAGCCTGAAGCTGATAATATACTTCTCAGGTACTGCACTTTAGCTTAGTGTTCATTATCATCTAATACAACAAAGATACAAACACATCCTCTCATCTCTTAACCTGATGTCACCTACCGTGATTATCAAACTAGGTTTGTGTCTAAAAGGAGACTGCTGCTCATCTCTGCTCCCTCTGAGGACGACTACTCCTTCCAGCAGCAGCTCTCTGTTCTCAGTAGACAGGGGTGTCACTTGGGTCAGTAACACACACACACACACACACACACACACACACACACACACACACACACACACACACACACACACACACACACACACACACACACACACACACACACACACACACACACACACACACACACACACACACACACACACCCCACACTTCTGCCGCACGATACACTGCTTGTCTTCTCTGTAGTTTCCGGTGCAATGAGGAAATGTTTCGACAGTCACATTTCCTGTCTGACCTTCCAACCAACCTTATTGGGCAGAATTGCATAATAACTATTTTGCAAAGAAGGACATAAATGTATATAAGTGTACTTTATTTTTACTATAATGTATTCTTTTGTATTAAGGCAGCTAATTGCAGAGGTCGACAATTACAATTACATTTGAGTACTGTACTTGAGTACAATTAGAAGGTAGATGTACTTTTAGTGTTTTTAATGCCACTTTATACTTGGATGCTTTGACATATTTTCAGAGTTTATTACATTTTTGAAAATACATTATTTATGTAAAAATATATAAGTAATTTTATAATTGACCATCCTGCAAAAGCTATTTTTTTAAACATTAAATAAATCTTTAATAAAACAAATTGTTGGGTCTTTCCTCAGGCATTCGCCACTTTGCCATGTTGAAGCTGATTGGAACTGGGAACAAAGCATCAGGAACTGTTGAACTATTTCCCCTAAATGGTAATAAGTTCATTTTTGTAATTCCTTCAAACGGTCTTTATAGAGAGGAAAACATACTTTTAACCTTGTCATTGTTCTTGCAGGTCATAGTCAGAGTGAAGTTGAACCTCTATCCAGGGACATGGTAAACAATCTGAGAGAACAGCTGAAGATCAGTAAGGACTATTTCAGCATGCTGTTTGTGGGGAAGGACAGCGACGTCAAGGCGTGGTTCCCGTCCCCCATGTGGACCCTGGATAACGTCTACGACCTGGTGGACTCCACGGAGCAGCGGGTGCAGGAGGAGAAGCTGCAGAAGAGACTGGGGATCCACTGCCCTGAGGACAGAGGGAGAGGAGCCAGTGAGGGGGGGCATTACCGCGGCTATGATGAAGATGGGACGGAGGACGCATACTATCACCAGTAACAGCAATGATGAGAAGGAAGGAGGAAGAAGATTTTGTGGAGTGAAGAAGAGCTTCCTATATTTTGGAGATGACACAGCAAACACATGAACATACACAAGTTAATAACAAGGACCTACAAACACATCTTCAGCACAATAATAAGCTGCATATGTTTATGTTTGCAAGAAATAAATGTGAAAGCTGAACAGAAAATGTTTCAGGAATGGTTTCATTCAAGAAAGACTTAAAGAAAACACATGTGCAACTTTTTTAAATTGTATGTTAAAATCTGGTGTAGGCATGCTCATTGAAGTAACAATGAAACATTAAACTGTACTCCAAGGACTAGCAGATTGAGCTCTCTGGCAACACTTCTGTCCACTCTTTCTCAAACACAATCACTGTCTAAAATGTAAAAATGGAACTTCCCTCTGCTGAAATGCTGTGATGCTCAAATTGAAACTGTATTTAAACAAAAAACATGTTCTTCATTTTAATTCTGGGCTAAACATCTGTTTTTTAAAGAGCTGCAGTCTCCAGACACCTCAAGGTCAATAAAACAAAGAGTTAGTGGTGCTGGACACATTGCATGCTTCAAGAACATTCTTAACAAAGTCTGATTAAACGGCATAGTCTTTCAGTTCTGAAAAAAAAAAAAAATTACATGTACGTATCTCTGTATGCCTATGATTAGAGTACATAAAAGGTCTGCAAATTCCATACATAAAAAACAAACGTGATTTTATAATAAGGAGAGAGCAATTTATATATATGGGGCCCAGTAAATAGAAGTGTGAATAGTCATAACATGGCAACGCTGTAAATATCCTTAAGCAATGCTTCGTAATTCAATCCAGATGAGAAGATATGCAGTGAGTTAACAGGAAATTTGTGTAAAACATCACACATGCCTAAATGTGGATGTTAGTTTCTGCAAGTGTAGCTGCATCTTACAGAAAGGGAAGAAGAAGTAAGTAATTATAGGTTTGGAAACACTCTGGTGGGCAAATAACGTACAAATACAATTAAATATCTAGCAGCGTCTCCCTATAACAGGAATGATCAAATCTGCATGTGGGTGTGTTGTAGCTTCCACAGTCCGAATGAATGGCAGTCAGGCAGATTAGACAGTTTTAACATAAACAGGAAAATAAGAGTAAAGTCTGTCTATTTTCTCCAGGTACATACTTTGATGAAATATATGTATTTCAAGCGTTTAATGTTTGTTTGTTAACAATTCTCCTTATTTTCTAAGAAATGTGCTTTATTATTTATTTTCTTATGAACAGTAGGCCTACTTAATTGAACCGCCTGTTTTATAGTCCTCCTCCTGTTTCTATAGTTGGATACATACTGAAGTACAAAAACAAAATACCTGTGCCAATCATGAGGAAGAACAGTTATTTATTTTTGTTAAGCATTTACAGCTTCCTCTGAATAGTCCCATTGAAATGTGTCATGCAATGATAATATAACCATGACATCCACTAGGAGGACTGCTCAGCTATCATTGGGTTGACTGACCTGTTCCACTTTCTCACACAGTGCATTTGTCAACCTCTTACTTCTAAACACTTACTCATACTTTTCTCTGTATTCAGGGAGATAATCCAGTTTTTCCCACCCTACTGAGTGTCGAAACCACTAACCTAGGCTTAAGTGGCCACAAAGTCAACACAAAAAAACACTACATGGTCCAGAGTAAAAACTAAACTACCAATACAATACATTATACCTGAACTATTACTTCAGAAAGATCAGCACAGACGTTCACGGACCCTATCACATCCCTGACTGTACCTGTGGTGCCACTTTCAGGTGGAAATCTAAATGTTTACAGAACTTTGTATGACCAAATACCTTGTGAGATAAGTTATACATGCTTATTCGTACATGTTAGCAGGCTAACATTGTAAACTTATGGTGAACATCTTTAACATTTTACTGCCACATTTGAGCATGTAAGCCTTATTATCGTGAGCCGGTTGCAATGCAAGTAATTTCTTTCCCCCAAATAGTCACATTTGAAGTGTTTCAAACAAAGGAACAAGCCTCACAGTGTTTTCTCTTCACCTGCCGCTGAGTGAGTGAGTGGGCACCAGTTGTTGAGCACAGAGGGAATGTGCAGGAAGTTTGCCAGGGATAGGCAAATCCATCAGATAAAAACACACAGATAACAGAGGCTGGGACAATCACACAAAACATACTTACTACTAAGAGAGGAAGTAGTCTGCTTATGTCACCAACTGAACCAGAATGTTCATCCCCCCAACATACAAACACACATACTCACTTAATGCTTTGTCACACTCGCTGTCCTTCACCATATCTTACCTCTCTCTCTTCGACAGCAACAGAAACTCACACAGACACACTGATCAAACACACTCTGCTGCACTTCACACACCAACCATTCGGACGTAGCAGAGGCTGCTGTTCTCAGTATGGTGAGTACAACTAAACTGGCTATTAAAACTGTTAAATTACTATTGAAAGCTACAATTTGAAATATGTCGCACTATATAAAGATTTCACAAGATTTATAGTTATATGAGAATTGTGAGTGACAAGTATTTCTTTGCAACAACTTCCTCAAATAGCATTCTTGTAAACATTAATTTACCAATGCAATGTGTTTAAGCAAGTTGTGCATGTGTGATTCAGGAGGATTAAGTTAAATAGAAGTTAAATAGTACGCTGGCATTCAACACACCTTGGACTTCAGAGTCACTGTAGCGATTTGTAGGCTTTTAGTTAATCTAATAAAAGAGCAAAATTATTTGAATTGCATTTAAAGTTTCCATTAGATTTCTTCATTTATATTGTGTAAAAACAGTATTCACCCTCTTTGTATTTTTCTTGTGTAAAAACTAGTTCGTGTTAACTAGATTGAGCAAGACAACTTTGGCCTCCACTTTTCATCACACTGGAAATAGAAATCATGGTTCCTCTTTACTTGGACAAGAAGTGAGTTTTTTCTCTTTCATTTCTCAGCTGCTCATTGCACTTAACATGTACCTATGCTTAATGGCTGCATAGACGGCAAAAGTATATGGTATATTTGCGGCAACAGGAAATGTAGCTATAAGCTAACACCTAACTATATTCTAAGAGGTGTTTCAAACATTTGAAAGTTCTTTAAACAAAATTGCAACTGGACTGACAATTAGAGAAGCGGTAATTGCGACTGTCTGGTAAAGAGCATATTGGGCCATTTTTAGTACACTGTGGTTAAGAAACAGACGCGTGATGAGGGAACTTTCCTCTGATTTCATATGCAGCCACATGATGACAGACAAAGGGTTATGGCACCACTGCAAGATGTTACTGGCACTATTAAAGCGACACTCCACCCTAAGCCTTTTTTTAGGGCACCAAATACGGAACCTGCTGCAGAGTTTGCTTAAGAAAGGTGTTAGATGTAAAGTAAAAGTGGGCATTTGGCCTGCTCAGCTAAAAACAATGCTCCAACATGCCTTACTTGTCCATTCCCAGGCCAAGAATACTGCAATATACTAACAAAAGATTTTTAGCCATATTTTGAATGATGGAGGGATAGGTAACTGCAGAGCAGAGAAGTCCAGTATGTCAATTGAAGTAGAAAAATATTATCTGAAAAGCTGCAAAACGTTTAAACTGGCAATCATTTTCCAACAAATATCTGCTTGAAGTAACCTAAAACTATGACATTTTCTTATGGTTATTTTTTGGCAAGTCTAAAGGCAGAGTTAAGGTTATATTTTCTCCAGGATATAACAAAAAACATAATCATTTCCTACAACTTCCATGCCATACAAAAGACACTATCTTGATTGGAATGTTTTTGTTGCAAATCAACATGATTCTAAAACATGGAAGCCAAAACAATTGTCAGGGTCGTGAGAAGACATGAAGCTTCAATCTCAAAATGTAACTCGTTCAGAATTATTAAAGTAAACATGAGCTTAACTTGGGTTTGCATGTCTCATAAACATCATGCAGAAATCATTCTTGTTACAATAACACCCAGCAGCTTCTTCTTTTTGAAGCAAGTAGGACTGGTTTTACAATACTGTAGCTAGGTATTTGGTTGAATGTTGTTATTAGATCTGACATTTATTATTTAACTTCCTATTCTTCTTCAGGTATAACATTATACTTTGCATCACACAGTTTCCCCTTACTTTCACTGCTCTGTTGTAGGACTAACATCAGGTGTGTGTGCTCATGATGTTATCTTTACTTCCTGGTATGGTGCTGACTCCAGTCCAACCTGCTTCATTACAATAGGAGTGGCACCTACTTGGTCTGTTTATTGTTGCACTTCGTAAAGCGGCATGAGTTATACTGAGTTATAACATGTTGCACATTGTGTTCAAAGGAGAGACACATTCCAGATGTTTGAATGGCTCAATTGAAAGCAACATGATAGACTATTTTATTTACATTTCCCTTCCCCCAATCAAACTGCAATAAAATAAACAATTGCCAAGGCTCAAAACAGACATTCATTTCATTTCAAACCTTATTTATGCAGGTGAATCCCATTGAGATAATTGATCTCTTTTCAAGAGTGACCTGCTGCAAGTAGGTTCCACAAAAAAGGACATCATACAGCATATTCACAGCCACTACAGTTTACAAAGCTAGTGAAATGTACAGGTGCCAACAGTTTCCGATTGGATAGCATCTATCCGTGCTTTAAAAACATTTAGTGGAACCAAACTGCTCATATTGCAAACATAGCTGCCTCTCTTCAATACATATTTGACAAAAGTAGCTTTTGTTAACCTGCAATCTGTGATCTCATAAGTAATAAAGCACTTTATCTGCAATTACGAGTTTATCTATTTTATAGTGGTGTATAATTTACATATAAGACTTTCCCTTTATGTGGCGTTTAGCTTTTATAAGCTTTTAAGAATGTTTTCTTTATCATTTTGAGTGGAATAGCTTTCAAGGGAAGTCTCAACAAATAGACTGACAGTATAGCTAACAATATCGGCACCTTTTTTTCTTCTTTTGGAGCTTGTCCTGCTAGCTACTTTTATTGTAAACGGATAACAACACTTAGTTCGTTTTATTTCAGTGTGATCCTTTCAAAATCAACGCTACTCTTGCTAGTTTATAAAGATTGCCAATCCAAGCTCTAATAACCCAATGTTGGTGACACACACATTCACACACCAATGGCTTACGTGGAAAGGTGAGCATTGATGCTAATTATAACTTTGGGTTTATTGTCTTTTCCTTACAGTATGTAGCAAGCCTGAACCTCTGATGAATGGACAACTTGTACCTCTTCAGCTGTGTGTGTAGTTGCTCTGTGTGTTTTTATCATGGTTTGTGTCAATAGGTATGAGTGTTTTATGAGTGGCCAATAGAAGCAAACAGAGAGGTTAAGTAACCACAGAAAACAGCATGTATCACATAAAGCGATTGGAAAAGAGAGAAGGAAATCCCCTGAGAGGAAATAAGGCTTTTTAATGTTGAGCATTTTCCGTTCCCATGTGAACTTTCATAAAAGTCAAATAATGAGGATTTATTTTTTCTTGTGCTCGTTCCAGCAGTTTCAGTTTCTGTAGCAGAATATTTTGTTGTGCTGAAATCATTTTTGCATCCTGCACAGCCGTAATGTTATTTTCAATTCTGCTTTTGTATTCTGATTATAATTCTTCTTCCTGATTCTCTTCCACTCTTTCCAGGCAAACAAAGCCGATGTAAAGGCCATGATGGCTCGGTTCCAAGCAGGTGGGGTCAGCACTGACGAGTCTTCGTTCACACCGCCTGGACGCATCAAACAACCTCTTAACCCCACCCCCTCCTTCGGCCCCACCATACCCACAAAGAAACCCGTCCACGAGACCTTCTCAGGAGGTTCCATAAATAATTCTCCTAAACCTTATCTGAAAAACACAGCATCAAATAAAAGTGACTCAGAGGTAAATTATCCAAACGTTGCTAAAGCCCCAGCAAGCAGGTTTGCCAGCACCCAGGATGATTCCAACAGCAACAGAAAACCTTTCACCGTTAATAAACAGCAGTCAACCTTGAAGTCACCTTTTTTACAGTCTTCTGAAGTTAAAGGCCCTCTACAGAAGCCTCCCCCCTTCAACAAGCCCCAACTGAGCCCCACTCTGTCTGGCCCTAAACCTACCAATCCTAAACCCCCCCCACCATTCAACTCCAAGCCCAGCTGGGTGAAAGAAGACAGCGGTGGAGGTTTAAAACCAAAACCGAGCAGCAGCATTGTAAAGTTAATGCAGCAAAATGAAGAACTGGCAGGAGCTGGCCTCAACACTGAGAACAAACCTTCACCTCCAGCAAACCTTTTTAAGCCCCCGATCAACTTCCGGACTGCTCAGAATACCTTCAACAAAGAGTCAGATAACGGCCAGGTAGCAGATGACAAACCGTCAAACGGGGGAGCCACCACCAACTCTGTCCCTCCTCCAAAACCACTAGCCAGTAAAAAACCCAGCATCAAAAAACCTCCAAAGCTTTTTCCTCAGACAAGCAGCATTACCAATGATGCCACTTCAGGCCCCAAGAAAAACCCCCTCCCCAACAGTTTAGCGTTGGGCCCTGCTCCTGCCAAACCCAACCGACCCCCTAAAGTCGACCTGGAGAGCTTTAAAAGAGGTGCTGTGGCCTCTGATAATGGTAAGTAGGGGTACATAAGGAATTAAAAGGCTGGTTTGTGACACTATACTGTAAATGTACCAATCTAGGGGGTTAATATCTGTATGAGTACAATGTGCAATGCACTACAGAGTTGCTTCTTACAAAGTTGCATTACAGTTTGAGGCATCACCAAATGAATAACAGCTTAACCCCTGTAAGGAAGTGTCATCACACTTTAGGTGCTACCGTTTAGAGTGAGAAGTTGCAGGCTTCAAAGAATCAGAATCAGAATCAGAATACCTTTGTTAGTCCCACAGAGGGGAAATGTACATACTGTACATACAAAGAGCTCTATATAGGGGGGACCTTTGCTTATTTATCTGCTGAAGATGACCACTTATTCAAGAAAGAGGAATGCCTTATTCCTTTATTTTTTATTTTTGCTGGATTCAAAAGTGTAAAGTTGAATTTGAAGATATTACAGATTTAAATCTAAAAAACAAGCCGATCTCATTTTGTGCATGTATAAACATATTTCAAGTTAGAGAAACAAATTCCTCTTGCAGTGATGATATCTGTATGTTATTTGTGGTGACCTGTTGCCAATGAGGACACAAGGTTTGTTTGTTTTTTCTTGGAAGGGATATAACAATTTAAATCTTTAAAAAAAATCGTACTTATTTAAGATTTCCTAGAAATTCAGTAAAATGATCAAGTTCAGGTAACTGACTAATCTAGCTACGATCCTATAGAGATGTAATTTGTTCTCAGGTCTCTGCTGCAAACGAGATATTGACCTGATACAAAACTTAATAAGAATGGGTTCCTGTTACAGTTTTATTTCTGTTGATCTTCAGTCCATTTATTTTCTGTCACAGGAAATGCCACTTTAAGCAGGATCTGTTAATGCGTTTCAGAAGTGTGAAAAGGACTTCCTTCAATAGTTAAAGTGGTGTGTCAGTGACATTAGCAACGTGTATTCTGCATTTTTGTGTGTATCTTTGGTCATTTGAGAAACCAGCAATGATAACAACACCTGCATGTGCATTATACTCGTAAATATCAATTCATCTGAACATCTAAGGAATCATTTTATACAGCGTCTACATTTTAAATTGTTTACATTCTGTACAAAATGAATACAAGTCTTGCAAAAGCTGCTTTGCAGTTGTTCAGAGCACAAGATAAGAGACCAAAGTCACTGAAACACCCTCGGTTCCTCTATTTCGCCAGCCAAGTTCCCTGTCCAGTTTCTCCTTTCTCTCCCCCCCCACTCTCCACTCTGACAGAATACATTGTTTTCACGATATGAGGAAGTAAATCCAGCAAACAGGGATAGTTTGAAGTGAGAGGTTTTGTATTTAGACAAACACCTGACCTACATTGGTATTCAGTCAGAGGTGAGGGATACATGTTGACTTAAAAGCATCATAAAGAATGAGTAAAAACTGTAACAGCAGAAATAACCATTTTGCGTATTTTCACTCGGTCATAGTGTATATCAGGGGTTTCTGTTTTGCATGAGCAACCACACTAGTCCTTTGAGGGGTCCATAGTTCTCTATGTATCAATGTATCATTGTTGGGCACTGATAAATAACTTACAGTAATTGTTTTCTTTTTTAACATCCTGTTTTTCTGTCACAGGTCCTGGCAGCTTTAGGAAACCAACCCTCCCGATTCCTTCTCACGCCAGTATCCATAGCAACAACATGACCCCACCTCAACCCCCTCAGCTTGCAGTTCCCAGGCTGCCCCCCGGACACCCTGGAGCCATGTAAGCGCCACATTATTGCAGGGAAAAACCAACTAAATAATGATTATACCGTATGTTTTCTGAAGGTAACCTCTGACTGTTTGTTTCAGGATGCAGCAGGGTGAGTTCCGCGAGGATCCCCCACCTCTACCACCATCTACAGGTTCAGGAACAATCACTATTTAAATATATGTGAAGTATCATGACTGCCTTTATGTTTTGAGTGCCACAGGAAGACATGAGAGGACTGTATGATGGTGAACCTTGTACCATATTTACATATCAGAAGACTTAATTAGTCAGTATAGCTTGTCAGTGAATTGTCACTCTTACTGACTTATTACATACTTTTTTTCTTAGTGTGTGTGAAACGTCACGAAATGTTGCTTTACATGATTCAGAGTCAAGAGATAACATGTTTACGATAAACTGTTATTAATGTTACTAAAAACACTCAGAGCTCAAGTTAAAGGCAGATGATGAGCTTTTCCATAAGAATCATATTCTCCTGTAATGTTGATTATTTGTTTCTCATTAGGTCATCCCAGTCAGAGAGCAAAGGTGAGATATGTTGATTTCATTTCACATTAATACAGATTTGCATGTGATTACACATTTAAATACAGAGATACTGTACTCACTTAGATAAATAGCTTGCATGTTCAAGGTTCTTTATTTTGTCATACAAACATAGCTACAGTGTACTTATGCCAATGAAAATCTTAGGTCACAGGCTTCTCCAACAGTGCAACACAATAACATAAACAGAAAAATATAGTGCAAGCAAATAGTAAATACAAAAAGAAAAATTGTTTAAAATAGTGAAATAGTGCAATAAGAGTATTATGCAAGTTGTTGGAATGATATATTAGAGAAATAGATAAATAATTGCTAATTAGCAGATTAATGTTATGGATGTTGTTTCAACAGTTCAGGTGTTTAACAGATGTTGTTTCAGCAGTTCAGGTGTTGAACAGTCTTATTGTCTGTGGTATGAAACTGTCACTGAATCTGGTGGTTTTAGTACGGATGCTGCGGTATCGCCTGCCTGTGCTTATAAATGCATTTGAGGTGGTCAGCACATGTATATTTTTCAAATGAAGCTATTGAACATTAGTCAAATGCTTGTATTGGCTTTGTACCAAACTGAATGTGACATCTTGAAGCACACCTAAAACAGACTGAACATACTGCTGAACCTATGTTAATTAGAATCATTGCTTAACTTCACGCTGTATAATCCCTGATTCATTCCCTTAGTGACCAATTACTGAAATGCAATTGTGCTGAAGGAAAAAGGCAAATGAACAGTCCAGTGATTACAAAGATTTGAACTCAACAGGACAAAGTGTTGTGAATCAGCAAAGTAATTTGTGATTACCACAAAAACACATGTGACTAACTAACCCAAAAACTAAACCTTATGGTGCAATATGTAGCAACGTGTATTGGAACATCCAGCTACAGCATGATTTAGAACAGATGATTCTTGTAAATGATAATAACTTACAGTGTATGCACAAAACAAATAAAATATGCAAGTTAGATTGTTTTCACGTGGCGGCTGGCCCATAGGGGCGCTAGGGGCGCCGCCCCCCCTCTTCCCACATGTTTGATTGTCATTAAAAATGAAAAATAAATAAAAATATATATTTCCAAAAAATATATTTATTTATTTTTTATTTTTAAAGAACAAGGTAAATATTATATAGTTGGTATCAGTAAAATGTATAATCTACAATAAAATCTCGTTTAAAATTGTTTTACGATTTACGATGTCTAAAGTTACTGATAAGTCATGTTTCTGCCTGGCCGCAGCGTGTATCATTACCTTCCGGGCGGTAGAAAGGAGCCCTCAGCCAGAGCAGCTGCAGCCAACAAGCTGACTGTTGCTATCTGTAAACTCAGAGCCCTAGAGAGATTTCAACGTCTCATGTAGGCGAGCCTCCAGAGCAAGTCGGACAAAATGACTAACCATCATGCAACGCACTAGCAAGACGTTGATCGAAATTGCGCAGGTCTGCGCAGGTCTCGCTTGTCTCAAACAAGCCTACTGGCAGATTTTTTCCGGCTGTGTATTTTCAAATTCTAGCGCACTCGGGCTGGTTTCTCCAAAATTACCTACCCCACGTTTAAGTATTGTGCAAAGAAAGAGCAGATATTCAAAGAGGAGGAATTAAAAAATTAGAATTATTGGGGTAAAGATAGAAAATGTCAACCAAATGTGGTAACACGAGACTAGGTTTGAAGTGATTCAAGTATGAACTGAATCATGTCTTAAAGTAAACGAATTTCTGCTGTTCTAACTATTGCTTCTTTATGTGTGTCTTGGCCAGGAGGAAAACGTTGATCATGATGATGATGCTGAAGATGAGGACATGTATGAGGATCTTGAAGAACGATGGTGAGAGAGTGTTCTTCATTAAATCTTCACCTGTTTATCCAACATCTTTTTCATATGAAAAAGCCCTGTCAAAAAAACTAGGTTGGCTGATTTTAACTTGAATGTTGGTTCAGATCCCAGTTCAGCTGTGTTTATACCTACCTTTACCGACACTGCTCTCTGGTGGTTGTTTTGCAACCATACAAAAAGTTATTGTACTTTCAGAAATGAACATTTGGAACCATTTAGTTTATTTCTTCAGGGTATTGTCTACTTCTCTTTGTCAAATAGGAGAAATGTGTTTTCTAATCTTATAAATGCTGTGTTAATCTACCCATTTGTCAAATTTTATAATTTACTGTCTATTGTCAACCCTCTTTTGCTCTCAAAAGGGAGGAAGCTGAACAAAAACAAGACAAGCAGATAGAGAAAGACGAGAAGGAGGAGAAAAAACGATTGGAGGCTGAGAAAAAGCAGAAGAAGGAACGCGAGAAGAAGGAACAAGATGCCAGAAAGAAATATAAAGTGAGTCAACAAGAATGGAACAAAATATGATACTAAAACCAGCAGGGAGTAAGCTTAGCTAAGCATAAAAAGGGATACATATCCAAATGAATGTAACAATCTATTATTAATTTTTTCTTGTCTGTTTGCATGTGTTTGTGTATGGCTTGGTGTGTTAGTTGGTTGGCTCCCTGGACGTCATCCATCAGGGGAAGGCGTGTGTGGATTTTAAAGGGAGTAAGACCGACCTTGCTCTGAAGCATGGAGACTGCCTGGACATCATCCGTGTCATGGGCAACCCAGAGGGGAAGTGGGTGGGTCGACTGCAGGATGGATCCAGTGAGTCCACGTATTTAATCCTCAGCTATTTCACGTATCCTTGTCTTAACATCCTTCAAAACAATCTGTTAATACAGAATAAGCCTTTGAATATGTCTCTGATTATCTGTTTATTTTCCATCTATTCATGAGCTACACATGCAATGACTAATACCCAACATCTATCCAACAGTTGGTTATGTGAAGACCACTTCAGTGGAAATTGACTTCAACACTCTCAAGAAGCATAAATCTGAGCCGGCATACGACCCCGAAGTATACGACGACATCGATGTGATGTCTTCTGATAACAGGTACTGAATGATATACTCTTACTCGACACCAGTTTGATGCACAGACAAGTTGCACTTGAAATGACTGGAGAGAGAACAAGAGAACCTCAGCTTTACGCAACACAGACAAACAGATATTAAAAAGTTCACATTTTCACCGTATATTATTGTAGATATTATTAAATAAATGTTATTTAGTTTTCTGTGATTTGCTCAGAATATTCAAAGTTGACCCTTAAGGAAATATGTTTGATTAATATACATTTCTTGCAGAGAGTTAGATGGCATTATATCTGCAGTTTTAGCTTAGTTTAGCACAAAGAATGGAAACATATAGCGAACAGGTAGCTTGTAAAAGATAAAAAACAATACAAATACCAGCACCATTCAAGCTTATAATTAACCAGTAATTTACACGTTACATTGCAAGATGAGTTTAGCTTTATGACCCTATTTACTACTTGCCAAAACAAAGGTTTACTCAATCTATAATGTTTATCTCAAATTCTTCTTACCCTACAGTGGAATGAAAAGACCAGGAGGTATGTTTAACACCTAAAAATGAACATATTAATGTCCTCATATTTGTTTACAATCTTTTAATTCAGTTAATATCAAGGTGGTTTTTGGTGAAATATGTTATCGTAACGTCTTTACTGTTTTCCTGTAGTTGTCCTGCCCCCACCTCCAGGAGACGGAGAAGAAATATATGATGATATTGATCCAAACCTGGACGTCATGTAGGCATTTCTTTTTTGTTTTCAATAGTCAGATGGAGTACGATTATCTCAGTACAATATGGACAGGAAAGTTAAAAGAATTGAAAGAAATACAGATATGTTCATGATTGGTTGGCTCTTTAGTCCCACGGACTGCAGGTCTTCTCCTAAGAAGCCTCGTAGCTTCCTGCAGATGTTTGAACGGAACGGACGTCTATCCAGCACTAAAGAGTAAAATACACTCCGTACTAAGACTGATCACAGATCTACTGTCCACTGTTCATAATCACTCATCACTCATCACTCATTTTTAGATATTAGAGTTCTTCTCAGATGAAGCTGATTTTGAACGTTGATTCTCTCCCCAAATCAGATCCAAAACACTTACTGACTAAAACTGAAGGATGACTAATCTACACGTTGTTTCTGTTATAATCAGTGCATTAACTGTTGATGATTTTATTAACCTTTTCAAGTCATTTGCATGTCTTAAATTAATATATGATTGTTAACCAGATCGTAGTATAAAGGAATTGCCCGTCAATGTTGAGTATACTAACTAAATATTGTGTTCAAATCAGTGAATGTGATCCCCATGTGTGGTTGCTCTGATTCATACTAACCTACTTTTGATTAACGATATTGCAATGATATAAAGGATGTAACATTTTAACTATTTTTCTTCTCTTGTGCCAGAATGCCTCCACCAGAACAGTTCAATGCGGATGGGAATTCAGGTATCACTCACTGTAATAGTATTATACCATGTGGATATGTCATGAAAAAGGATACTTGTTCCCAGTATTTGTCCTTCCTATATAATATAAATTAGATATGTGCTAGTTTGAATCTCCGACTGCCACACCTACTCTTCAAATCATGCTGATGGTCTTTTTTGGTAGTTTGTTTAAAATGTGCCCCCTCTGAATTCATGTAATGTCAATTGTCTTTGGTATTAAAGTCAAAATATATTCCATAACTAACTTATTTTTGTACGTGTTGTCACAGCAATTGATGAGGATATATACGATGATGTTGACTCTCAAAGTGGGCCTCCCGTTCCTCCGACCATCAGCAGGTACAATAATTCGCAACTACTTATATCTATGATTTGACCTGTATTTTCAAAACTGTCAGAGGTTTAAAAAAGTGACATAAAATATATATGTTTTCTCTGCAGCCTTCCACCACTAAAAGGCAGAAGCAAGACTCTAGAGATGGACCCAAAAAAGCAGAAAAAGTTTGAGAAAGAGGAGAAGGAATTCAGGAAAAAGTTTAAAGTGTGTTTCTCTATTATGTCTTCAAGCATGTTTATTTGACCGCTGCAAAAAACAATTAAACTGTCGCTTTATAATTCAAATGAATTAACACTACAGCAAAAAATAATACTCAAAATCAAATTCAATTTGAAAATGTGGTAGAATATAAAGTTAAACTGGCAAAGCTTTTCCTACATTAAGAACAAATATGGTGTCAATAGTCGCAACATTGATGATGTCATTCTCTTTCAGTATGAAGGGGAGATACAGGTGCTTAACCAGGTGACCATCGCCCCGACACTGACGAATAAGAAGTGGAGTGGGAAGGAGCTCGCAGTCAGAGCAGGAGAGAAACTTGACGTAATTGTTAACGCCGTGGATAACAAACTGATCTGCCGGAACGATGAGGGGAAATGTAAGTATCTGCAGCTCATTGTTAGGGGTTGCAAAAACATTTATAAATATTCAAGATTCCCACACAACAGTTTTTTTGCATTCGTCGCAACACAAAATTGGACGACCCAAGTCTAAAATCTGCTTCTGTATGTATTTTACAGTTGGTTATGTTTCGACCGGCCACATATTTACGGAGTAAGTACCACAAACATTCACTCACATAAGTGCACACAAGTCTGGTTATACTGACTTTTAGAATATCTTGTGAATTGTAAGGTGACCTTGGCTGTTATGTAAGGCGCCTCCAAATACAATGTATTATTATTATTATTATTATTATTATTATTATTATTATTAAGAAAGAGAGACATAAGAACATGTTGTCGGTACTGATCGTTTTGTTTTTGTTTACAGTGATGGTGATATCTACGATGATATTGGAGATGGTATGTTTTTTATTGCCTTTTTTAAGCAGTGGACCCCAATCTCCCTTTTAAAAGAAACACATTTTTAAATAAATATTGTCTTTTCTTTTCAGATTGCATCTATGACAACGATTAGAACCATTGCACTGGGCTTATAGTTTCACACTCATACTGTTCATGTTATTTATTATTTTTATTGATAATATAAATTGGAAGCTGCTTTTGGTTAGCCTAATAATTAGACCAAATTTCAAATGTTCTCTTAAATATTTATTTATCAACATTTGAGTCACAGAATAAATTACACATGTGGGCGATGTTTCAGAGATCTGGAATTCGGCCAGCTTAATTTCTTAAATGTCATCTTTTAAATGTAGTTTTCTTCAAAAACACAAAACAAACTATTGGAATAAGGTTACTTGCAACTTTTCAGCAAAATGGGAAACATTTGTAACCAAACAGTATTTTAGTTAAGCATTTAAAAACTCCACAGCACTGTATTATACATGTATGCTTCTATTGTGCTCTGTAATTTGGTAGGAAGATCTACATGTTTTAAACATTATTTTTTTCTGTTTTTTAAATGATGTCCATAATAGGATACTGTATATTCCATTCCTAACTTTAAGGCCAACTGGCATTTTAACAGCTCCGTAGTTAACTCTGTTGTCTTTGTCTCAAATTGTAACATGTAGAATAAACAACTGTTGGTGCCAAAATGTCTCTGTTGTACTGTATATACATTAATAAAATACATATTGATTTTTGTCTAAACATCTTTATTTGTCCTTTTGTATAAGCAATAAAAGCACATCTGCTATAGAGAGAGAGCTCCTGTTTCATGAGAATATCTCTTGGAAAAAACCCTGATGTTGAATTATGACTTCCACTCGATTTAACGGTGCAGTTAAGGAGCAAGAAGGGAAGCACTGATATCTAGTGGCAGCCAACAGGAACTACAAAAACAAACCTGACAGATTTTGGATAAAAGTAGAAGTCAATGTTTGATGTTCACAGACTGTATGGTGCTGTTGGTTAAGTTATTGACACACATGATAGATAGAGGTTAGAGACAAGGTGATTGGTACCTTTCTACCCAGTGTTATTACGTTTGTATTTATTGGTGGAGCTGAATTATAAGTTAGTAATTGATAGTTTGATGAATAGAGAATGAATCAGCAACAATATTGTAAATCTAATTGGTTGAGTAATTTGTTGAGGGTTTGTTTGCTTCAGAGAAACAAATTAGCAGATGATTGATAATGAAAATAATAGTTGGTTACAGCTTTGCTTGAGTCCTTGCATTATCCCTCCTTTAGCACAATTTAATGCAGCCTCAAAAACTAGACACAACCAGCCTAGAACAAACACTAGAACATCAACAAAGCAACGGTGTAAATGCCTGAAAATTACATTTGGCTAAACTTGAAATAAAGATAGCTAGGTTGTGTAACCCATACGTTTAAGGTTGAACTTTCCTACATTTTTAAGTGAAAAAGCGAGGGAAAAAGCCACTTCCGCCCTGACCGGAAGTCACTTCATCCCTTTACCCCTTTACCAATGTAGCAGTGATGCGGCACATCATAGTCAAAACCATAGTTACACATACAGTAGATACAACCAGAAATGAGGTCATCTCGAAGGTAGGCTACTTTTGTAGTGTTCTAAAGGTATAGGACACTATCATAGCACTATAAAGTGGTAAAAAAAACCAGAGTTGCAGGTGTGGATCTAAAAGGAAATGTCTGAGTGAAAAACAGGACCACACTAGTTTTACTGTAACACAAACACAGTTTGTATCGGTATTCCAAAGAGCAATTTTTTTGTAAATGTCGTAGTTTCTTTCTATATGGCAGCTTATCTTCATAATAATATGTAAACTTCTGATATCATCATAATAGAAGGTTATCCTTCAAACAATTTATTTTTCAACATATTCTTTGTTTAGTCAACAGTCTCACTCCCTGATCGTCCAATAGCGACGCTTGGTCAGGGTCCTTTGGCAGGGGCGGTGTGTACTGTAGGCTAGGGAAGGCTAAGCCTTCCCAAATATTTGTGTCACTGCATCCTGGTAAAAGAAAAATATATAATGTATATAATGTTTGTGTCTTTCACATTAGCGCTGCTATGCTGCCACCTGTGCTCTGTACTACGAAGCTAGTTCAACAGACCCTGGATATGTTTGAGTTATCTTAACTAACCCTAACAAACGAGGTCTTGCTAATCAAGCCAGGGTTTCTCTCTCCAGCTGAGAGCGCGTTCAAGTGAAAGGGGCGGGGTTAGCTACATTTGTCCAATCACAAACAGGGACAAGTGTACTGACAGCGTAGCGTCATACTTCATTAATGAAAAGTAAACTAATATTAGACAAATATGAACTTTAAGCATCCATGATTTAAACATATAATCCAGGATACAAGCCAAATAGTTGCACCTGCAAGGTGAATATAGAACAACTGGTTAAAAAATAACCACCGTGTGTTTGAAAGCGTACAACAGGTTTATGATATCACTGCCCCATCTAAGACACGAGTGGATCTGACTTTAATTACATTTGAGTGTTTCGTCAACTTAATGTGTTGCTTAAAATAACACTTCTGCATACAGTATGTGACAATGTAGGTGATGCACGGCCAGATACGGCTCGAGAAGCTGAATCAGATAAGGAAATATTGTGATATTATATGATCGATTATCTGATTGATGATGTGATATCAGTGTGATATGAATGATAAGTGTGACACGTCGGCGTCTTCTCTGCATACGGCAGTTTAAACTGTATTTCCTTTATCCTGTAATATGACTTGATAGATTTAAACTCCGCACACTGAGCTCTGATTGGTCAGCAGGCGGTGCTTTCATTGAGTTGATCTCTTTTCCATAGACGCCAGGGGCAGGCAGCGCCAGGTAAAAAAAAAGTTATTTAGCCTTCCCAAACCTGAGCCTCACGCGTCGCCTATGTCCTTTGGCGTACATCTGTGAGTCTCCTTCAGCTTCATAAACGGACGTAAAGTAAAGAGCTTTCAACTGATTGCAATGTATTCCCATCGGCGGCGGTATTTGACGCTCAGGGAAGCACCGCATCCGTGGGCGGCAGTTAAAGGCAATGTGAGCGTCCATTCCAATTGGAATCCCCACTACTCATCAACTCAAAAACACCAGATTATCCTTGTTAATTACACAACATTGATTGGTTTAAATTGTGTACAATGCATTGTGTTTTTCCCCTTCGATTCTGAGAAACAAATAGTTGTATAGTAGTTTAGGATGGCCGAAGACACTACACTACCCATAATCCTCAGCTATCGTTTGAGACTACACCATGCACTTTTGCTCGACAAACCGAGTGAGCTAGCACGGGATCAATTCATCAGGGCCCTCCTCCCTGCAGACTTGAGGGTCGAGGTACAGCTGCATCATCCACAGTCCTTGCAGGTGGCCTTGGAGATAGCTGTGGAGAGAGAGAATGTGTGGAGTGTAGCTGCTAGGAGCAGCGAAGGGCCGGTACCACCGGCTGTGAAGAGCTGCAGAGAGGAGGAGAAGCCTGCATGGGTTACTGAAATGACTGAACTGATAAGGGCTGTGTCTCTTCAGCCAACATGCAGGCCAAGTACCATCGTCTGCTGGGGGTGTGGTCAGCCAGGACATTTGGCCAGAGACAGCCCCAAGTCACACCAGACCCAGGGAAACGATGTGGGGCCCGCATAAAGGGGAAGATGCGGAGCCAGGCCCAAAAGCCCCCAACCAGACCACAGCCTTTTTGCCACCAACACAGACATCCGAGGAAGGAGCGTGGTAGCACAGCCGGGGGAGCCAGGCTCTACTCCTTCCTGAAGAAGATGACAGCACATGCTTGGAGCCTGTCATCGCGATGGGCCGTGCTGGTGGTGGGGATTCCTGTTATGTCCCTGCCACTGTGGAAGGGGTGCCCTGCACTGCACTGGTGGACACAGGCTCGACAGTAACCCTGGTGAGAGCAGATGTGTTGCCCAGTGGGACTCATTTAGAACCGACAGCGGTGCGTCTACGCACAGTCACGGGAGAGCTGGCACCTATGAAAGGAAAAGGCATGCTGACTGTGTCGGTGGGGGGAGTTGAAGTGCATCATCCGGTGTGGATAGCAGATGTACAGGACCCGTGTATTCTGGGCTTGGACTTTTTGAGGGCGTCTAATTGCCACCTGGATCTTCAAGCAGGCACAGTGAGTTTCCAAGGGGGGCCTGTGATCACTATGACCCGTATCCACACCCCTGCTGAGCCTGCTGGGAGACCCCCTACACACCCCATGAGTACCCTAGAAACTGAAAAAAATCCTCCCTCCTTGACTTTATCCCCGGTGACGCCCACTCAGGGCAACTCCGCACCTGTCACCCCCGGCCTGTGCCACCCGACCACAACCCCCCCCCCCCCAGTTGGAAGAGGCTCAGTCTGCAGTATTGGAGGAGTGGAGGAAGAACTGTGGCGGCCTTAATCCCGAGAAGCAAGAGCAATTGTGGCAGCTGCTGCTAGAGTTCCAGGGCAGTTTTGCCATGAGTGAGGAGGAGGTGGGCCGAACTCATCTGGTAGAACACGAGATTGTTACAGGGGACTCGCGCCCCATCAAGTGTCGTCCTCGTAGTCATGGACCCTGTAGCACCTGTAGTCATGGTCCCAAAGAAGACAGGTGGCTGGCGGCTGTGCTCAGACTACAGGCCGGTGAACGAGGTCACCAGGAAGGATTCATACCCCCTTCCCCGCATCGATGAGTCCCTGGACCTGGTCTCAGGGTCGTCGTGGTTCTCTTCCTTGGACCTCCACGGTGGGTATTACCAAGTCCCTTTTGCCCCAGAGGTGTTTTGGGCTTTGTAACGCCCCTGCCACCTTTGTGCGGTTGATGGACAGGGTGCTGTCTGGTATCCCCCGTCAGCAGTGCTTGGTCAGAAGGGCAGGTCGCCAGGTGGTTAGAAGAGCTCCAAGCTTTCAACTTCAGGGTGGAGCACCGGGCTGGGGTGCGTCACACAAATGCAGACGCTCTCTCCCACCGCCCGTGTGCCGCCAGTGGATGCCACTACTGTGAGAGGAGAGAGACCTGTGAAAAGGAGCTGCTGGAGGAGGACACCGTCTGTGCTGCAGCTCGACAAGTTGAAGAGGTTGTTTGCCGGGAGCTCCAGACAGTGGACGTGGCAGAGTGGAAGCAACAGCAAGAGCTGGACACAGACCTAAAGCCTGTACTGCAGTGGGTCGAGGCGCAGCAGCGGCCACAGTGGGAGGAAGTGGCAGTGTTCTCCAAAGCAACCAAGGGGCTGTGGTCTCAGTTTGAGGCTCTGCGTCTGTGTCAGGGCGTACTACAGCGTGCGTGGAAGGAGCCAGCAACGGGGGGGAAGAGATGGCAGGTGGTGGTCCCGAAGGGTCTGCAAGAGGCTGTACTCAAGGCCATGCATGGAACGGCAGGCTCTGGGTACTTTGGAGTCACTAAGACTCTCCACTGCCTTCGCCAGGGCTGCTACTGGGGGCAGTGCCAGAGGGATGTTGAAGACTTCTGTCGCCGCTGTGACCCTTGTATGGCTCCCCTGGTCGTTCCCATGCTCCGCTGCGACAGTTTCCCATGGGGGTCCCAATGGAGAGAGTAGCAGTTGATGTGGTGGGGCCGCTACCTCTGTCAAACAGGGGTAACCGCTACGTCCTCACCGCCATAGACTATTTCAAAAAATGGCCAGAGGCGTATGCCCTCCCTGATCAGGAAGCAGTGACAGTCGCAGATGCCCTGGTGGCTGGCATGCTCAGCCGGTTTGGAGTGCCTGAGACCCTGTATAGTGACCAGGGGAGGAACTTCGAGTCCCTGGTTTTCGCCTCCATGTGCACACAACTGGGCATGCACATAACACGCACCTCCCCCTTGCGGCCTCAGAGCGACGGACTAGTCGAGAGATTCCATCGCACCATGGGCCAGCAGCTGGCCATCCTCACGTCTCAGCACCAGCGTGACTGCAACGAGCATCTGCCCCTTGTGCTCATGGCATGTCGCTCTGCAGTCCAGGAGACCTCAGCCTGTTCTCCTGCCCTCCTCATGTTAGGGAGAGAGCTCCGCACCCCTGCCGTTGTGGCGTTTGGTCAGCCACCGGATTCCCTGGACACTCCTCCAGGCCCTGAGTATGCCAGGAGACTTCAGGACCGCCTTGATTCCGCTCATGCCTTTGCCTGCGATCAGCAGAAAAGTGCTCGTGTGAGACAGAAACGGAACTATGATACCAGGACAAGAGGGCAGCACTTCCGGACCGGGGAGCTGGTCTGGGTCTACAGCCCGCAACGGAAAAAAGGCCGGTGCCCAAAACTTGACAGCCATTGGGTTGGTCCCTGCAGAGTACTGGAGAGGGTGGGGGAAGTTGTCTACAGGGTGCAGCTGCCTCCCAAGGGGAGAAAAGTTGTGCTCCACAGAGACAGGTTGGCCCCGTACAGAGGAGTCGCTTCTCCACCTGCCCAAGGGACACCGGGTTCCACAGCCTCCCCCTCGACACCCCAACCCAGGTCCCCCGGCGAGCGGAGCAGCGGCCCCCCGTCAGTGACTGAGTCCCCCCCCGACTTTCTTTCCCTTTTCCCCGCCTGGACGAGAACCGGCACCCCCTGTCCCCCTGACCCCAGCCCCCCTGCCGAGAAGGCAGACACGACCCCCGAGTCGGTTCAGAGACTTTGTGTGGTAGTTTAAGTTAGTAGTGAGACCCCTCAGTTCCTGCAGAGGGCAAGAATGTGCCCCGGTCTCACTGGATGGGATGGTAGTCCACCCAGACCTTCCTAGTTCAATTTAAAAAAAATGTGTGACACGTTCCCGCTGCTGTGGGTTTGTGTTTAATTGCAGGGTTTTTTTGTTCTAGGTTTTATTTGAGGGACTTTGTAGTAGGGGGGTAGTGTAGCGACCCTGTATAGGGGTGCTGAGTGTGTCACTCAAGCATCCCCCGTCTCTCTGCCAATCACAGAGCTGCACAGTGATGCTGGTCAGTGTGCGGACCTGTGGTTGGGGGAGCAGAGGGGGGAGGGTGGGGAAGTTGTGACGTTGACCCTGCTTGTGTGTGTGAGTTAGTGAGTGGACTACGGAGTGATGATGAACCTGCAACCTGTAACCTGTAACCTGTGACCGTATGCGATCAAAGGAGTTATTAAACCCCAATAACTTGAATGTGTGTGTGTGTGTGTGTGTGTGTGTGTGTGTGTGTGTGTGTGTGTGTGTGTGTGTGTGTGTGTGTGTGCATGTTTGTGCGTGCGCACGAGCATAGATGCGGCGGACAGACAGGTCTCAGTTGGTTTGGTGTCCTCTGCTTACTTTTAATAATTGTAAATAAAACGTTTGGCCCCTAATTTAATTTCCTCATTGTAGCGACCAGAGAGGGGGGGTATATCTGATAGTGTTACGTTATTATGAGAGTGCTCTCATACTTGTTTGAATCTGAAATTGTATATATTTATATAATTATATATGTGTGTGTATGTCCGCATCTGTAGCCTGTTATTGTCTCATTATACCGCATTGTGAATACATTACAAGTAAATATACAAGTCATCATGAACACAGTTCTGCACATCAGACAGTGCTGCTGTGCCTCCTTTCATCATTAATGGACGTCTCTTTAAAATGACTGCTCACAGGAGAGGATTTCTAATTTCTCTAACCGCCTGCTGCTTCCACTCCTCTCTCCTCGGTTCCCCTCCTTGACTCCTCCGCTCGCATCTCCTGTGGGCGGGACTAAGACACGAGGATAGGAGTCGAGGAGGGGAATTAGAGAATTGAGAGTAAAGGTGTGTATGTGTCTGTCCTTCAGTAGGAGATGAGCCTGTATGTAATCCTGGCCAAGCAGCAATCCCAGGATTGGGGTCAGGGACCAGTAGTAAAAAGTGCAGTGTTGACAGAAATGTTCCCTAAATACTCTTGCGTTGTGTTCTGTTAAAACCTTCTTACATACTCTACCTTACCTTGTTGCATAAACAGTGATGCTATTACATTGTTAAAGGTAATTTCATTTTTGCTGACCCTCAAAATTAGGATAGTGTTATTTATATGATGTAATTCAAAAGTAATTTATTTTGGGTTCCAGGCAAGTTTCAAAGTGTGAAAAGTAATTTACGGAAATAAATTCACACAGTTATCTCGTAAAAATATATTTGCTTTATTTTTGTCATCAGTGTATATGTGAAGAGGCAAGCTTTACAATACTGACCAGCCAGTAATTCTACGTATATATTTTTTATGGGTATATCCACTGCATAAACACTTGTATCTGATAAATGCAAGCTAGTAAACGTAACTAAATATATATATATATATTTCATTCATCTACATTTGGCTCTCTGCAATCAAGGTAAACAACACTAATTTGTAAATGGTAAGTGACTGGAAGGAGTGAACATGAAATGATCATTTTAAAATATATGTACAGTACAGTAGTTCAACTACATATCTACTCATTTTCTAAAATGTGCATTCTGAACCCCTAAATTAATATCATATTTATGTACAATTTACAGTTTGTTTGAAAACAGCTCCAAACAAGATATACCATCTGCTGTGCCTTGGACTTTGCATTAAAGAATTGTATAATGTGTTACATAATATTGTACATGGGCATCACTTACAACACAGATTAACATACATCTTTTTTCAGTATTGCATAACTTCAAAAAAACTGTGGAAAGAAATGTTTTTCCCACAGCAAACAAACAAGCACCCATTAACCATATCTGCACCATCTGAACTAACAATAATCCTTAACATTTAAGGAAGCTGATACTATATGGGGATGAGTGGGTGATAACCTGAGATTCAAAAATCACCCTTACCCTTGATCCATATCTTAGTCATGACTATTTCTGGGTTTTTTCCAAGAGTTCCTGTCTTCAATAAAAAAAATGTTTAAGTGTTCCTTAAAGATAAACGTTTTTCCTTCTTTCGATTCAACCAGTTTGTCTGAAAAAATGCTTCCACTATTTGCATTTACTCTAGTTTCCGTCTTTATTTCATATTTTCCTGGTCAGTAAGACTGAAGTCAGTCTGTCATAGGTTGCCCGTGTGCCTTCCCATCGCGTGAGAAGCTTTCCGATCTTTTAGCACATTGAGCAAGTCTTGGAGCCTCCACTGGGGTTTTGAGGAGCTGGTAGAAAAAGACATACAAAAGAAAATATTCAATATTTTCATAAATCAGCACATTGGTATAGGCTATCATCAACAGGTGATACAAAATGTTACGCAATGGCACAAATATGAATACAATTGAAAACAAATCATTGCAATGCTTCTAAAACATTTCACAGTTGTGCGATATCAAAACAATCACTGCACCTTTACTGGTCTCTTTAGCTGCCTTCTCGTCCTCTATGGCTTTGAGTGATGCCTCATACACCTCTTTTCTAGCATTCCACTCCTTCCTGTTATTCAGGATGCCGTCCAGCATGGGCTTGATTTGTGGGTGGAAGCGGTTAAACTCCTGAGAAGAAAGGGACAAATCACACTTAAAAAAACAAATGCAAAGATAAAAAAAGCACTTTAGGAGAAGGGGGTTATGATGAAAAAAAGGTTAACTGAACAGACGCAAATAATCAGACTGCAATACTAAACATTACCTTATAGACAAAAGTGCAGACAAAGTCAATGAAGCCACACTGCATCTTTGGAAGGTCTGCTGACTTGGTCCTGTCCATCATGGGCTGGTGGGAGGGACAGGCAGTGTTTGAGTAAAAAATATATCAACATAAAAAAAATCTATAACGTCTTGTTACTAAACACAACTGCCTGACATCATCTCTTTTCTTCCTGGTTATTTTCAACATTCTTATGTTAAGTAGCCTAATAAGCACAAAGTTTGATACGGGAGATTCATTTTAAATCAGTTTAATCAACATTTTGTATATGTGTCATTTATATTATAATTTATTTAAAATGTCTGGTTTTAGGACATTTTATAAACCATATGTAGCCTCCATCCACTGATACTAACATATGCTTTCTCATTATGCACATTTTCAACAAAGATGAAAACCAAGACATATTTACGAAAACTATTTGTAAACTCACAATAGGTTGCTGCTCAAGGACTGTCCTCTCCAAGTCACCCTGCTCCCAAAACTCTGCTGCTACAGACAAGGCAACCTGAAAGAGACACACACAAATAACACATTCACACAAAACTAAAAATACTCAGCTAGACACTGATTTATGACATATTTTCTTCTTCTCACCCTGCTCTGCACCTCCCAAGGCTTGGCGATGGCTGACAAGTCACATGCGGTCATCATCATTGCCCTGAAAAAAAGATTTCTTTTAGAGGATCAGATATTTTTTAAAGGAACAAAGAACAACTTACATGCTCGTTGCACTCACATGACAATTTCTTTTCTGGTTGTTTCAAGGGACATGAAGTCGACCCACTTCTTTTCATCCTCGTATGTGTGGGAAAGATCCACAATCTTCTGAAACATTGTTCTTTTCCTGGCAAAGTAGGAGGAGAGGAGTCATTTTACCATTAATCATTATGTGTTTTTATGGTTTAAATAAACCAAGAAAGAGCGAGGTAATAATAAAGTAAAGTGAGACTATAAGAAATTCTGCTTACTTGAAATAAAGAGCCAGGTCAGTGGCGATGATGGCGATGTCTGTTAGATGAATCACATGCTCAACCTGGCGCCTGTTAAGGTTCTGGTAGATATTCAGTGACTGTGGATAGGATGAGACGGATGGGCGTCAGTTATAGACATTTCAATGATGTTCCAGTCTACTTCACCTCTCCTTTCTTACCTCGTCAGCCAAGAGAAACTTTCCCATCTCTAGATGGTGTCGTTCCAGGATGGAGGAGCCATGGAGCTTAGCCATAGGGTTGCCAGATCTGTTGGCATAGATACATTCAAGATTAACAACAATATCATCAGTTTTAAGTCTAACGCTTAAGCATTTACATATCTAAGGACTTTATGGGCCTTTTACAAAAAAAAATCCCGAACTTCTAATATACTTTTTATTTTCTTCTTTGTTCTATTAAATTGTTTTATTCTCTTCAAGTGTAGATTTCGAAATATGATCAAGTGTGTTTACTGTCAGCAAACCATGATATTAAGCAGTATTATGGGACTGAGACACATCAGTGTTACTATTGAACCTCTCTGATTATCTCTATTAGCAATGTGTATTTATTTGTTTGTAGATTGTATTATTTTTCCACTAAGAAATGTAAAAAAATCAACAGCACTTACTTGACTTGGTACAAGTTGTTGGTCCCTCTGTGATCAAGATCATGGAGGAAGCCTGCCGTTATCATGGCCATCACCTCCAAGTCAGTGTAGTACCGCTTTAGCAATCCCGTCTGAACACACAGAGAGAGTTCATAACAAAGAAAATCATAACATTTGTAGATAGTTCACCTTATTAGGCTTCCAGGCTTTAAAATTAACATAATAGTGCTTGCCGACATTTAAATTCAGAAGAAAATGATATATTAAAGAGTGCTACCGTTAAGAGTGTAAACATGGTCTGGCCCACATTGAAGCCGTGACGCCAGTTGTGGTAGGTGATTTTTCTGTAGCCTTTACTGAGCGAGTACATGAACCGAACCAGCGCCTGACGGAAGAGAACTGATGAGTCAAATGGTCTTTGTTTTTCTATAATCAAGTTAAATAATATTATCTGTGTGCCAAAACCACCTCTTGAGGGACCTGGAACTTCTTGACAACCCCGACCTCATAGTACATCTGCACCCCGCACTTCACCAGCTCCATCTCTGTGCAGTTAAAATCCGAAAAGTGGAACTCGTAGATCTCAAACTTTTTTATGAGAGGAGGTAGTTCTTTTTTCTAAAAGGGAGATTAACATAACAAAGCAGAGTAAGATGAAACTGTGTACACGGCAAATTCATAGCAGAATGTGAAGATAGTTATGCTTAAATATAGGAAAGTGATAATTTGGCTACTCTCCTAAAGATTAGGTTCTACTTAGACACATTGTATGTTTGGACACTCAATTACAGACAAGTTACCAGGATATCCAGGAGCTCCTCCTCTTCACAGTCTCTGGGCTCACGGCCGTACACTTCTCTGGTGTTCTGAGATAAATTAGAAAAAAATGAAGGTTGTACTGCAAGTATGAATTGACTGAATAGCAAGCCCAACTACATAGGTAGTTATAGGATATCATACTGAAAAGCAAATGTGGAAAACATTAAAAAAGAACTGACCAGGATATCCTGAATCTCATCATCCCGGCATTTGATGTGGTAGAGCACCATGTCTTGAGCGATGTCTTTCCTATTCTCCAGCTTGTTCATCTTGTCGTAAGTGTCCGGGTTTAAAACAGACCAGCCCAGGAACTGGGTCAAAGCCTGAGAAAATAGGGTTCGGGAAGTGAGCAGAATGCACTGTGTAACTCACAGAAATTCATTGCTACACTTTTATTATCATTCCAAGAAGAGCTGTATTACAGTTTCTGATTTCAAAGCATAGTGAGGGACTATATAATGCATGCAGAGTTAATATACCTCCATGAGCTGTTCATCCTGATCATCAAAAGGCTTTCCGTCTTTTCTGTTGTAAAAAGTGGCCACACCAACTATCTCTTCTTTTTTGTTGACGATCGGCAGCGAGAGGACATTTTTTATGGTCCAGCCACTGCTGTCGAGCGGCTCAGTCTGAAATAATGCATCGACAAGCAAAAGCATGTGATACTCGATGAAAATCTCTAAACATACTTGACTGTTTTATTGCAAAGCCATCTTTTTTTACCTTCTAGCTAAACTTAGCTGTCTTAAGTCTCTTACTTGAAACTTGAACATCTCGTCAGCAGCTGTATTCATAATGTTACAAATCTGAAAAACAGAAATAAAACATATTGATCGAGGTGGAAGATGTGTGAACACATTAATTAGTTTTTACCTGATTTACTGGTTGTAGTAATGTAAAGAAACTCACAAAACCGCTCTCAGCAACATAAGTAGGCAGGCCGCTAATCAAGGCCCAATGATCTGGAGTCGGATTTCTGTGTGGCAGTAAGGCAAGAGGAAAGGTAAGCAGATATTAACACAGATTTATTTTTAAAAAACAATAATAATCAGACTAAAGGAAACGTATGACTTACGGTATTACTTTGATGTCTTCTTTTCCGTGTAGTATATAGTCAATGACTTTGTAGAAAATGATCTCCTGGAAGAAAAAGTAAAACACAGACGTTATGTTTAAATGGAAAAAAAGACCAAGCAATGTATCTAATATTTTCACTGCCAAGCGAAGTTATACAATGGATTAGTGATGATAATGTAAGTCAAATTAGATAAAACATTGTACCCTGCCATCAGGAGTGACAGGACCAGAGTACGGGGCCTGCTCCCCCATCAACACAGGCCAGATATCAAAGAACTCCTGAAAGGAAACAGACACAAAATTGCAGAGAAAAATCAGCACCTCAGGTTAACAAAGGCAAGAACGCAAATCATGGGATATTTCAGGAAGGGGCACAGAAATTCCCTGTACCTTCTCCTTCGTCATGTCTAGTAAACCGACAGAGTAGCGGTCGCAGTTGAGGTAGGCTCGGACTGTGTATAAGGCCTTGTGAAACTGTCGCTCAATGTCTGTCAGCTCTTCAAACACCTTGTTGGCAGACCACAGCAGCAGCTGGGGAGTACAGCACACACACAGCAGTCATGAAAAGCATTCGGTAATGCAGTTTTTTAGTAGAATGAAAATCCACTCACCTGTCCTTTACGAGTCTCACAGTTGTGGAGGTAACTGAGGTGGTAGATCTTCAAGTTCAAAGTTGCAATTTTCAGAAACTTTGAAAAAAGCTTAATGGAAAATCAAGAGAAAGAAAAGCGATATAAAAACATTGTAAAGACACACAAAAACACAATTTAACATACATTATACATATTCAAGCAATAAACAACTTAAAATGTCCCACCTGTTTAGATCTCTAATACTCTCTGTATTTACAGATATAACTAATAGACTGACTATATCAAGTAAATATATGTAACGTTTTAAACTCACATTGCGCTACTGTAAAGCTACATGACTCAAAGCCTTATGACAAAACTGAGGCACATAAAAAGTGTGACTTAGTGTTTTTTTCTTTATCTGCAACAAGCAAAAAGAGTAAGAGTGATCTAGAAAAATTTAGATTTTCTAAAAACGAAATTTTATTTAATGGTTTAAAAGGAAATCAAGATATTCAGGCAGATAGCAACCGTAGCAAATACATATATAAATACATTAACCGCTTTTTGAGCATTTCCTTCTGAAGAACGTGCTATAGAAATATTGTAGTAAATATCTTGATTTCTGCTGCAGCTATTATTTGCGATCAACCTGTTATTGTTGTGCTTATTTTGTTGTGTAATGTTAAGAACAGTACTTTGCCTGCTCTTAATATCTATATTGACAAGGCCTCTGTACGTCACACTGATCTGCTTTAAGGTTATATTTGCTTTTGCTCACATCTTCATCCTCAGCAGTGAAGTGTGGTCCAGTGGTCTTGTTTAGAACCATGATCACAGCCACCAAGTCTTTGCCGTTGAGGATGGGCGAAGCCAGAATGCTCTGGGTCTTATATTCTGTGAGGTCGTCGACAAATGAGCTGAAGTGCGGGCTCTAAAAGACAGAAAATACATGTATTAAGTTTACTGTTTAGAAAAATACTAACAGGACTTAGAAGTGTCTAGTTCTTTAAATGCCACATGGTAGGTAGGTCTTAGCCACTAAAGTATTACAATTTTGACCGAAACCAGGATAATTATTGTTCCAGTTCCCTATATGGAACATTTATTTTATGAGTCCCAGTGCTAGTTTTTTTTTTTTATTATGAAACTGACGTTCAATTTAAATGGGTAAAGTAAAGTTGTTTTGATCTGTTTCCTGCTGACTAAATGTCAGAGGTGTGTAATCCACAGCTAGAGCAGAGGCTGTTGGGATCTGGAAATAACTGGATCATGTCTGACAAGGGGATTTACTATCTCGCTTCAACAAGTATAAATACTTGTACATTGATATTCATTCATTTATGTCCCTCTTACAAGTTACAGTGACTTTAAGAAATAGGCATGCTTGCTACAGGATTAATATGTTATTGTAATGAAGAAAAACATTTATTTATTAGATAAAACCACAACATGTGTTGGGAATTAACAATTGAAGGCTGTGGCCTCATCTGGTGGTTGTTTCATGAATAACACTGTGACAGACTCTTTTCCAAGTTTAGGAATTCTGTTAAACGTTGCATTTTTATCCTACTAACCTCTGTGACATCTTTCACATTAACAGTCTTCTTGGTCAGGGCCACATGTCCGATTATTCCCATATCCAGCGGATAGAAGATCTCAGAGTCCGGTGGCACCACACAGTCATCAAACTGTGCCTCTGTGCTGACATTGAAGAGCCTTGTGGCCAGCTCCCCGATGCCGTTCCTCTGCCGGTACATGAACAAGCTGCAGCGGTCGGCGTGGATGAGCGCAGTGACTCTCTTCAGGATCTTGAACACAACCTTTTCCACGTTGATGTTCTCCTGCATGTCTTTGATCAGGTCATACATGATTTTGCTTTCTTCAACCTTGAAACAAAGTGAAAAACTACAATTGTTAGAATTTGGTTTCACTGGAGAAAATTAAGAACTTCGTAATACATACAAAAGGTTTGTCAGAGGTTATATTGTATGAAACTATATGTATGTGTGGTAACTGTGACACAACCTCTCCTAAATAAAAAACTTGAAATAATTAAATGTACCTGAGCTAGCTCCTGGAACTGGCTGAAGTCAATCTGTGAGTCTGGGAGTCCTGACACCTTCGACATGGAGGCAGGGCTCATCTTCTTAGCAAAGTACTGTTTAGCAAATGAAGGGTTTTCCTTCAGGAAGTTCTCCACGTTTTCCTTCTGCGCACACATTGTTCTTCCTTCCTTCTCTCCTTCCAAATGTTCCTGTCTTCTCCCTCTTCAGAGTGACGGAGCTCCCGCTCGGTCCAACACTTCCCTGAGCGAGCTACTTCCAACTTCTCTGAACAGAAGCACAAGAAAAGAGAATAAGCAAAACAAAGCACTTCGATTCTGGTTTATCCAGATACTACCCTAAAGAAAAGCAAATCTTACCCAGGTATTACACACAAAGGGGGGAAACAGAAGTGGACATATCCAAATGCAAGTATAATCCCCTCTGTTAGTGGGATGAGGGAACTGAGTGAGGGAGATCCCTGAGGAGAAGGCGGAGGGCTGAATCCAAACAATCCATCTGTCATCAGCAGATAGTGCTGAAGGTTAGCAGGGATCTGCCTCTGCTAAACTCATCAGCTGATCTTCTAGGAACGGATATGTGGGCCAAATTATCCTGCCTCCGGAGTGCATTCAATACGTTTTTAACATCCCTATTAGATCAAATAAATCAACAACACATTCCCTCTCCTAATTTGTGGCTGCATTCTTGAGAGCATAATTTGGGTTGAATACAATTCCTTTACACATAATTAACCATTACAACAATCAGAGGTAACAAAGTAATCAGCAAACATAAAACAAACAACAGAATGAAGTTGGAAAAAGGCAGAAAAGGAAAACAAAGAATTGTCCTTCAAGCATGAAACTTAAATGTTTGTCCATATAAGAAATCTTAGTCTGGCTTTGTGCTCTTCAAGGGAAATGTAGCAACGCCTGTATTTCTGACATTTGCTAATAAATGAATGATAAACTATACATTTATGAGCACTTTTAGTATATCCAATATCTTGTTTGTGGTGTCTGTAATATACTGTATATGTGTCTCTCTCTCACACACATGCTGGTCTACATATACAAGCTCTTTAAGTCCTTATTAAACAAGGCCTCGTCTGGCATAAGCCCTATTTAGTTAGGACAATAGCTGATTATCTTAGTACCCCAACTCTCTCCCTTTCTCCATGTGCAATCTTTAATGCAGCCTACCTGCACAGCCTCTTTAAGTTTTTCAACAGCAATGATTGTCATTACCATGTTTAGGAGATTCATGGTAAATAGTTTCCTGAGAAGGACGATAGAGTAAAGCCAGCTAGAAACTAGGCTGAAGGCACTGATGTAACATTATTGAGATTGTAGTGTCAGCATCAAACACAAACAAATTGACTCAGTGTATTGTGCTTCTGTGATATATGTAATCCTTCATTCAGGGAGGGAGAACCAGTCTATAATAAGATTCCATAAACACCTTAAACAAAAGGTCAAACAGATAATCTGCTTCCAATATAATAGATGGTAGCAACGTGTGTCTACTGTACACACGTTGTACGTGGTCCCAAACGATAGCTGAGGATTCTGGGTAGTGTAGTGTCTTCTGCCATCCTAAACTCAATAAAGGGGACATGATCAAATAGGAATATAATTATCTTTTAAATAACGGTTTAGGGGGGGGGGGGGGGCAGGGGGGGCCAGTGCCCCCTAACACTGACTTTGGACCCCCTGTGGCCCCCCTAAAAAAAAAAAAGATTTATTTTGTATTTGTTATGATTAAACGATTTCTTGGGTGACGGAAAAGAAGGAAGCAACTATATTTGTCATTGTAGTCGGACCCATTAGAGCAGGGGTCTCCAACACGTCGATCACGAGCTACCGGTATCTCGCAAGTCCTCAATAGCCCCCACTTTACAAACATGTTTTTTTTTTTTTAACGCAAGCCGTCATCGCCACGGAGAAGCACACAGCCTCTGTGAGCGAGCGAGACAGAGAGAGAGAGAGAGCTAGAGAGAGCACACCTTTATCTATTTAATGTGTTGTGAAAAATAAATAAATCATTCTAATGTGTACTATAGGACAGTAAAAAACAGTTTGAAAGGGGAGTGATTAGTAAAATATGCATAAATAAAAAGAAAGAATACTAACGGTAACATAAGATAAGAATAAACTAGTTTAAATTATTTGTTATTGGTTGTGATCATATTCTAAAGATGTTTTGATTATTGAAAAGTATACAGCTCTCTTTCATGTGAGTGTTGAGAGCTGTATCCATAAATTCATTTTGTGCTCAAAGCGCACCAGATTGATGCATTTAACTTCAACATTTAAAAACACATCCTCCCGGGGCTGCATGCCCCCGGACGCCCCTAGAGAAGGTTAGGTCCACCCCCAAATAAAGCACATTCAAATAATTAAATTGCACACATTTTCTTTTTGTAAACAAACACTGAATACGGGTCCCACAAACCCAAACAGCACACAAAGGTAAGCATACAATAATATGTAATGAAACAAATACCAATAACTGTATTGCATTGTTTTCTTTGGTGTATGCCCAATTACTTCATACTGTCTTTGTGTTTTTCGTCCTGCATTTATTGTGCCACCCTCAGAAAATAACTGGCCCCGGCCTGGCCCCCCCCAGTCAAATTGGTCTAGAACCGCCACTGGCTGTATTACACACAATGCACTGTTTTTTGAGAACACAAATTCGTAACTAATGCACCATAATACATTCTGACGAAAAATAAAAATGATTATGAATACAAATAAAATAAAAGAAGCCTCCCGTGAGTTACTACAAGCTATAAATTAGATTTTAAAAACGTTGTATAACATAAAAGCTCACTGCGGGACGATGAAGAAATGCGTGTGTGCACCACGACAAAGGAGCCTCATTCACTTTACATTCGGGTTGTTTCCGTGGTGCAGACACGTAAATGTCGCAGGGTCCGTGACTCCACCACGTTTGATTGATTGATTGAAAAGTTTATTAACAGCTTGTATATTGGGTACAGTACAGTACAGCTCAAAACATACAATTGTTAAGGGGATGCAGACCCAGGGCCGTGGGAAGTAGGGGTGCTGAGGGTGCTGCAGCACCCCCTGGTGGATGACAGGGGATCTGCACTTCTATAAGATATAATACTAATATAATACAAAAAAAAAGGATTTTCAGCCTTGATGTAACAACATTCATAATTAAGTAAATGTAACACCCTTTTTACCCCGGCTACATTTTCCATTTGCCCCGTACGATGGGCGCTGTAGTGATGAAATTGGGGGATGTTGGCTTCAGGCGCCCGCAGCTCACAGCCAAAGTGAGAGAGATAGAGAGAGGGGGTGCACCGGTACCGGCGGGGATTGTTGTTAGCTTCTGTTGCGCTAACGGATATAAGAAGCCGTTTCTACAATAATGTGGAGGGAGAGTTCTCCTGTCAGACTGAGAGGCTCAGTGAGGTAAAGGACTCTGAGGGTTTGGATAGTTCACTTTAGTCTAAATTATCTCAGTGAGTCTCAAATGTATTGATCACAATTATGTAAACAAATATTTCCAAGGTACTCCTTTATAATTATTAGGATAAATAAAAACAGTTTTGAAATCATTCCAGTGCCTTCTATAGGACAGTAAACCAAAAATATCGTTTAAAACTGGAGAGATTTAAAAATATGCATAAATAAATAAATGTTAACTGGTAAAATAAGATATGAATGAACAATAAAAATAAAATAAGTTACATTTATTTGTTATTGGCTATGGTAGGTTATTGAAAATGTTCACATACTTATTTGATTAATAAAATGCAAACCGATCTTTTTCATATGGGTGTTTGGAGTTGTACCTCCTAGATCAGTCTCTAGTAATTGGGCGCTCAAAGTGCACCAGATTGAAGCATTTTACTTTAAAATGTTAAAAATATCTTCCCGGGGGGGCACCCCCGGACCCCCCTAGAGGATGTGAAGTCCACCCCCCAACTAAAACACGTTATAATACTAAATACATTTGAAGCCTTTTTATATAAGCTGTCCACCATGTCAATATGTTTCTCTTTTTGTAGTGTATTGGTCTTTTGTAGAGGTTTTTCATTGCCAGCTAAAATCTTGCCTATAGGACAGCAAATTGGTCAGAACCAGCCCTGGTGTCATCCCCACAGCACCCCCCATTTGAAACATGTTCCCACGGCTATGTGCAGACCAGAGAAAGACTTTCGTCTTGTTTACATCACTGTCCCCCATTTCCAATTCATCATATAAGTCGTACTGCGGTGTTAAGGAGTCGTGGTGGAGTCACATACTGTATAAAAAGCTCTTTATTTTCCAGCTTTATTACATTACACAATAATTTCCAAGTGTGTAGTGAACGGACTAGATGCAACATGGCTCCAAGTTAAAGGCACGTTGTTCATTTAAGCTGGCCATCTTTTGTTGGGTGGATTTAGTTGAAAGTAACACTACTATGGAATTAGAACAGTACCTGATATATTATATAGCCTACAATCTCTTACCACAAGGACCACGATGAGATTTGTAGATGTTCGATGTTATATTGATTTATATGCTTATTGCATTTACACAGAATACTAAAAAACTTCTAAAATTAAATCAGCACCCTCTAGCTATTTTTCATTTTCCTAATGTTTCACTCATCAATAACTTGCTGTCTCTTGCTGATCTATTCTACAGTATAATATATTGACAGATGGAACAATATTGTTGAATTGTATTTGTTTCATTAAACATACCAAACATAAGGCCAAATCTAACTTTAAATAAGTGTTTTACGTCGCTTCTATTTAACCAATAAACTTCATACTAATAGTAAACACGCACTTGCTGCAATTCTGATATCCACCACAGCGTGGCAGCAGTCCCATATTGTTGAACCTGTACACATTGAAGCCCTCATATAGCCCTAGTCCCTAAAAGAGGCGAGAACGTGACATTCAATATTATGTTTACATAAATTAACATGAGTTTGTTACTTACTACGAAGTAAGTGAGTAATGGTCAGTGCCTTTGACTTGAAATATGTAAGCAATGAATGTGCATAGGCTATCGACACTAAACAATGGATAAGGATATGTTTGAAGAATATATAAGTCAGATCTTCCTAATCATTTCAAGGCCCAAAAACGTACAGAGACAGTGGATATTTGCACAGTCTCTGAATATGACAGGACTTAAATAGATGTAAATACAGTAGTCATGATGGTCAACAGATGGCTAATGGTTGTGAGCCTTGTCCTGGTTCAACCCAAGTTACCAGCCAATCAAATTCAGCTGATGATCATGACCTGATGCTTGGAGCATACTCTGTTGATGAAGCTACCCGTGGGGTGGGGCCACTAAAGATACAAATGTGTATACAGGTAGGTATATTTTTGTCAGTGATCTATTTCAGGACATACAGTACAAGTATTAAAGTACTGAGCAGCCGAGTCAGTGGAAGAAATAGATTGTCTGTCTGTATCCACACTGAGGTCCCTGTTTACTACTAGTGTAGGGTGAGGCTGCACTTGTTACCTTAATTTGTTGTGTTTTATGTACAACACTATTAGATTAAAAAACTATAGCCTACTGCAAAGATTAAAGAAGAACAACGTGATGACCGTTATGTTATTACATGATATTCAGTGTTATGCCATCAGTAATCTTTTGTGACCGGGGCTAATCCAGGAAATTAGAGTTAATTAGTTCACAGTGGGAGTGAGAGAGGTGTGTTTGTCTGTGTAGGTGTAATTGCATAACTGCATTCATGCATCCAGGCATTCAAAGTTATAGGTATAAGGATTCCCATTTCATTTAATATACAGTACACATAGGTTGACAGGTAAAGCCTTCTCAAACTTAGTATAGTAAATGCACCGTTATGTAACTGAATTACAAGTGTTGTTGTTATTATAAGCTGTTCATCCCATTATTCACAAAGAAGAATGCTAAATATATGCATTCATTTATCTTGAATGTAATGTAATTCATCATTACACTTTGTAAAGGATTCAACCATGTGTACTTCTAGTGAATGTATTTATTGTGGCTCTTATGTAGTCTTTATTTTATGTGCATTATTTAAATTCCGTTGTAATGCAATGACTTGTGAAATATTTCAAATAATAGTCTGTTAATTTGAACAGTACTTGCATCGGTGAGCTCAATCAAAAATATTTTAGGTTTTAATCTCACTCACAGAAAAATATGAAGTGTATGTATGCTTCAGTATATACCTTAAAAAGTGGACATTTTCTAGGTCAACTAATAGGTAATTTAGTATAATTATGTTGTTATTGATTTGAATAGCTGTATGGTTTACACTTTAATTGAAAAGTGTTTAAGCTTGCTGTCTTGTTAATGCCACTCAGGCGTGGACTTTTTTCAAGTTCATAAGCGGATTTGTGACTTTTGTACCAGTGGGGCCCTTTGACATAAACATTTTCACAACAATCACACGACATTGACTTGGTGTTGTGTGCAAATCAACAGATTTATAACCTGAAAAATAAATCAATGAAAATCCCTTCCATGCCATATGTAGTTAATATAGGTACTGTGCAAAACTTCTTATATACTAATAATAATAATTGTGCATATATTTTGCATTGACAAGATGATATTAAAAGCCTGTTTAAATGATGTGATTATTTTCTAAATAAGCAAGGAAAAAACTCCAAATGTTTTGCTGTTAGCCTGCATTGATTTTATTTTCAATCAGAAACAATTCCATTTATGTCTAATTTATTTATTTTATTGACACTTAAAATTGTAGTCAGTTCAGTAAGCTCTCGCACAAATCATCAGATATCATTCATGCATGTGCCTGTATGATTGTGCTTCCCAATAGTTACACAAAGGTCTAATTGTTTTAATAGTAAGTCCCGGGCAGGTTTTAACGTGGAAGCCAGATTACAGTAAGTATTTCAACCCAACAGGATTACTTGTAGATTTAAGCACCTTATTTAGTTCCCAGCAATGAAAATCAGACATAAGCCTGTCTGTGGAGTGTGTATATAAAGGCTGCCTCACACACAGAAGAACCGCAAGACTGAATCTGGTGGATAACCACAAGCAAAACTTTAATCGCCTTGTTTGACCCAGAACAGGTAAGACACTGACACCTCACTCTGTTTACCTTCTACTTTTGCTAGATTGTCTGTGGACTTAACAAAATAAACTTTCTTTTGTCAACTGCAAATGTTGATAATCACTGGACTATATAAAATGGTTTTACAGTGTAAAGATGCAAGATTGGTCCAGGTCTCTGTTATTCATATTTGAACTCAGAATATCTATTTTTATTGTGTTGTGTTGCTCCAGTCTGTCAGATAGTGCTACATTTTTCTTTTACTAATGTCAATTGCTACAACATATTGTTGTTGCATTTACAGTATACTAGTAGGCTATAAAAAAGATCACGGATGTTATCCCGAAAGCCAAACATGCACAGTTTAGTGTCATATAATGATGTTTCCAAAATGTGTGTTCATCACAGAATGGGATCCTCTAAGGTGGCCCTGCTGCTGGTCCTGCTGTCCTGTGTAGAGCTCAGTCTGTCTGCTTCCTGTGTGGTTGACAGCTTCACAGTCAAAGATGACTTTGAACCTAAAAGGGTAAGTGAATTGAAACACAAAGACAATATGCATGTTGAGAAAAGTAAGTAAAAGCATTACTGACTGTCTGCTTCCTTCCTTCTCCTCGCAGTATGCAGGAAAGTGGTACGCACTGCAGAAGAAAGATCCAGAGGGCCTGTTCCTGCAGGACAACATCTCCGCTGAGTACACCATCGATGATGACGGCTCCATGTCCGCCTCCTCCAAGGGACGCGTCACTCTGTTTGGGTAAGACCTATGGCCAGGAGAGACAGGGATGAGACACTTTTTACCAACACTTACCATTATTGAGAGATGCGATTACCATGCAAATCCAAGGTCACAGGTCTATTTGCTCACAAAGACCTGTTTGTATCTCCAGGATAAGCATCTGGGATTTCAAATATTCAGTTTCCAGGCTCAGCAGTTAGGATCAAGTGCAATTTTCTGGAAGAACATTCTTAACAGTATTAGCTACAAATCGGTTTTCTCTGGATTATGGATGATTATAGAGAAATGAAGGCTGGAGACATGGGCTTTTAGACAGGAATGTGGACTCTAATGCACTTTAGCATACAAACACATGTATGAAGTTCAATTGAAAATGGCCGTGTCATAGATTAATAGTCTCATTTCAATTTTTACATTAGAATGCTGTATGTTACATTAATAATGCTACTGTAACTGCAAGAAATACCACTGATTTGTTGAGAATTGTTGACTTTGATACTAACTTGTATGTGTTTTCTATCATTGCGTTACAGTTTCTGGGTTGTCTGCGCTGACATGGCTGCACAGTACTCTGTCCCCGACCCTAACACTCCCGGCAAGATGTTCATGAACTACCAGGGTCTGGCCAGCTACCTGTCCAGTGGAGGTCAGCAGCAAACATGTCCCCCTCACACCCATATTACATCTCATCATTCCTCCTCGGCTAACCTCTCCTTTCCTTTTTTGAAACAGGTGACAACTACTGGGTGATCGACACCGACTATGAAAACTACGCAATCACCTATGCCTGCCGCACCATGAAGGAAGATGGTAGCTGCGATGACGGCTATGCCATCATCTTCTCCAGGAACCCCCGTGGCCTGCCTCCAGCCATCCAGCGCGTCGTCCGTCAGAAACAGGATGACATCTGCATGGCCGGAGAGTTCCAGCCTGTTCTGCAGTCTGGAGCCTGCTAAAGAGAGAGAGAGTGTGAAGCTGAGAGAGAACGAGGGGGAGAGAAAGAGTGCGAGTGTGATAATGTAAATGGACAGATGCAATAATGTGTTGGAGAAGTGAGAGGAGGAAGAAAATTAAGCGAAAAAACAGTGAAAAACCTGGACAAGGTTTCAATCAATTTCCTCCTCCTACTCTGTGCCCATCCAATGTTTATCCAAGGAGAATTTACTGCTGGTGTGGTGAATTGTGTGAACTTGAAAGATACAAAAAAAAAAAATATTTTTCTAAACAATATCACTGAAACGTTGTACTTTTTGTGCTGTTAAAATTCTATATTTCACTTTCAAAATATACATTTGTGACTGAATATGAATCCCTTGGTATTAAATATGAAAACAAATCATATAGCTTAGCTATTCGGAGCAGAAAAACAAATATTTGTAAGCATTTGAGTTTGAAAACATGTTGCACTTCATGTAAGTGACTGTGATCCCTCCTGAGCTCAAGAGAATGCAGCCAAACACAAGACAATAAACACTGAGCAGTAATAAGCTTACTGGTGGTCTGATGGTCAGTCCTTAGTCCTATTATTGTTTGTAATACAAAATGTTAAATGTTTTCGACTAAAGGAGAAGCAAGATAGCGAAAAGTAAGAGACGGAGCAGGCAGAGAGACAGAGGGAGGCTGTTTGTCTCTATTGCTTGCGCGAATCCTGTCCATGTTATGCAACAAGCTGGAAAGCAATGTGCTAAAGCCAATTATGGTCCAGTAGTACTGTAAGCCAATTGAATACTTATGATGTCCTGGAAATATTCACGGACGACAGGCAGTCAAAACAGTGCAGCAGTGTGGCAAGAAAATGTAAAAGCCAAAGAAGACATAAGGAGGATTAAGAAGTTGTTTACCCTATTGTTCTTACTACATCACAGGGATGTATTCTTTCATTGAAATAGATCATTACAAATGTTTGAGAATACAAATCCTCTTATTCCAAAACTCCAAAAATGCAAATAGTTCACTCTGTTAAGCATTGAATAATGACAGGGAGCATTAAAAGCTGTCAACCCTAAATAGAAAAAAATATTGTAAACCTTACTTATTATCTGGTAAATAACATAAAAGCATGCTAGATTGACTATTCTGTCCTTTGTCTACATTGTTATCCAACAATACACCATTCAAACTTTCCAGACACCTGATGTTGCGTCAATAACACCACAATCTGTGATGTTTTCTTGTTTTTTAAATCTCAATATTAAAAAAGGGTTACTTCTTGTATGTAAAATTGACATAGAAATCAAAATATTCAAAAGGTTTTGCTCAGTTTTTTAATTGGATGGGCATCCTAGTTTTGCAAAGGTGTAACTAGGGATTATGTGATTGGTGACACTGGTTGGCGGGGGCAGTGTGTAAAGAGCACAATGAAAAAGCTACTGACTGTAAACAGCTAAGCTCTGATGGGATCAACTGTTTGAAATCACTGGAAATAAAACCTTCTGCGAAACGCAATTCAAAACAACTAAACCAAAACAGAGTTGATACTTCTGTCATTATTTAGCGTGTAACTGAAATATTTTTCCTAAAGTACATACATTTTTTTTTTAATATCCCTTAAATTCAAGGCAATAAAAGTAAAAGAAACTAACATTACAGCACTTTGATTGGTAAAACATGTTAGATTTCCATTTGTGATACGCTTTCACCCAGACTCTCTGTTAAAACATTGACTGTATTCATGTAAATAGTGAACAAGCTTAAAGTAAGAATATAAGTGGATTTATCTGGATAAGTCTTGGGGGGGCTCCAACTCAATTATCTCACGTCTGCAGAATTCCAGAGTAAGGGGTTAGAAAAAATATGTTCATAAGAAATGTTTACTTAATCTAATATTGTGGTTATAATCAGCAACTTGCCTTTATCAATCAAGTGGTCGCCTCTCGTACTGTCACATTTTTGACTTTTGAAGTATCTGAGGGAGAAAGGTTTTTAAACCATGAATCAGGTCTCTGCATTCAGCTATTTAATTCGTTTTTACAATAGCAAGTAGCAAACACTTGAATGTATTATGTCCATATTGAGCTCTATAATACATGTGCCTACTAGGGGCCATCAAACAACAATGAACAATGTACTCTGAGCTTGAATACCTTTTATAATATTAATAGTTTATGACTGTCATAAACATTTGTCCTAGTTATAGTTTTATTTTCACAGTCATTAATTGTCACCTTTGATCAGTAACAATGAACATTATCTGAATTGATAATCAGTCTTAGCTAATAACATGTGGAAAATTAAACAATAAGGCCTTCTACTCTAGTATATTCTAAGTTACATTCGTATCCTGCTGATGTTGTGATATAATAAATAATAATAATAATGGATTACATTTTTTTTATTAGAGCGCTTTTACAGGTGCTCAAAGCGCTTAAGATATGCAAGTGATTTTTTTTTAATAGAAGAGGTGCATTCCAGATCTGCTTCTGAGAGTGCAGTAAGACATTAGCAGAATAAGAAGTGAGGGGTGAAGGGCTCTGAGAGATAATTGGTGCTGTTGTGTTTGTTATTGTGGGATCAGGGCGGGGGAAGAAATTTGATCTGACTCTATTCTAGCATTACTCTTTTCTTGTTCACATAACCAATAAAGGAACAACAGAAGAAAGAAGAAAGGACAATATAACGATAGAATACAGTTTCACTTTGAACTACATGGAAGCGAGGTCTTTTATATGCAGGGTCTGAACTCTTGAGGTTTGTTTGTTTTTTAAAAATCACTACACCGCTTAATCCAATGATCTGTCTATCTCTGACTTACGCCT
>NC_136910.1:46271504-46286504 GCF_949606895.1 Notothenia rossii
GTTGTGTTTTCTGACACTTGGTGAGTTCCCTGGAACACCGGGGACACATTCATGTATAAAAGTCGTACAAAGGTGCAGTTTGCATGATAGGTCCCCTTTAAGTTTATCTGTGGGTTGTAAGTGGCTGATAAGGGTGCAATTAAAAAAAATTGTTAATATTGAATTGAGTTACCACATCGAGGTAGCACAATAAATAGTTCTGCGTATACTTTAGAGAAAACCCTGCTCCAAAAATAAATGTGCAGATAATATTGCCTGCAACGTTTCTTATCGCTGTCTCTATATGATCAAAGGTCCATAAATCTACATGTGATTATGTGCAAATGACCTTATATTCAGTCTAAAAATGCATATTATTTACAAAAGATAATTTGATGCTGAGTGAGCGATATGATTTGATCTGTTCCCAGAGCAGTTTGACTTGTTTTCAGAAATCTGTTTATGTTGTACTGTATTATTTACGTCAGTTGAAAAGCTCCTGAATCCTATTAGACTTACAGAAAGCACAGATTTTATGTCATAGGTTCGATATCAAAGGTAGGATTCTGGCATTCATTACACAGATATTTTCTTGAGGGAAATTGTTCCTTTAAAGGGGTTACTGAGGGCATTCTCATTTTCTAAAAAAAGCGCCTCTACATTACATATCAGGAGTCAGTTGGTGAGAAGGGCATGGCAGTAACAGAATAAAAGGCTGCTGATGCTTCTGAAATTACAGTTATTATGAGCACTGGCACCAGGCTGAAACTTTTCTTTTATTGCTTATTTTGTTGAACACCTGTCTCTCTTTTTATGCTCCTTCTGACTCAGCTGACTTTCTGTCTGTCATTTAATGACTTGAGACAGGGAACTTGCTCGGGGGGAATTGTCAAATGTGTGTAATTACTGTGTGAACACTGGGCTTTTATTGCAATGTCTGGGAATGAAGGTGTTCATGAAGATAATCTGAGGCTGGAGTAAAATGTGTTTCAGGGTCATATTTAGTTCATTCATGAAGACTATACATTTTATATACAGGATGCTCTCTACATTTGTATCGTTGACTTTTAAAAATGATAGGGTTGATGAGAGTCACAGTGTGGTTTTTATATCATGACAAGTAGGAGTTGCCTTTTAAGGGATCATTATAATAGAGTCTTAAAAAGTAGAGCAGAAGAAAATACCTTGCTTATACAAAGAAGAAACATTAAGACTTCAGCAATGTCATTCAGGTTGCTTTGTTTGTTAGACCGCAGTTGAGAGACAACCTTGTCTCATCCTAGTAATTTTGGCCCTGTAGAACTGTCATTATTAGAGGAGTGGTCTTGATGAAAGAGTGAGTGCATTTTGGCTGCTATATAGAGACATTGCTTCACACCTAACCACAATGACGACAGGTGTGTCTAACCTCATAACAACTGTGGGTTCAATCACATGCTACCAACAGCCATAATTATATAGTTCTCCCCTTTTCACTTTGTTACTTATTTTTTTAATTACTGTAGCTACGTTTATCTTCCCCCACAAAAATGGATCGAGATAATTTGTCACAATAAAACAACCTTACTGCAGTCCTTTAAAACTATTTAGTTTAAAAAGATACTCAAGATTTATCATAGGAACTCAAACTTAAAGTCTACTAATTGTTTTTCCTCTTTCTGAAATGGCAGTATTTATAAAGTGTTTTATAAGGATCTTAATAGTTCCGCACACATTTAAAGGATGGCAATGTTCTTTAATGTGTTCTTTAATTGTTGTTCAGGTCAACAATTTGGTCCAGACTAAAACATCTAAACAATTGAATCGATTGTCATGACATGTTTTACTGACATTCATGATGTTTGTGATCTGACTTTCCTTTAAGCTCATCATCAGGTCAAAAAGAGTCCAATGCTTCGTGTATGTTGCTAAATAGCAAATATTAGAACGGCAAACAACTAAACGGTGGTGAACATGTTCAACATAATACCTGCTGAAAATCAGCATGTTAGCATTGTTAGTGTGAGCATGTTAGCATGATTATAATCAAAGCACAGATGTGACACAGTCCTGGGACAAGGATATTAGTCCTGTTCAAAGTATTTGCATGATTTAAATTCAACATGCTTTTATGATACTTTAACCTATCAGGTTGCAGTAACATCTAGAACCAAGCCCACTTCAGAGCATTTGTCTATTTCAGTAATAAAGCAACAACATGTTTATTGTGAGTGACATAAGAATAGAAAAGGTAAATATGTTATGGATTAAAACTTTATTTAGACTAAATACAAACACGAAAACAGTAAAAACATGTAAATGATATTCTTGTCAAAGCAGGAAAGGAATGTTTTACACCTACTAAAGTAAACATTTCCACACTAAGTAATAAATATCTTCTTGAAGTACACAGCAGTCTTTAGTAAAACAGAATGAACATGGTTGGTCGGTTGCTTTCACAGAAACAAAACAGGCACTTCTATTCTAAAATGGTATAAGCATGCATAACTACAGCACTGGATATATATATATATATATATATATATATATATATATATTGTAGCATTATCTCCAGAATAAAATCAGTGTAACTGATAAGTCAACCTTGGAAAAACCATTAACTTAAAAAACAAAACATTCATAGTCGAGCACCCCCAAAGATTCCCTATTGAAAACAATATTTTCTCATTTGAGAAGAATAAATGATACACCGCAGCTCTTTTGAAATATCCGGAAACATGTCTCCTGCTCTCTTTTTTGTTTCGCAAGACCCTGTCATTTTTTGCATCTTGCTTCTTTATTTTTAACTTGTATCCCCACTCCCCTTTTTTTATTTCTTGGTCTCTTCGATCTGCTCCACCTCGCTGGACTCGTCCACCACTTTGCCGTTGATCATCGTCTGAGTCACCACCTTCACAATTTTCCTGGTGCGAACATCAGGCTCCCCTGCACAGACAGAGATGAGATGGGATGAGATCAAATGAAATGACATGAGAAGGGATGAAATGGAGAAGAACATATTCTTTTAAAGTATGATTTTAAATGAAATTAGATCAAAGGAATTGAGATGAAATGCAGTAATATGAGAATAGTTTTGAGTTTGATTTACACAGGATAGGTAGTAAACTGCGATAATCCAAGTTAGAAGAAAGGATTGGTGATATGAGATTAAGTGGAAAGAAAAAACAATAAAATGATCATTTAAATGTAGAAGATGAGATCAAATGAGACAAAATATGAAAAGATATGGTGAGAGAAAGGGGGGAGAGAAGAGACAACATGGAGGCAGTTAAATGAGAAGGCAAAATAACATTTGGACTCATATTACTATTCTTCAGTCACTCTAACACTTATTTCTCCTGATGTAGTTTTATGTGTTTCACACTGACCTTCACCAGTAATTAACAGCTTAAGGACTATGTGCTTTTTTCACTAAAGACACAGTTTGTAAAAACAGCTTTAAATGGTTAACGATCCTGTCTCACGAAGGACTCTTAAAGGCGTTGATTCTGTGTCGTCTTTGGTCTGCTGATGGTGAACATAACCACAAGACCTTGCAGTTTGTTAATCCAGCATGAGTCAGTGAGATTAGCATGCAACAGTTACATAATTGCGATAAATGTTTTCACACCCATATTTGTTGCTATAGGAGCTGAGCTGTTTGTGTTGTTTGCATTGTTTTGAGGTTCATGAAAGAGACATTATTCCTGGGCCGCTCTGCGTGTGAATGAATATTATGTTTGCTCAACTTATCTCGTTTATTGTCCCAGCTTTAGTCACTCTTTACAACCCCGGTGTTTCCTTTAGGTTGTGATAAATTGCAGGTAGAAATGAGTGAATGAGCAGTGCTTTACTCTTTGATGTGCTACATGCTTTTTATAAAATACTGTGCTTGGAAGTTGTTCCGACATAAAAGCTGTGACTTTGCACTTTATTTATCTCAGTAAAAAGTACTCACTTTTTGGTGGAGGAGGCACTTCCTTGATACTGAGGGGCAGAAATGATACATGTCAGAATAAACAGATTTCAATTGACCTAAAATCAGCATTTGCATTTTTAAGAGGAACAGTTGTGCATTTTGGGAAAAACAGTTTTCCTGTTACTTAGATGAGAACCACTCTTGTATAGAGGCACTATGAGGCTAGTTAGCTTAGCTTGGAATAAAGACTGGAGGAACAGCTAACCTGCCTCTGTCCAACGTAATAAATTCTACTTACTAGTTTCTCTAAAGCTCCCTTATTAAATCATATTTATTAAATCTGTTCAAAAACGAATTCCAAAATGTTCTTTTCACAGTGGTACTTTGTAAAGGGCCAAGCTAGTGGTTACCCCCTGCTTCCAGCCTGTATGCTAAGCAAGGCTAACTGGCTGCTGACTGTAGTGAACTGATATGAGGGTGCTGTTTTGAAGTCTGGCTCTCATTCAGCCATGTTCCTGGTGAAACTCACCTTTCTTCTCCCTCCAGCAGGCGCCTGTAGGTGGCGATCTCCATCTCCAGGTTCTGTTTGATGCGGAGGAGCTGCTCATAGTCGGTCTTGGTGCGCTGCATGTCCAGCCTGAGCTGAGAGAGGTCATCCTCTAGCTGGTTCAGAGTGGCCTGCAGACGCTCCATCTCAGTAGAGTACTTCTGACCGGTCTCACCCAGGTTACCTTCCAGCGCTGCTACCTGAGACAAAAAAACAACAATAATAAGGCCTAACCTGCCTTTTCCACATTCCTAGGTCTAATGTTACCATTCTGTTGCCCATCATCATATCAGTTTGGAAGGTTAAATGACCGGTGACCTGGGAAATGCCCAAAATTATTCAATCTTTTTCTTTTCAACCTCCTCACATTTCATCAGAGTGTTTGCCAGTCAGTGGAAATCAAACCAGTGTCTTCTGATTCTGAAATTACTTCCCAAACCACCATCAACAAAAACCTGAGCTGACATGGCCTTGGCATCCAAAACAAACATTCGCTGTGCAGACATGATTACCTGTTTCGCCACAAAAACCCGGCCCCATACACTTTAGCAACTGAACCTGCTATCTTCTCGCTAGACTTATTAGCGTGGGATAACATGTTGACTGTCAACACAGGATTAGCCAAGAGAGAAAAACTGAAAAAAATGATTTTAGTCAGACGCCAAAGAACGTGAGACAGAATCTGAACTTGTGTAAGGATTTTCTGCATTGGTATTTGACAAATCCCCTCTAAATCCGGCCTTTGTTAAATACAATGCCATAACTAATTACGGCTCTGTGCAAATGTGACACTCATAACTATGTTTTAAAATCTGTTTTGTGGTGTTTGCACTGCTTTATGTGGATTTTATTTAGTTTGCACAGCTCTATAAACACACACACACACACACACACACACACACACACACACACACACACACACACACACACACACACACACACACACACACACACACACACACACACACACACACACACACACACACACACACACACACACACACACACACACACACACACACACACACACACACACACACACACACACTTACAACCATGTCCAGTTTCAGCATTTCTCTGTTACCTTTTTTTATCTAACTGTATGTAGAGTAAAGTCCTCTTCCTATGTTTCTTGTGAGTGTTCTTTGGATATTTTTGCTCCAATTGCAACTTTTGTCCTCAGGCGTAGCAGCTCACCTGTTTGTGCAGACTCTCCAGCTCCACCTCCAGGTTCTGCAGGAAGCGCTGCCTCTCCATCAGCTCCCCTTGAGCTCCTCTCAGGGCCTCATTGCTCTCCTTCACCTCATTCTGCACCGTCTCCAGCTTGTTGGGACACAAAAACACCAGAATACACACGCACATGAAATACATTGTGTTATTAGATGAATTTGGCAATTGGGAATTTCCACTCACTCTTCTACGAGATGTCTAAATTAAGAATTTGTTTTTCACATCGTTTCAGAAAAACGATTATAATGATTATTCTGACATCAGACTGTAACTGTAGAAATTAAAAATATTTGTCAATCAATCAACAGACAGAAAAAAGACAATCATTTTGATGAAAAATGTTCAAGCATAAACTGTAAAAAGCTTCCCAAAGGTGAGGATTTGCTGCTTTAGGGTGTTTGATTTTTGGTTGGACATACGGAGACGTTACTTTGGCCTCTTAGAATGAATTCCTTATATTTCGTTTTTTTCTCCTCACCTTCTTGAGGTACCACTGCTCCGTTTGGTCCTTATTCTTCTTGACAATCCCCTCATACTGGGAGCGCAGGCCGGACAGAATGGTGCCCAGCTCAGGCCCGCTGGCTGAGTCCACCTCCACATTCACCTCATCTCTGGCAATACGGGACTTCATCTGCTCCAGTTCCTGCAGTTGGGGGAGATTCAATACTTAGATCCTGAATTATACTTTATCAAACTGTGTATATTGACAAGAAACATGAATGGTTGCATTGTCTCATGTCTAAATAAAATCCCATATGTGTAAATGAACAGGCGACATATCGGAGCAGCAATTGGTTTGTCAATTCTACACCACATGTTGGCATAGAGGATGTGAGGACATCTTTATTATTTAGATGCTCTCTATCAATAGTTGATGGGGCAGATCTCACCTTACCTCACACACACTAAACTCTATTCATCCATATTCTCTAGATCTCTTTCACTCTCGCTTCTTTGTCACTTGTGGCATTGTGTCATGTCACACATGTTTTAATATGATATGGTGTGCATTTAATGTTCTTTCTAGCCTACATATACACAATCTTCTAGGCTTTGTTGAAGAATACAGTAATTGTATCCTTGCTCTGGAAGGGGGTGCACGAGAGATGTGATCTAGTTGCCTAGGTATGTCAGTGGGGGGAAAGTCTTTATTTTCAACAGAAAGGCCTGATATTCGTTTCAAAGCTGAGACACACAGAGGCAAACAAACAATAAATGAAATAAACATAGGTGTCACACATGCAGGATACATGTGCTTTATACATTTCAGGATTAACAGCCAAAATAATCCTCTCAGTCTCATTTAGTCGATAACAAATATCTGCAGTAGGTGATGAATTGGATCTGTGCAGTTTTATTCACATCCTGTTTCTGTTAGTAGGAGATCGATACTTCTCATGGTGAGAGGGGGTCAATTATTTTATCTTCATATCCCCCCCAGAGGACGACAGGGATCATCTGATTGGGCAGAAACAGCAGGTCTGTGATACCAGATCTAACTGCTCCTTTAATCTGTAGTAACCAGAGGCCCACCTCTTTCTCTCCTGCCCCCCCTCCCTACACATATCTGTGTGCTTAAGCTCCAAATAAGACCTCTTGAGGCCACTAAACTGGGTCAGCCTGAAATCAAACAACTTGTTGTTTGCGATGGCAGGTTGGAGAACAAGAGAGAGGGCCAAAATGAAAATGAGAAGAGGCAAATGTGGAGTAATGGAGAAGTTAATTTGGTAAAGAGTGTGTTAAAAGAATAGCAGACAGCACAAATGTGGGCAAAGAAGTTAAGAAGTGAGTCCAAACAAATAGAGTTAGAACAGACTCACCTCCTCGTGGTTTTTCTTGAGGAAGTACAGCTCTTCTTTCAGGCTGTCCAGATCTCCCCTCAGGGAGGCGATGATCTGCTCGTGGTCGGTCTTGGCCTTTTTCAGAGCAACACAGTCTCGCTCCACAGACTGACACATCACCAGCTCAGTCTCCCACCTGGTTTATTTCAGTTAAATAAAGGCATAAGTTGTTTATTTACTTTCTTTTTTAATGGCAATAGCAAATGCCTTATGAAGTAACATTTAAACAAGTATTTTCTATTTTATTTGTATTGATTTTTGTCTCATTTCATCTCTTTGTAATCATTAAATACAATACCCAAAAGTTTATATGTCCCTGGTAGATTTTAAAGGACAGGAATATTATAGCACAGTTGAAGCAGTAAAAGCTAATCGGTTTTTTTCAGTGATAAAAATGATCTGAATCATAAATGTGCATGAAATACCTCAACAGATTCAACATGATACAAAAAGACTTCATCTGTTTAATATGAATGTATTGCTGCAAAGGTAGTAAAGCCTAAATCGAACTCTAAAGGGCTCTAAAAGGTAGTCAATCAAATAGTTTCTGGCAGTTGTTCGCATTGATCCTGAGCCACTCACTTGATTCTGAAGTCATCTGCAGCCAGTTTAGCATTATCGATCTCTAACATGAGACGTGCATTCTCCAAGGTCCTCTTCCTCACCTGGCAGACATGGGGAAACAATGTTTAAAAAAAAGGGTAACCCATTCCATTTTCATTAAACTGTAACTTTTGTGCTTGGTCAACATAGCATAAATAATGATTAACTTTACTCAGGTTTACAAGTTAACCCAAAGATCAAGTGTAGGGGAAATTCTGCCTCTGAGGAATCTACTGATCCAGCTCCTGCGAAAAGATGCGTCCATGTGTCCATGTTTGCATAAATGTTTTGTCTATGTAAAATATCCAATGACATCATAACCTTGAGCCTTTTTCCTTGACAGAAAACTCATATCTGGCTGCAGGTCTGAATAATCTCCATGGGCTTTCAGCATTCCTTTATTTTAAAATGTTATATGTTTTTGCCGGTCCCTTCATGCCTACCTCTTGCTCAACAGCATGAGCTTGGGCCATCATGGAATCAAGGTCATGACCTTTGGGGATGCGGTCCAGCATCACCTGCTTGATCTTTGTCTCCAGGTCTGCGTTGGAGTGCTCCAGTGAACGGACCTGGATGAAGACAAAGAGATGCGAATTAATGATTTCAGTGTTTCAGTTTGCTGCTAGTAACATTTCCTTGTCTGCATGTTGCAAAGATGCAGCCGTCGCCCATTTGGCTGCTGAACAACAGTTTAACAGTGCTGTTAATGTTTTATGTATCAGACCTTGTCCAGGTAATTAGCCAGACGGCTGTTGAGACTCTGCATGGCTTCCTTATCGTTGGTGCTGTTGCCATGTACGCTGTTAAGTTTCAGGCTGATTGGCCCGTTGAGATCCTGGCCGATGGAGGCCGAGCGGCTCAGAGGGCTGGACGTAGCAAAAGATACAGAAGCACGGGAGCGAGCGCGGCCAGTATCCATCAGAGAGCGACTGGAAAAGGAAGGCTGACGGCCCAGAGAGAAGCTCCTCACCGACATGCTGGAGGCCATGACGAGTTGCTGTCAGGACACAAACAACATCACAGAGAAACGTTGGGGGGGGGGGGCTTGTAAAGACAAAATTGAGGCAAGACATAAAGGCATAATCAGAACAAGAGTACAATTTCACATGTAACATTCATCACAGCTGCGAAGAACTCATCTCTCTTTATAGAGAGTGGATGGATGTTCAAATTACACATCATAAGGAAAATACATAACTCCAAATGACTGTTTGACCTGTTGCAGCCATTCAAAGCTAATGTAACATGAGATATGGCTGAAGAAAAGCTCTTGTTTGGCCCTTAAGCAAATGTATTTTATTCAAGCATTTGGCTAGACTTAAATACAAGTAGGGGCTTATATTGAAGGCCACTGAAAATGATGAAAGGAGAATTTCAAAGAGTATATCTACGGCCATCTAGTGGCTTTTCAAAAGATCCATCTGCATTGAAGAGATGACTGTCTTTACAGTCAGGGCCACTTCAGTCTGTCCGTCTCGGATCCGTTCAAATGCAACTTCAACTCAAGTCAGTGTAAAATAAAAATGCAAATGAGCACAGTTCAACCCTCGGTCAAAGGAGAGCCTCTTACCAGAACTGAGAATGCACTCACATGGTTTCATTACTATGATAATGAGGTGCATTTTATATTCAAGAAGAAGCTAATGGAGGATTCGTAAAAACAGAGAAAAAGGGGGGGGATGAAAGATTCTTCAGAAATATAAAAGCAATCCTAAACCTAAATACTACTGGTGATGGTGTTAAATGTTATCAAATGTGGCAAAATGTAAAACATGTTTAAAGGTTATTTCTGTGCTGATGAAGTGCTTTAAGCTTCTTCTTTTTTTTTTTTAAATACCTAATGTTTTCTTTCCAACCTCATTTGACAGTAAGTTTAACAGGTGTTCACATTACTTCCTGGATTTAAAGTGTCACTAGTTAGAGTATAAATGTCAAACCTAGACAGTGTGTCTTTGTCTCTGTCTTTGCATGTCCCTGTGTCTCTCTAGATTAGCGGTCAAGGGAACCTCTCTGTCTCTCTGTCACTTGATCCTTGCAACACCGTTCCCACAACACTACAAAGGAGCCAGCAGGAGACAGACAGTCCTTGTTCAGATGAAAGATAGAGCTTGGGAAAATGATCGGAGAAATATTTAGAGTGAATTCCATTTTCACAAGGGCACTTTGTTCAGCAGGAAATGGACTTTCATTTCATTTTTCTTCCCTAAATCATCTTATCATTAGCAGACAAATAGTTCTGTTGACAACTGCTAAATGAAATTGAACATAGAGATAAGATCAATTTGCCTATAAGTGGTAGGAACGTTTCCTTTTAGCTTTAATTTTAATTTCGATGAATGTTTTAAAAAAATATAATTACATACATTTTAATGATCCCAACGTTTACACATAATAAACAAACAAGCTAATTTGTTTTATTATTATTTAAATCAATATATAAAAAAATATCATTTCTAAAAAAGTATTTTACTCACCAACGTTTTGTTGAGATGGAGGTAGTGTGATCGAGGTAAAAAGTGGAGGATCTGTGCTGCGGATGCTACAGGTGAGCTTATATGCAGGTGTACCGGAAGTGGGAGGAGCTAGCTCTGAACTGAAGGTGTGTTTAGTGTAACTGAAGGTCTTCAGAAAGGTAGATGTTGAGTCTTGTAATGAAACAAACCTTTTCTTCCCACCCCATGCTCACTTTGGGCCTAGTTTATGAGAAGGCAGTTACACTATACCCCCCATGTATACTAGTGGGGGTTGTGAATACTAAAAAAACACAATACATACATACCAACATTTCTTCTTGACAGATATGTGTTGGCAGTAATCAGCTTCTACTTCTCAGCATCACTGATCACAGTAAAAAGCATGCCTACTCCTGTATCTGTGATATTAAATGTCTCATTATCATCACCATGCCTTTACTGTTTGAAGTCTTGCCTGGAGATTTCTCTCCTCCTGTCCCGCAGTCAGTCATCGCTGCAACCTGAACCTACCTGTTGGAGATAAAATATTCAACAAGTCGCTCACAGGGAAAGAAAACCTTCCGGCAGAAGGGCTTTGAAACAAACATGGTGTAACCTCATAGTAGTTTTACATGGAGACACAAAATATATAACATATTGAGAAAATTGTACTCTGTAACAAATGTATCATGTTGTAAAAGTTGTAACTTTAAAGATTAAGCTACATTTAAGCTAAGAAAGTTGTAAAAAGAAAGACTAATTTACTCTTTACACAAATACACGAGAAGACAAACAGACCTTGCTGTTTTCAATATTTGCTTTCATTTACCACACACACACACTCTCATTCTTACACAGCTCATACAATGAAGGACTGCTGTAGTCTATCCTGTTACTAAGACTCTTTGAACTTTGTCCATGCAAAGTCTGACAGAAGCATAGAGGGATGTGTGATATTAAAAAAAAGTCTGGGTGAAACATGTGCATCCCACATATTGTCATATTCAAATTGCAGGATAATCCTTGTGTCTCTCGGCATTGCAAATGTTTTTATTTACATTTACAAACATTCAGCATTTAGTTCCTGCCAGTTGCTTTTGAGCAAAAAATCATAAAGCTTTCTTATTGTTATATTAGTTTATTACTTTTTTTCTTGTATCATTACATCCCTTTTACTAGCTACAATTAGGAAACACATTACCTATACAAAAAAACAACTTTTAATATTAATTTAGCGTTTTTAACACCTTAGAGATCATGCAGTGGTCACATTTCCTTTTATTTCTAAAATCGTGTTGCCTATTTAGATAAGCACTTTCGAAGAAAAATGGTAACCTGAGGTTTAAGAAGATTACAAAGACTATGCACACAAACAATTCAAGGTGCATGAAATAAAAAAATACACAATATGCAGCATGTAGAACATACTATCAAGAATCAAAGTTCCAAAATGATTAAGACGGTTAATAATTTTAAGAATTAAGCTACATGTTAACTGTCTTTAGAGGACGATAATGACCTTAGTGGTAACATCCTAAACACTGTAAACAGTGATGGAAATGGACAGCAGTGTCATGCAGCATTGGCAAACAGCAGAATGACGATTCGAATGCACAACTCAAGAGACACAGGTAAAGGTTAATTTTAAACTAATAAAGTTCTTCACAAAGGTCACTGTCAAAAGTCATGTCAAATGTTTCCAAAACGCAAGGCAATGGTCAACCACGGTAAGCACCAGATAAATAATATGCAACGCTTAAGACGAGCTTCTGCAGACAAAGGGGAGGATAAATACTCAAGGAGGTAATGAGGTATAGTTGAAACCAGCGCCATATAGAGATTCTCTCTATATGGCGCTGGTTGAAACTAATCATGACGTGGTGAAACTAATCATGACGAGGTAGCTAATCACACGGGCGGGAAGCAGGGAAACGCACGAGGACAGTCTCTGAAAGAGATGTGAAAATAAAAGAGGAAATAACTTACAAATTGGAAATGAGAAAACACATAACACTAATCACGGACCGGGGTCCAACAGTCTAACAAGAACACTGTTAGGTTTCATAATGCACTGAGATAAAAGTAAAAAAACTAATACAAAAAAGCTATTGATTCATTATTGCAAATCTCTCTAGGTTCAACATGTTGTCAGTGCCCTTGGTGTATATTCCTATCAGACCACATGTCCTTCTTCAGTCGGTTATATATCGCCCCTCTGTGGTGAAGTGTGGTCATTACAAACAAAGCAGTAGTCTCCCAATACTTCCCAAAAGAGGGCAGCAACAAGCTTTGCAGTATAGTGCCAGCTTCATTCTCCTTAACCCAACAGACTGCCTTAATTAATTTTTCCATGTGTTTAAGCGCTTGAAAAATGTGTTATATATAGTATATAATTATCTTAGTAGCTGCACCGTTTAGTCAAATATAAATATTTGCATCATTTTATGCACACTTCCCCAAATCCATATTTAATTCTTAACATATTTGGAATCTTTTATCACTTCTGGATCGGCAAAAGAAGTTCTGTAGATCTGAACAAGCGTGGCGTGTTGCAGAAAAACCATTGGTAAATATTAGATACACATCCCCTGCGTGAGATCAGTCATGAACCTGAATCCACCTCTTGTCTTAATGTCACTTTGACACTCTCTCTTTCTTCTCGCTCTCTCTTTTTCTGCAAGTGTGGATCAGAGTTTGGTTGTTAAAATAATAAACAGGTGATTAGACTTGCAGGATGTCAGGATACTACTCATGACCCCACTTGACCCTTCATGACCCCTGTCACAAGCGATCATGTGACCATGGCAACAAAATGCACACACAGGCAGAGAGGAGAGCATACACTGTGATGATTGAGACACCCAGGTCAGGTCATCACTTTCATTAATGCACAAGATATTAAACTGCACAGACTGGAGAATGATATGGTATATTTGGATGGTGAAACATTTGAAATCCACTCTGAAATCAGCATGACAGTTTAGCACTTCACACAAAAAACAAAAATGTATTTTTTCCCCTTTTTTAATAAGCAGTTTACAGGGGATAATTGAATTGTAAGTTGATGACACAACATGACGCAGAGGTACGCAGCAACCAAGGTCATAAGGGAGAACACACACATGTGACAGCCAGAACAAATATAAAAGCATTTAAAACACCATAACTCCTGTAGAAACAGATTTCTTGTTATTTTGGTCAAAGTCCTGAAAAAATGACTTCTTGAAGAAACAAATGCCTCCAGCATCATGCTGTGCAACATCCTTGCTGCTCTGGCCACGGACATGACTGATGCCTTTCAATAGTCATTTTGCTCCTGAAGTGATTGCTTCCTGTTACAGATTTGTTGCTGGTAGGACTTACGTGGGTTTTGATGTTGGCTGGCAGACAGACAGACAGACAGACAGACAGACAGACAGACAGACAGACAGACAGACAGACAGACAGACAGACAGACAGACAGACAGACAGACAGACAGACAGACAGACAGACAGACAAGCAAACAAACATAGACAAACAGAATGTCGGACAGACAGACAAGATAATGTTGCTGTAAATTCACACAAGCCATTATGTCAACTATTTCCCCCAACTCGACAGCATTTCTGCTGTTTCTGCTCTCTCTGCTTCGTTTCCCACAGTTTCCCATCAAAAGTTTAAATCTAAGGTAACAATTGGAAGTGGATTTGTTATCCCACCAATTTAAGGAACTCAAAGCACCGCTCCACTCCAGACCCTGATTGATGCAATTTGGGGCCTGAGTCACCGTTTGATGGGCGGACGTCAGTACACCAGCCATTCTCTGATAAGGAGATAAGAATCTGCAGCGGAGAAATTACACACCGATAACAACATATGTTAGCAGCTCTGGAGGTCAGCACCTGCCTTTGCTCTTTCTTCTCTTTTTTACTTTGACTGTACTTTTCTTTCCTTGGGTTTTCCTCCCCCTCTTTTTGACTGCAGGTTGCTTTTGTGTGGCGGAAACACGTCAGACTGCTCAGTATGTGTGTGGAGATTATTATCAGAAGGGTTGGTAATATTTAAGATATGCATCTATATGCATAGCTGGTGAGTGTATGAAAAGTTGAAAGGGAAAGAGGTCTCTGTGTGTGAGAGAGAGTGTGTGTTTGTGTGTTATTTAAGAAGAAAACATCACTAAGAGCACACTCTTATCCTGTAGCAGCAGACGAAGGGAGGGCTCACCATTGGGAGCTGCTTATTGGTGTAACTACAGTCCTTATTGATAGCCGAGCCGCTGTTGCAGTTGTGTGAGTTGGTGCCTTGCTCGATGGCAGTAGTCACCTCACACTCCAGCTGTGAGTGTTTAAACAGTTGAGACTCCAGTGTCTTATAAAGGCCCTCTTTTGAGGCTTTTAAATGGGTGATGTTACGTTTTTCTAACCGGTTTGAAGTTGGAAACAAGACCAAAATAAGGTGATGTCATATGT
>NC_136910.1:46291504-46573262 GCF_949606895.1 Notothenia rossii
ATTTGACTAATCCAAAACAACAGCTGTAAGGTAGGGATGAGGGGATGAAGGGGGGGAGGAGGTGAAGGGGAGGTACAGGAGGTGAAGTGGGGTTGGGGGCTGTCAGTTAAGGGGGAGGATTTTGGGAGAAATTATGGAAAGGGAATATGAAAATGAATTCCGTATGTAGACCCTGAGGGGGAAGAGAACACAAATAGAAAACTTAAATGTTGGACCAAAGAAAAGAGAGGAGGAGGTGATGTACAGAATTGATCGAGAGGGAGGGAGATAAGGGGGAGACAGAAACTTGGTGGAGAGGGGTATTGCTGGGTTGCATCCATTAACCTCCACACAGGGGGTTGTATCAGCACACACGGCAACACAGGTGAGAATGATTACACTCACACGTACACACACCATCATCACGCATACACGGCCTTCATTACACATCTGGTTGAGTTTTATTGAGGGAAGCTGCGTTGGGGTGGTCCTCGCTCCTCCAACAGGTCCGTCCTGTTAACACGGCAGGCCACGGAGAGTCCATCACCCTGCGGGGGAGAGTCTTAACATCTTAACATCCCCTCAGCTCAGCAATACTCACAGCTCAGCGCAGCAAAAGCTACTAAAAGGTTGAGATCGGGCATGGCAGCTGGTGGAAAGAAGCAGTTCTTTCCAGATTTTCATTTCCTTAAAAAAATAAGAAAAACAAAGGTCATTATTTTAAGTATAGTTTGACATTTTTCTTGCCATGAGTTGGATGAGAAGATCGAGACCACCTGTTAAAGACACAAAAAGAGCCTGTAGCCTGTTGACTTATAAACACATTATATTTTGCTCTGCCAAGCCTGTCTGGAGATCATGCATTCGGGGTGAGTGTGTGAGTGTGTGTGTGTGTGTGTGTGTGTGTGTGTGTGTGTGTGTGTGTGTGTGTGTGTGTGTGTGTGTGTGTGTGTGTGTGTGTGTGTGTGTGTGTGTGTGTCCATGGCAAGTCTTGTTTTCTACTGGAACCATCAGCCTAGTATTTCTTATTTTTATGACCATGTGGTCCAGGACTTCTAGTGATTGCAGTGAGTGATTTACAATCAATTCAAGCTGATAATGTTTGTCTATCCCTAAATGTTTGCAAATACACAACCTTTCAGTCCCAGAGTTCCTAAAGAGTACACTAAATGTTTTTTGTTGCAGATCAATTCTGTCATGTGTCAGATCATTATGAAGCGCTGTAGCTTTTATAATCTTCACTTGAACAAGCAGAAATTGTGCATTTTTAGGCCATCTCAGCCATAGAATATGTGCGCTGGTGAGTATTAAAGCAACATGATTGCATATGTGTTATTGACTCAAATAATTCAAATTCTGTATTTCTCTGTCCACAGGTGATACATAGTGCATTGCATTCTGGTTTGTGTTGAATGATCCAGTAAAAACACTCAATTTAAGAATGTATATGTTCAGCTTTGCTTCTCTTCATGAACCTAATGTAAAAAAACAAACTTGAATCCAGACCCCTCTGCATACCGAGACAGAGGTCTGCGATCTGTGGTTCTGGGTTCTATTCAACCCGTTGAGGTCACGTCGGTTCTGCTCAGGGACTTGGCTGTGAAGCCCGGTTCCTGTGGCCTCAGACCAAACCAACAACAGAAACCCTTTTAGTAATTTACAGATACTGTATTTTCTAGATGTCTGGCTTGTCTCATCCCTCAGTGTCTCCTCGATCCAGATACCGTGAGAGCAGAATGGGGTTCTTCTTCTCTGCTTCCATCGCTGCGGTATCGCTGAAGTATCTGAGGGTTTCGCTGAGGTTCTGAAGCATCACTTTGATGGGATCAGGCCATGTTTGGTCATGAACGTGGTTTTGGGCGAAGAGACATGACTGAAGGGGAATGAAAACTGACAGGGTGAAACACTTCAGATTGAAGGGCTGATGCCGTTTGGCCAGACCAATGCAGCCAATACAACTATCCAGGTGTTCTGTTCGCTTTGGCAGAACCTCTGAGAGAATAAACTGTCTGCATGTCAGTAATCTGATATATAAAGAAGAAACACACACATGCTAAGGAGATAAGACAGCATGAAGTCATGTAGAGCTTTTATTCAGTGTCAAAAGATCAGCTTTACGAAAACATCTGAATGTCTGAGATACATAACATCACTGTAGCATTATTTCATCACATTTAACTTGACTATTGACTATAATGTGAACAATTATTGTATAACTCTTATAGACCCTTTAAAATAATAATCTGTTTACTTAACACACACCTCTTAACCTCCCTGTTAAATCTGGAGGTCTAGACCTGGACTCCTCTTAAAGTCACTTTGGGAACTTTAAACATGCCTTCATGTCTGATTGGGTCTCAGTTCTTCAGAAACGTATACAAAGCAGCTCCTGCACCATACAATGCATGTGCGTGTCCGTGTGCATGTATGTGTGTGTGTGTGTGTGTGTGTGTGTGTGTGTGTGTGTGTGTGTGTGTGTGTGTGTGTGTGTGTGTGTGTGTGTGTGTGTGTGTGTGGATGTGCATGTGTGTGTTCATGACTGCATCTTGGACCTAAGTAGCAACAGATGCTGCGCTGACCTCAGAGGCTTCCTGGAAACGCAAATTTGTCAAAATGAAGCAGGAAAAAGAGAGAGCAGCAGTTTAGGTAAATGTAACATATAGGACACACACACACACACACACACACACACACACACACACACACACACACACACACACATATACACACACACACACACACACACACACACACACACACACACACACACACACACACACACACACACACACACACACACACACTTCCATGCAGACACACACATGAATGGCACAGGCACACTACTACACATGCACCTTCATGTCGAGCACACACACATTCAGGATAGTGTTTCATGGGAGGCAAACAGTGAATAATCACATACATACACACACACACACACACACACACACACACACACACACACACACACACACACACACACACACACACACACACACACACACACACACACACACACACACACACACACACACACACACACACACACACACACACACGTAATCTAAATGTCTAAAGAGAGACAGTATTTTACAAACCAAAAGTAAGATTAAAAGAAAAGGGAACATTAAGATCTCTTAACCCTGCATTTAACTGTATGTCAAATTAAACATAGCAACATCATACATGTGTTCAGCTGCACTCTTATCTCCAGAAGAGGTATAGTGCATAGAGTAGTTTTTGATAAGGGACCATTTCCTGCTGATGTAATGGCAGAGCATTTTAAACACAGCTTGTAGAAGAAATCCTGTTCTGTTTTTGGCTTTGCTTCAGGAAGGCAGTTTTTAGAGCGATAACACCAAATTATTCCATGTGTGATTTAATGCCGCAGCGCCTCACTGAGAACTACATTGACCTTTCAAACATCTCTCCTTTGCTTTCTTTCTTCCCTTTCTTTAGCACCAGAGGCAATCACCATATCTCAGTGAGGAACAAGCAGCCTGACCACATGATATCACCTCTTTAGGAAAACAAGAGGAAACGCGTGCCAGTTGCTCTCATATGAGATCAATTATTTTACGTTGAAATCGGGCTGGGGGAAAGAAAATTCAGCCATTAGCCCTTTAGAGCAGGGATCATACTGAGGGTAATAGTGACTAAACACTGAATAAACACATTTGGCTAATAGGTCATTGGAACCTGAGGCGGAGACGCTATAGACCTGTTGATTGGCTACAATGTTGCTATAAATGCTTACATTAGCAATATATGCATGCACAATCACATGGGCAAATGCATAAACAATAAATGGACAACACAATACAACGCCAAATAGTGATTTGTGTCAAGAGTGTCACTGAGGATTACAGTCTATACTGTAAATCCTCATTTAAATCCTGCAGCTAATTTGAAATTAGTAATGTATGTGTCAGCTTTAATGGAGCTTTCAGGGCAAGACTGACAGGATTTTTGGTTGATTAGTGAAATTATTGCAAATTATGCTATGCTACAGTACAAGTCTGAAAAACTAGTGCATCCATCAATATCGTGTCAATCTTCATTTAAATTAAATATAGCATTGAGAGATTAAATGACAAAAGTAAAGAAGAAAATCTGAAAAGACACATACACAGATAGCTGTTGAATCTATGCAGTGGTAGTAAAATGATAACATTATATTATAACCTGGATATGGAAATATTTAATTAACAAACAATTATTTCAAAACTGTACTAACAATATTACTAAAATCCAATGCTGGCACATCTCCAAATATCACCACAAGCATAACATGTAAAGTATTAACCAATCAACAATGGCTGATTTATCACTCACACACACACACACACACACACACACACACACACACACACACACACACACACACACACACACACACACACACACACACACACACACACACACACACACACACACACACACACACACACACACACACACGGACACGCACACACACGGACACGCACACACACACACACACACAGCTTCAGGCGCTGCATGAGCAGGGTGAACCTTAACTGCTCACATATTTAACGTGGGCTGAAGGTTTCCCCCTCTAATTCCACCACCTTTAACCTCAACATAAGATGGGTGACCAGAAAACTGGAGCTCACTGCAGCAAATACAGTACAACCGTTTTCATCAATTTGAAAAGTGCTCTTTGTACTTTTCTATTTATAGTATATTTATGTTTTTTCCACCCATGAGCCAATATCTTACAAGGAATCCTTCAACACAGAGTTCATCCTACATGACACTGCATTCGTCCTCAGTATCATTACATTTTTGTAAATGTTTCAACATATTTGTTTGTACTGTTCAAGTTGAGGACCACACTCTCTTCCCATCGCCTCTTCTCTCGCTCAGCCTCTCTTTTCCCCCTCTGTTTATTCTTCTGGCGGTGCAACAGGCCCCAGAGCCCAGAGGCAAGTCATGTTCTCAGGGAAACAGCAACTCTCCACAGAGCTGATATCAAAATAGTTTAAAATGTGAATTGTCTGATAGTTCCCAGTGAGCGCAGAGCCTAGCCAAACACTTCCAGATCTCCCTGCCAGCAGAATGTAAACAGGGCCGGGGGCTGGGAGAGAGCAAGTGAACCTGTTGTGTTCGTGTCACACAGCAGACTCGGACTGGTCTAGTTTATTTAGTTGGTCTGCCCAAACTTTTTCTGTGTGTTGTTTTTACTCAAAAAGTCAAGGGTGTGCAGGTGGTGACTCTTGATGGGGAAATATTTTGTCAGAGCTGGAATACTGAGATGAACCAGACGTCGTTGTTTCTTCATGTCTAAAATTAACAACAGTGAGAATCCAATGTTGTAATTTTTTTACAGCTCTGGATCAAATTTGCTCAGGCTGTTACGTTAGGGTTTGAATTTGTTGTCCATGTAATTGCATTGTCCTAAAGTCATATCCAATCTTTCTCTCCCTGTTCCCTGCATTCTCTATAAAAATCAGTCTATACAGCACTAAAACGCCAACCCCTGTACGCAACTGTTATTTCCTTTAAAAACACATCATTTGAGATAAATGTTCTTACACACAAATCAACATTTGCACTGTATATATACAAAGGTATAAAGCAACTTTTTTGGGTGCTTAAAGTCAAGTGTTTGCCTACAATTGTAATAAAATGAACATAAAACCAGGAATATAGAGTGGTTGAGTTTTGTACCAAAAACAATTACATTAAAGTATTTATAAAGCATCTCTTTCTGTGTTTTCCCAAGAGTAATTCCCCTTCAAATGTGGTGGGTAATATGTGTTGGTTCTACATAAGCTGTCCAGATATTTCCTTTAAAATCCATATTGCCTCTCAGAGCTTATTAAAGTTATTATAAATAATTGCTCTCCACAGCTCTTGAAAGGTGCACTGAACAACTTGTGTAATAGCTTGCTGACTTCTGGACGAAGGAAATTTAGGGAAACACCTCAGTTAGGTGTTTCCTTGGAGAAACACCAAACAGAGAACCCATTATACAGTAGAGGAGAAAAAACGTCCATGGCATTTTACTAAATGGGAAAATTGCGTGTTGAAAATGAAATGTATAAATCAGTTTCATGACAGTCTTGCACCTTAGGAAATGTCATGGTTAAGGTGTGAATATAAGGTGTAAAGTATCACTTTTATAACCACAGATGATAATCGAAATTCCTCTGAACATGGATGATTCAATTATCTTCAGAAGTTTGCTAAATCTAAATAAAATCAATAAGGAAAACAAGTCTTGTAACATAATGTTATCAATTCCATCTTTGAAACTTATATACTGTATGTTTTCAGTGCATTTGTGATTTGTGGGTTTTAAGATTTAATATATCTGGTTATTTGTGCAAGCACGCCTGCATGCTGAAAGAAAAAATAAATACTGCATAATGCTTGATTTGCACCTTCATTTGTTTGCCCCCATGTTTGTTTGCACTGGCATTCAGTGCATGTTTGTCAAGTAGTTAGAGATGCCAGCATTTAGTTACACGATGTAATGTATGAAATAAAGCACATTATCATAATCACCATGTCTGATATACAGTATGTGTGAGGTAGATGAAAACATCTCAGTTTTTAATGTGTATAATTTTGTTTATTTATTGAAAAACAATGATACATTTCATTCCCTGCTTCTTATTGTTTCACTCTTGCTCAGTAACAAACCGGTAGGCCAAATATAATGATTATCTTTTTCATACTTACAATAATGTAAGTCTCTCTTAAAGCGTCGATCCAAAATGAACTGGATGCTACATGTCTTATATTTGACTCTAAAGACAACTAATGAGGATAAACTTTAAAAAAGAAAAACTATAAATGTCCTGCGCATGTCTGCTTTTTATGGGGGGGTTGTTACGCTTTGCCTGAATAAGCACTGGAACTTTCCAGCATTTATTTTCCTTTTTATTTATTTTGTGTCTGTGTTGTTTTCTCAGTATTGCAATGCATCACTTGACATTACCCAAGCAAGTTTGAGCTGCAGCGCATCAGCTGAAAGCAATTTTGTCCGGAGCGCAGCTGCCAGGCGGATAAGACTTTCCTTCTTTCGTTTACTTTGAAATGTTCCTTTTTTTCAACATCCAAAATACACAAGGCAGCCAAATTGCTGACATGTGTGAGAGGGGCAGCGAGACTCCTGCATTCTTTCATGCCCCACTATGCAAAACTCCACTTTGTTTATTTAAAGAACACTGAACACTTTAGCACTATTAAGAAACATGTCATATAGTAAACTAAAGGTTTCCTCTCAGGAAAAATCCCTGTCAGTTTATTTTTCTTTTGCAAGAAGTTATTTTAGTTTTGACTCACAAACTGCCTGCATTTGTAATTAAGCAACAGTGTTGTAGCCCGGCTTGTGTAGAGCAGGACTCTGGATAGTAAACTGGAAGCTGGCTATTATGTTTTTGTTGAGTCGTGTATGGTGGAAGAACTGTCTTTTACTCACAGCGACCCATTGCTTTCTAGTCAGATCACTCGTTTTAATCAGCCAATCAGAGTGCTTGTTTCAACTAAACAATCAAATAGCTAAATTCAAGTGGCCACCAAATGCTAACTTGAACTTCAACTAATAAAAAAGCTTATTTCAATGAACCAGTCAGATGACTTGAAACTTTTTGAAATGGCCAATCAGATGGCTCACCTATCACATTGGTCATTTCGATCTGCCAATTAGAGGGTTTGTTTCAATCAGCCAATGAAATAGCACGTTTCAGTCTGCCAATCAGAAGGTTGTTTTCAGTCGGCCAATCAAATGACTCTTTGGGACAATGGTGTTTCCTCTATACGTATCTACCTCTAAAAGCTTTCAATTCAAATAAAACAATATAAGCATATTTAAAATACATTGTCAAAACCAACAAAAAGTATATGCCTTAGCTGCAGCCGTAGCAAGCAAGATGTTTCAAGAACAAAAAAAGTTCTCCCTGCTTATCGTGGGATGCTGCAGGACAACAAGAATGTTATTTTAGTGCATGATGGGGTTAAGAGAATAATTAAAGATGACAAGTGAGTGCTGTATTCATGACACACCATGATCTGAGTGGAAGGAAAAGAGCAAGGGGACAGAGGGGATGTAAGTCTGAGATATACAGACAAGGAAAAAGGGGAAAACCTCACATGTGCACCTGGGATGACAGCCAGAAGACAGCCTTTGCGTTAGTAAAGGCAAAATGCTGAGTGGGAGGAGGGCGTGGATGGAGGAAAAGAGGCTTCAAGAGCAGGAGACGGGAGGGCTAGTTGTGACTGAAAGCCCACCAGGGCCTCGGAGCGGCCCGGCGCTGGGAACAGCTAACTTACCTTGACATGCGTAGGAAACCCAAGCCTCTCTGAGCCCTCTGTCAGATAGGAGCCACCCAGTGTAGCCCCGCCACAACTGTGTAGCCTGAGCCCTGCGCGTCCTTTTTAACTAGCTTTGTTTAGATGAGCTCACGGCGGAGGAATGCTTCAGTATACCTTGAAGCAACCACAAGCACAACAGCATTACAGCGACATGAGCTTCCCAACGCATGGGAATAAGTCCACTCTGGCTACTTGCAGCATTAGGACTGACTGGAGTTCAGTGTTGGTGTGTGGGAAGGTCTGAGAATTGTAAATGTGCATGTGCATTCATACTGTATGTATGGATGCATATACATTCCCTTTGATGTGGATTACTGTCAAAAAGATAAGAGTTGTCAGAAGTAGAGTGACTACTCAGCAAAGTAGACTTCAGAGTTAGAATTTGAATCAAGTTTGACGTGATTTAATTGAGATTTGGCTAAATGTATTAGATTACAATTAAAACAAAAGGTTTTAAGCACTTTATGTCTTTGTATTGAATACAATTACAGACCGATCTTGCATAGCAACAAAGCCTAATTATTTAAGTTCTTCGCCAATGCATTGAAAGGACTTGATATAAGTTGCAACAACTGCACTATTACTGACTTGGTATGACCCATTTGGCTGAGAGTAAGAAGAGTGAGACATTTTTTCTGGAAGAGCAATGAAACGCAGTCTGAGATAAAGCTAATGACGACAGTATGAAGGAGAGGAGAGGACAGGGAAGAAAAAGGATTGGATGTTGGCACGCAGGGAAAGGCAGTCTGCGGTAGACTTGTAAATAGCCGGAGGGACAGAAGGATGGAGGAATGGATCTATCAGCAGAGAAGTGATGAAGGTCTGGGATCAGGCCAACATAAACACAGGCCAGCCCAGAAGGAGCTGCAGCACACACACACACATTTACGCACAAAATACACAGTCACATATATGGATGTGACTCACGCATACATGTTAAAAAATGCACAAACATACAAACACTTAAGGCTGTAAGCAGCACTTTATATTCATCATAAATCCACATCGCACACATATACACAAACACACTCATGCGCCCACACACACGCCTGCAGATAAATAAACAGTGTGTACTGTATGGCTCCCAGACCACAACTTCTTGAGTGTTAAGCTGTGTGACAACAGCCCAGGCTGTCATTTAGACATCTCGTTTCATCACATACTTCACATTAGTCCATTTGCTCAGATACCACAGAATAAACATGCAGTCAAAAGAAATGGAGGGAGTTTTATTTTTAAACATCTGGAATAAGCAGAGTGGTGGACACATTTTTAAAAACTGACTTTTACTTTGAAAAAAAAGGCCAGCTGTAGATTTAATCATAACGTACAAATGGTGGGGAGATATTAGTCACGACCGTTGTATGTGTCTTTTCTGCTTTTGTTAAAGAGTGTTTATCTGCACGTGTCAGGGTGTTTCGCTATTTGTCAGTGAGTGTGTGACTGGGCTTCATTAGTGTGCTGTGAAGCGGGAGCTCTCCTGCTCTGTCTTGTCTTTGACCAACTAACACCTTGAGTGAAACCTTAAAACTTGCTAAATGTTATCTTAAACAGCGCATTCAGAGGCGTTTGGCAAAACTGCAGCATGAAAGAGCTGCTGTGAAGCATGTCTGGCTGGAATGCAAAACACTAGTCATGGTCATCACTCTGTCACCATACAGATACAGGCTTTTGAGGACCAAGGACTAAAGTGTGTTTGTGTGAAAATATTTGTATGATGAATTTAATCTGGATGAAGCAAGATTGCTGATAAAAGAGAATGCGCCCTCAACAAAGAGAAGTTGTTTAAATCAGCTCTAATGTATATATTTACTATTAATAACCATGTAATGACTATGATGACATTTGTATACCAGGACAGGGGTCACTCGTAGCAGACTATTATGACCCAATGCAGTTCCCCTGAGCTCTACAGAGACTATTAGCCTTTAAGCATCTTTCAGCTCATAGTTTGGGCTCCAACTTTACCTTGTTTGCAGCAGGCAGATGTTGTCAAAGAGAAAAACCTCTCCTTAAGAATACAACTGTTTGCTTACATGTTTCAGCATACTGAAGTAACAGATGATATGCTTCCATATCATTTTTCCACAAGAGGTGGACATCTGTTATTCTCAGGATACAAAACTATAAATAAGCACAAAAAGTAAGGAAATAAGTGTTTGGTAGAATACTTCTTTGTTGTAATAAAGCCTGTTTATTTCCCTTTTAAATGGTGCCACATTTGTGAAGAACATACATTTGTGGGATGAGCAGCCGAGCTGAGTATGTGGGTTGCGCCCATGAAAGATTTACCAAATCCTCTCAGCCAATGCCAGACAGCTTTTTTTTGCTACAAAGACAACAAAGAAGTTATCTACCAAACGCTAATTTCCTTAGTTTATATAAAAAAGATAACACTAATTCTCCCCTTAAATTAATTTGTCTACAATATAAAGTATTAACTTGTAATTTAATGCATGGTCTCAGCCCTCTCCCATCGCGCCCCATTTTGCATTATCATTAAAGCTCTACTCCAGGTTGGGTAAAAAGCAGAGGTGGCAAGTACATTTACTCAAGTACAGTTAAATACAATTTTGAGATACTTGTACTTACCTTGAGTATTTCCATTTTACTCCACTACATTTATTTTGTACCTTAAAGGTTCTTGGCAGATTTGGATTAATGATGTGAAATATAAACAACAAATTAAACTAAATGTATTAGAGTAAATTCACAAGCTACCCTGCAGTATAAAAAGTGATTCAAACTAGCTGCACCTTTACCAGCTTTGATAACACTTATATATTGTTGATAATCGATCATTAGAATCAAAACATAAAATATATATTATTCTGAAATGGACCAATCTGCGTAATGAGTGCTTTTACTTTTGGTAATTTAAGTATATTTTGAAGCAAATACTTTTCTACTTTTACTTGAGTAACATTTTGATTACATGACTTTTACTTGTAAAAGATTATTCCTACACTCTAGTAGTTTTACTTTTACTTAAGCACAACTTCTTTCACCTCTAGTAAAAAGAACACCCACCCCTTTATTAACACATTTTTTGATTTCACCACAAGTTAAAGAACCATACTCTTTTCTCTCTAATCCAATTGTCCACCACATCTCTGACTCTTGCCAAAAGTTAAATTGCCCAATGCACGCCTACACACGACAAAAGCCCTGGTTTTACTAGAGTTGTTCTTCCTCATGTAAATATGCCTGCATGGCTCTCTTCAGAAAACACAAAGAAAAAACCACACTGTCTGCTGTGTGAGTGAGCATGTGTGAGTGTGTTTACCCTTTTGGAGCTCTCGGATTATTAATCTCCATGAGTGGTGGTCGGGGATGCACTGGTGGTACTTGTGGCTTGTGGGCGTGTGTTTTATACATAGAGCAACCTGCATGGCAGTTCAAAGCCACCCTGTGCAGTATGATGGGATGAGAGGAGACATGAAAGCAGCACTCAATGACATGCACGGTCTAAAGATCAAAGGGAGAAATGGTGAGGAAGGCGAACCAACATAAACAAATTGTTTGATTTGTTTATGTTGGTGCACCTTAGTCAAATCAAGTGCGCCCACATGTTAGGGGCTCTTGAAGGCATGGATGCAGACGTCTCATGGAAGAGAATTTTACTGTAGTTTTACTGATAGTGAGTGCATTAGTTATAGTTTTTCAGAAAATAATAATATATATTTAAATATACAGATGGCCCTTGATTTATCTTTGTGCATTTAAAACAAATTTGAGGGACATAAACAATGGTTCATGAACAATACCAGCTGTAAAAAAAACTAGGATGCCATAATATAGGCTAATATTTTTATTTTCATTTTAATGAATTTAAAAGTCTGCGATATTGTGATATACTTGTGTTTTTTTTGGTTACTTGAAAGGAAGTACAAATAACTTGTGTTTATTACAGAGTTCAACTTTTCCATTAAAGAATGTTGGAAGTAATTCTTCTTGACTTAACGGCCCCTACAGACGGCGGCGTGCGTTGCCGCTTCAACGCTTCTGCCCATTCACTTTGAATGGGGTGACGTCATGATTCGCCGAACTGCATTGTGGGAGCAAAGCGTAGCTTCTCTCGCGGTGCTCGCTGCAAAAGTAGAGCAATGTTCTACTTTTGACGGAGGCGTCAGCCAATCGAATCATATGCCAGTACAAGCTCTAGCCAATCAAACCGCGTGCTTGTGTGTCTGGGGCGGGAGATTCATGTGATTGGTTGTTGGTCGCACGCCAGACACGCCCACCGGCAAGCTTCAACGCACGCTGCCGTTTGGACGTACCGTTAATGCAAATGGCATGTTTTCATTATACTGTGCAGCCCTAGTTTTATCAGCTTGAACTCTATCCTCAAATGATTGACAGTAAAGGAACAAATAAACACCAGCTTGGACTGTTTGTGCTCATCATCACTTCAAACATTCCCTTTATGTGGAACCAGTCTCAGAACAATGGGAATATTGACAGTCTTGTGTTATGAACAAGAACAAGCCGGGTTGTTTGAGTATTTTAGCGCATTGGGCTCCCAGGCGGGCTGTATCTTTGTGAAAGCGATGTATTGTATTTCTTTCCTGTGCCAGAGCCGTTTCCTGTGGCGGTGCCGTGTCAAATGATGACCCTCTGCTTCCTGCAAGTCGCATGGAGACAGGCCTGCCACGAGCCCCGGGGCCTCACCGCCAGCCCCTGAATAACCTCCGAGACCCCACTCCGTCAGGTCATTACCCTCCATGCCCTTATTGGATGTCACTTTTTTCCAAGCCCTGTATCTTGTTTCATCCTTATAACTATTTCTTATTTTTATGTTACTCCAATTCCCTTAATTTCTATCACCCTCCTCCTTTACTATGTTATTACGTGCATCTGTGTGTCCTCTGCCCCTTCTCCTCCATACCTCCTTTCCTCTTTGAATCCCTTCTTCCCTCCTCCCTTTGTCCCACTGTCCAGGTCAGAAGAGGGTCTGTCAGGCGTTTCCTGAGCGGGCCGCAGGTCCAGACCACACCTTGCGAGGGGATTTCTGCAAACTACTACAGTGACGCCCTATAGAAACAAGGAGACGTGCACACTCATGTATGCATACATACTTCCATGGAGCTACTGTACACACACTGAAAAATGATGGTTGTTTTTGGCAATACGCTGTGACAGTGTTGAAATGCCGTCTGAAGGATAAAAATAAACTTGTGGGAAAAATGTTAAAGACACACAGTGTAGCAGCAGACACAATCAACATGAATTATATCAACACTCCATCTAGAATAATCAACATCTCTTTGTATTTTTACATTTTTCAGAATACAATCCCAGTGACCACAAATGGATAGCTGTCGACTTCCCTTATAAGTTAAGTCCCTGTGTTTCTGAGCACTACAAAAAGACGTTTTTACATCATGTGCGAATACCCGAGGGCCACATCCCTGCTTTTGAGTATGAGAAAGCTGTCAAATCATGCACTACTATTGGTCCCTGAAGAAATCAACCACATGGCACAGGCTTAAAGACCCAACATGTCTCACGTGTGTATAAAGCAAGTCATATCAGGACTACTAGAATAGTTTTTAAACAATTTATACATGTGCTGAAACTAAATCAGAGCTTTTATGTCTTTATGTCTTTATTAGGATCCCCATTAGCACAAGCATGAGCATTGGCTATTCTTCCTGGGGTCCTCACACACTCAAAACATACATAAACCTACATACAACAAAATTAAAACAAAACAGCTCATCATTGCATACAATTTACAGTGAAATGAAGTGAAAACTAAAATGGTCATCCAAATATCGCCATCCTAAGGCCAAACAAAAGTAAATACAAATAAGTTTACATCATAATATATGCATACATAGCCACAGTTCAAATTTACTTTATAATACCTAAATAATTTTTTAGCAACCTTTTGAAATGTACTTGAGAATGTTCCTGAATGATGTGAACCGGTCAAGAGTTCCAGCTGATCATGGCTCTGTACATGACTCTTTTCTTTCCCATATTTGATTTAGATTTGGGTAATACAAACCTGGTAACTTATACTTCAACTTTGATCTAGTGTGTGCGTGCGTTGGCACAGTCCACTTTGTTCCACAGGCCGGCATGTCTTTGAGTTGGCCTCTCCTCTCCTGCGACTCAAGGTCACGAGTACACACGCGTGCCGGCAGCAATAACACTTTACTGTGAATCTCCGCAATGACTCCTAAAGTCTTCTTTCAGTCCAGGTCAGAGGCAGGAAGTGAGCTGGGAGAAAAGGAGGAAGCAGAAGCAGCTCTCTCTGGCTTCAGGTAATGACCCTGAACCTTGACCTACAACCTCGCCCTCCATCAGTCTAACAATACTCAGTCTGACAAAACACAGATGTGCAAACACGATGGTGTTGCATATAATTTGCAGATATTGAAGGAACGGTGTCTGGCAACATGAAGCCTTTAAATATATGACCCTTTTATTGTTAGAACATTTATGAATCTATTCTGTTTTAAGGCAACAGAGTCTTCAATAGATCAATAAAGACATTCAAGTCCAGGATGATAATTTATCTTTTTATTATTTGACAACACTATACAGCATGTTGCATTTGTTCACTCATTACATTTACAGAAGTGGTCAGGAAAGTTTCATGGACTTTGTTTACACACTTATCCATACTACTGTCCTTTATCAAACAGCTTGACAATGCTGCAGCTGATGAAAAGACTGCTGGGACATGAGCCCTGTCCAAAACCAACCCACACCCCTTACACATTTAAAGGGTGCAGACACCAGCTTCCTTACTGCTAGTGTCTGCATCCTTTTAAACCTTTTGAAGTGTAATTGATGTATCGATGGTGAAGGGTAGTCTCGATGCTTTTGGACAGAGCCCCTGGTTTTGCAGGTGACTGCCTCACCAGCCAAAGAAGGATAACCTGCTGCCATGTTTGGAAGTCTCAAGATGACCCTCGATGACCGCGTTGGGCTCAGGACGTTCCCGAGAGTGGTACGGGTTCACAGGGAGGGGCCGCTCGGTCGCCACTTTGGTCACCTACGAAAAAAACAAGCCATTCCATGACGTGTCAAAAGAGAATTAAAAAGTTGTTTTGATGGACATGCGCAATTTGATTGTTCAACAGGTACACTGGGGCAAAAAAGTATTTAGTCAGCCACCAATTGTGCAAGTTCTCCCACTTAAAAAGATGAGGCCTGTAATTTTCTTCCTAGGTATACCTCAACTATGAGAGACAAAATGAGAAAGAAAAAAAGAATCCAGAAAATCACATTGTCTGATTTTTAAAGAATTTATTTGCAAATTATGGTGGAAAATAAGTATTTGGTCAAAAACAAAAGTTCATCTCAATACTTTGTTATATACCCTTTGTTGGCAATGACAGAGGTCAAACGTTTTCTGTAAGTCTTCACAAGGTTTTCACACACTGTTGCTGGTATTTTGGCCCATTCCTCCATGCAGATCTCCTCTAGAGCAGTGATGTTTTGGGGCTGTCGCTGGGCAACACGGACTTTCAACTCCCTCCAAAGATTTTCTATGGGGTTGAGATCTGGAGACTGGCTGGGCCACTCCAGGACCTTGAAATGCTTCTTACGAAGCCACTCCTTCGTTGCCCGGGCGGTGTGTTTGGGATCATTGTCATGCTGAAAGACCCAGCCACGTTTCATCTTCAATGCCCTTGGTGATGGAAGGAGGTCGTCACTCAAAATCTCACGATACATGGCCCCATTCATTCTTTCCTTTACACGGATCAGTCATCCTGGTCCCTTTGCAGAACAACAGCCCCAAAGCATGATGTTTCCACCCCCATGTTTCACAGTAGGTATGGTGTTCTTTGGATGCAACTCAGCATTCTTTCTCCTCCAAACACGTCTAGTTGAGTTTTTACCAAAACATTCTATTTTGGTTTCATCTGACCATATGACATTCTCCCAATCCTCTTGTGGATCATCTAAATGCTCTCGAGCAAACTTCAGACGGGCCTGGACATGTACTGGCTTAAGCAGGGGGACAAGTCTGGCACTGCAGGATTTGAGTCCCTGGCGGCGTAGTGCGTTACTGATGGTAGCCTTTGTTATTTTGGTCCCAGCTCTCTGCAGGTCATTGACTAGGTCCCCCCGTGTGGTTCTGGGATTTTTGCTCACCGTTCTTGTGATCATTTTGACCCCACGGGGTGAGATCTTGCGTGGAGCCCCAGATCGAGGGAGATTATCTGTGGTCTTGTATGTCTTCCATTTTCTAATAATTGCTCCCACAGTTGATTTCTTCATACCAAGCTGCTTACCTATTGCAGATTCAGTCTTCCCAGCCTGGTGCAGGTCTACAATTTTGTTTCTGGTGTCCTTTGACAGCTCTTTGGTCTTGGCCATAGTGGAGGACAGAGGAGGCTCTTAAAGAAGAAGTTACAGGTCTGTGAGAGCCAGAAATCTTGTTTATTTGTAGGTGACCAAATACTTATTTTCCACCATAATTTGCAAATAAATTCTTTAAAAATCAGACAATGAGATTTTCTGAATTTTTGTTTTTCTCATTTTGTCTCTCATAGTTGAGGTATACCTAGGATGAAAATGACAGGCCTCTCTCATCTTTTTAAGTGGGAGAACTTGCACAATTGGTGGCTGACTAAATACTTTTTTGCCGCACTGTATCTGTTGTATCTGACTAGACATTGACTAGATTCTAAATTATACTTGTGTGATTTAATGATTAAGTAAAATAAGCAAAAATAACATTTTCATTGTTTCATCAGGGATTAAAAAACAATAGATTATCAAATCGAAAAACTGAAAGCCTGTCCATCTCCTCAGTTCTCCTCTTACCTCAATCTCAAATCATGATGACATCCTCTTGCTTCGTTGTTAACTACCTCATCCTTTCCGCTGCTTTGCCCCTCTTTGCACATTTTTTATGACTTCTGGGTCAGGACTGTCTTTCCTTAACGCTCTGCCTCTTTTCCTGACTCGATAACTCACAACCTGAAGGACCATCTCTCTTTCAACCACCTTCCACATTTTGTCTACTCTTTCTTTTCATTTGTTAGATGGCTGAACAGCCAGAGAAACTGAGCCATTAAAAAAGGAAAAGTTGGATTTCTGTTGTTTTGTGCTCTGACTTGGGAAGGGAAAAATGGCCAGACGGTTGATCACAGCCTTTCACAGATTCCCACTCTGGTTTAAATGTCAAAATATCCAAAAATCTATTGTTAAGATCGGCCTTTAGTTTTATTTGGATTGCTGCTACCTAATTAGTGCTTTGCCAGCGTGTTACGCAAGACCCTCTAAAAGGTAACAAAAACCAATGCAGTGTAAAATGCATGATTTGCTCCAAACGGCAGCAGAATAAGACCACTACGCAGATGCAATCAGAGCCTCTTGCATAGCCCGTAATCAGTCAAAATGGAGTCCATCACCCATGCTGCTCACACTGTGCAGTCAATCCCTCACAAGTCTCACCTTAGACAGCTCTCCCAGCTCAGGTCTCTGCCAGCCTAGCTTCTCAAGGGTGCAGCTGTCGAAGGTTTGCTGTTTATCACGGCAACGGCGCAGTTCTGTCAAATTTGAAAAATCCAGACAGGTCCAGTACTCCGTGAAGGACTCTGCGCAGTTTCCCTTGATTTGCCTACAAGAAAGAATGAAGCAAGATGAGATATGCAAAAGTAGTCCAGAAAACTTGGTTGTAATGCATGAACTGGAAGCTTCAAAAGAGAAACTCATGTTGTGTTTAAAGAGATATTGTGACTCACCAAAGGTAATTAAAGAATAATGATTGATATGACAGTTTTCAAAGTCAATTATAGTTCCTCCTATGAGCTTTAGCTGTTCAGATTCAAAACCTATACAAACAGGTCGTCTGACTGAACTCCTAGAAAAGGTGTCTGGCAGTTTCCAGAAGCACCCAAGAATTAAACCAGGTCCCAGATGCAATTACAGCTTTTCTCAAATCTTTCCTCATTATAATAATTACAGGTATTGCTCTTTCACAGTAACTTCTCAGTTTATCTTTGAGGTCAGAGTGTCGGTTGTTTGTTTCGGCTTTACAATTAGAGGTCATGTGTTTTTGAGAACCAGAAACACAGACACACAAGCACCTCAGTGGGTGTACGGGCATCAGGGTATAACCAACGCTCAGTCTAAAGCTTTCAGTAAACACAGACACAGCAGTTTAGAGTGAAAAAACCCAGACCACTTCCCCAAATAGCCCCCAAGGGCTGTTTCACAGACATAATAAACTCTGTACTCAAATAGCACAGAGACATTTCATAAAGGTGTTCTCTACATCATACTTAAGTCACCACTATTTATTTATCTATCTCAAGATAACAAAGTGTTTATGCAGAGACTGGCTCTTATTCACTTGCCAAGAAATGCAGGAAAAACTTTTTTTGGAATGAATACTGACTTGATAAAGTAATGAAATGACCCCAAAAACTCTCAGCTGTAAGATTAATATTATGACATAAAACAGAATGGAAAATAACTTTTAAGAAGCCGGGACAGTTCCCAGAGAAAGCAAAGTTATTTAAAGTTTGATAAAAAAAATCTGTTGTGGGAAATTCTTCTTTATAAAAAATGTGTTATCATCACCTGACGCATTAACTCTACATAGAAAGTGCAAGTAGATCGGCTATCCCCTCATACAATAAAAGTTTGCCATAAAATATTTAACGTTCAGCGCGCTCAGTCAAACAGTGCATTGGAATTGATGGAGGAATAATGTGTTACAAACCTCAGTCCTTAGTTTGAAGGGGCCAAAATTAAGTTATTTTAAATCTTAACTGCACAATCTCATCCCATATGGTGCACTTGAACTTAGTTCTCACCAACATTTTCTGAAATGTCTCAAGCTTTTGACCCTCCAACTTGCTCCAAAGTTCAGTCACATCTCCAATCTGTCGCTGGCTTTAAAGTTTTGCAGATGACACCATTGCTGCCGGCTATGCCTAATCATTAGTTACCTAAATGTCTGATTAACTACATTTTTGTACTGAAGCGCTAGAAAAAAACCTTCCAGAAAAAAGACGTTTTCAGACTGATCTATGTATACCAGAAGTATTTGGAGCAAAAAATCTTGGGGTGAGTTACCTGAAGAAGTTGAGCGCACACTCGTTGACTTTCCTCCCTTCTTCTAGACACTTCCTGGGGTCCTTCTCCTCCCAGCGGCAGAGCATGAACTCCTTGTTGGGTTTGTCACACTGGGAGCCATAATGGTGGGCAGCAGCCTTCAGCACTGCAGAGGAAACATTGATCTGGACACAACCAGGGACAGAAGCATGAAAAACAACAATGAGACTGCTTCAAATTATATATAATGACCACAGAGTAAATACATGCAACCAAACTTTTAGATTTGTTTCAAGACACGGGATTATTCTGTTGCTTTCCTGACAGTGGCTGATATTGGTGACCTCATATTTAAGATCCAAGAGAAAGTGCTTAATCGTTTTTTTACGGATCAATACAGTAACTATCAGTTGGGATCAAGTGGGAGCAGCTTGAGACTTATGGGCTAGCTCTAACAGGGAAAAGTGCACTCTCCAACTCCAAACATGTCATATTCAGTCTATAAATTGTAAACAACTGTATAACTAAATGTGTTTATTTAAGAAGTGTATAAACTCTATGAAGACCTGTAGTTCTGCTGCAACCCTCAGTGTTAAGGCTTAAGACTTTTGTTTGACACTGCCACTTATTATATTAAATATGTCTGCTGTATTTTAACACTGTACACTAACCTTTGTTCTTCTACTTATTACCGTCTTATTATACTGTCACTTGTTTTATATGTCTATTCTCTTGGCTTTTTAATGGTTATTGTGAATGGCATGTTAATGTCCTTTTACGGTAGGTTTATTAAGCAGATTGTTTTGAGTTACTACTGAATTTAAAAGAAATATGTACCTGCACATATATAGTTTATTAGATCCATGATGCTGCCATATTCCATGATGTTGGAAAGACGCAAGCTGGTGCCAGCCTACACCTGACTTCCAAGGACAACTCAATGTGCCAACTAACGCTACTGCACATAAAACAGGCTAGATATGAGTTTAGGGGCAGTCAATGTAGAGTTACTGTCACCTTAGGGGTACATTGAAGCAGTAATACGGATTATTAAGAGTGTGATACAAGGTTAACAACGATAAAGAGCCCATGAGTGCCTGAATAGTTTGGTTTCTCTAACGTCATAAAGATAGCGGAACATTCGCCAGGTTTTAGATGCATTCAGAAATATCTGCTGGTTGATTTATTATCAGGCTTTGTAAGCATTGGGAAACGTGGTAACACCAGTGGCAATACTTAAAAGCTACTGAGCATATTTTGAAACATACAGCAGCTAGCGATAGCAAGCTAGTTAGCTAACATGTTATATCCTGCTAAAGTTTCCATTCAAGGGAAACAATAACCGCTGCTCACCTCGTCTACTTTCAGCTCCTGCAAGGAGGGGACTTCCAGCGTTGTGGGCATGGCTGTGTCTCTGTTTAATAAAACAACCGCAGAAAATCAAATGAAAAACATTCAAGGTCCTGTTCCTCGGGCTCCAGGACGAGCTACGAGGCCGTGGAGAAGGTCAGTTTACTGCGCCTGCTCAGCCGGGAGGCGCGTGTTGATGACGTAGGCGAAAGCGCTTTTAAAAATACAGAGGAAAAAATAAAAAAATACAAATTTCAATCGTATCAACTTATGAATTGTTTTCTTAAGGTCTGTTTCGAACTGTTTAAAATAATAAAATTGTGACAAACGAACCACTCCTCTTTTTGTAGACTCGTTGTTGTTCTTGTCACATTGTCGCCATGGTAATGATACACTTCGCTGTTGTGTGTCTTCTGTTGTAATTATTTTTAGAAGAAAGGGTGTTAGAAAGCCAAGGTTTTAATGGAGTTCATCGGAAGCAGTTACAAAGGAGACACAAAAAATGGCAGGTAAATATATTTGTCCCTACCCTAAAGACAACAGGATATGAATGATATGCACAACATTTAGAATTAGCTTAGAACGTTGAGTCAGGTTAGCTATGCTTCCTAACAAGCAAAAGCTATTAAAGCACTGTATGATCATCTCTTCTCTCCCTCAGGATGGATGGAAAAGGAGAGTACACATTTCCAACAGAGACCAAGTATGAGGGAGAGATGAAAGAAGGGATGTTCCATGGCAAAGGAGTTCTACACTTTCCAAATGGGAGTAAATATGAGGCCACCTGGGAAAACGGCATAGCTAAACAGGTGGGGAGCCGGGTTCATGTGTCCCTGCATGCATGTCAGAATATCACTGCATCCACATGAGTGTGTGTTTCACATTGGTTATAGTTGATATTACATCTGGTCTCTTTTAGCAATCACTCACCATTACTGTCATAGTTATTAGGTTTCTTTCCTCTTTTTACCTGCATCGAGCAACCCTCTCTTCTGCTCTGATGCAATCTTTCATGGGCTTTTGCCACAACAGCGATCACTCCAATTATTATCATCATTTCAGTTGCGGTTCATTTGGAATGATAGCTGGTCTGAACCATGACTGAACATGGCCTAGACTACCCTGCACCACCTGCATCCATGCCAGCCCATGACATTCTACTTCCATTTAAAACAGACCTAAACTATCCTATGACCTAAAGAATTTAAAATCTGGAAATTATATCTGATGTCTTAAAGTGTAGCTTACTCTGAAACGTACACATCCTTCAAAGTTGTTCCTCAGCCTTCTTTATTTTAGACATATTGACATGAAAACAGTAACAAGCCAGAATTCACACTCACACATCAATGGTTGAATAATCGGGAGGAAAACTTCCACATATGAACAGCAGGGGGTCGGGGATCAAAGTTGATGGATGACCCCTATACCTCCAGAGGCTCAGCAAATCAGAATTAATGCATTTCTTTACATTAAAGTGTTATTATGGTTCCACATTTTGCAGAAAACTGCTATTTTTCCATTCCCAATAACAGTTTTTTCTCAGAAGGACATGCACACATACTGTACACAAAGTGGATCAGTTCCTGCCAAAGACATATTTTTCCACTTTTCACTCGTGGTATACATCAATGCAGACAGTTCTGGTTTTATCTGCTGAGGTTTTGAGATATCCATCCCTTAGATTCCTGCCTTGACCTAAAGATGACAATGGAAGACATTTTAAATTGTTTTGTGGGGTTTAAAGCACTGAAAAGTAACATTTGAAAACCACAACAGCCATTTATCTCTCCAGAAACCATGGGTTACATAGAATTACACCCAGACCTGACTTTCAAAAGTTTAAACTGGAACTACTTTCTGTCAAAGAAATAACCCGCAGGAAGACTGCCAGCAGTGAGGTCTGTGGATTAACTTGCATATCAGCATTGTTTCTGCTTTTAACGTTTTCAAATGTAGCTCTTTCACTGCTTTGAGGAGCGCGCAAATACAACTGTATTGTATGTGTTTAAAGATGTGAATATAACAAAAGTTTGGGATATAATCACTTTCCCCATTTAAAAAAACTTGATTTTAAAATGGTGCTTCCTTACAAGGGGTCATTTACCTTCGCTGATGGCCTGCAGTACCAGGAGAAAGACTGGGACTACTGCGATGGTTACGACAGGCGCTTCTACAGTGAGAGGTGCAATGGACTCAGACCTGCAGGTTGGAATTTATTATTGTGTTCTCAATGGGACAGATTATTTCTCATTAATCGCATCAGACAAACACCCTCACATGATTTGGCTCGGAAAATATAAGGAACTTTGCCTCATAACAAACTAGTGTAAATACATTGAGAGGAAGAACGTGTTTGAGTAAAATAAGTCACCCAAAGCCATTAACCTGACAAACAAACAGACCAATAATAACAACATAAGGTGAAATCCATTAGATAGATTAAGAAAATAAAAACAAGTTGTTTTAGTAGTTGTAAACCACATAACCATTCAACACAAAACAACTGAATTGTTCGTACAGGAGAATCTCAGCTAAGTGATCTTCATCCACCACACATTATTCCTGATGGATGCTACGATTGTGGAGATGGTTCCTATGATCCCAAGGCCAGAGTTGTTACTTCCTACAGTGGCAGATTCCTCAGAAATGCAGGTGAGAGAGAGAATATCCTGTTATTTTTAATGTTGTAGCCCGGTGAAATGAAAGATGATAGCCTGAAGATGCATTTTCAGTCTTCATGTAAACCCTTACTTCAAATTATATAATCAACTCTTTGCTTCTAAAAAAACTATAATAAAGAACCACAATCCACGCAAACAAGAACAGGGAAACAGAGCAAGGACAGAGTTGACAAGGTTAATGTCTATTTCAGCTTTTGTTTGGTTGTTTATTTGAACATTCATCATCATCATCAGACACCTGAACAAAGTATTATAGACTCCTCATGTAAATGCTCCAATCATTGTTTGATATAAGTAAACAGAAATGCAACATCAGGCCTATACCTCAATACACTTCTGAGTTTATAGCCATATAATCAGCTAAATAAATACTGAGGCAGCAATTGTTGCTGCCTTCTGTCGGGCAGAATAGTAGCTGTGTATAACATTATGTCTCCTTTTCAACAACTCTACTTTTCTGAAAACAGGCCAGAAAAGTAGAGTTGGTTCAAAGTATTTTCAAACACACTAAAGAGCTTGTGTTGAATTTGCCTCGGGGAGGACCCTTTGTCTTTGCCTCTCTGCGAGCACACAGTGTGGCCATATGGGAAGGATTTTATACCAATGAACCAATGGAGTTATGTTAAATGGATTATCCCTGGACTCTCTGATGGAAGATTATTGCTACAAGTCATCTGATAAGCATGTTTCTATAGGCTATTGCCGTCAATTCAAAACTTTTTTTTCCCTTTTGGTATTTGTCAAAAGTGGAAAATTCAAGACACATTTTTCCCCTGAGTGGGTGCCCAGTTTTGGAACTCCTGATTTGAAGTGAATGTGGTCTGTCAGGTGTCCAGATAGGAATCCTCTGACATCCTCTGCTCGTCATGTCGCCTAAGATTTTGCATCAAAAGACACTGTTGTGAATTAGGCAGCAGGCTGTGAATGCAGTTTCTAAATACTATGGGCTCACTAATGTTTGGTCCAGTGTTTACTGCGCATCAAAGGGGCTTGACATTATTTAACATATTGTATAGTAGCTTAAAAAAGCTTTAATCAAAGCTTAATCTATGGTTATGGTGTACAAGGCTGTGGGAATTGTTGCTTTTGATTGCAGAAAATGCAGGAGGAATTCAAACCAGACCATATTTTGAACCAAATATGATGCTTGTGACTGTTTTTTAACCTTAAAAATGTAGAAATGTGTAAGAAATATGATTTCTGGCATTAGTTAATGTATGACTCACTACGCTGCCTTAGGTATTTTTTTTTTGGGCAGAATATTTGTGTTCAGATGTTCTATTTGCAACATAATACAGATTAGTTCCACAAGCACACAAATCTAATTTACATATGTGGAGAGACAGAAGGAAACAGAGGATTAGATCCACATCCTTACCAGATGTCCTCAGCGTGTGTAAGAAGACAAAAATATGTTTTTCAATTCTTTCCTTGATGGGGGTTGTTCATCATCATTATAGCTCTGGTATTGATCAGTGGAGTGACGGAGAGAGAGAGAGAAAGAAAACAAGATAAAAGATATGTTCTGGAAGTTGAGAGGAAGAAAGAAAAAGGAACTGAACACTTTCCAACCATTCTCTTACTCTGTTTTGATTTAAATACATCTGCAATCAAACAAACTATTTAAAGGAGACGTATTGTACAATCGATCAGATTTATCCCTGTGCTTTAGGTTTCTGCGAGAACATTTTCACATTTTTTAATGTTCAAAAATTTAAAAAAAATTCTCCTACAATAAGTCTTAATATACCTAGATTTTCTCAGTCTTTGAAACACTCTGCTTTGATTGGTCAGTGTTTTGGGGATTTCCGTAAGTGCACGTGTCATTGCAGCCGGGGAATGACTATAATGGCACTATAGCAGCACATTCTACCTATTTATTTGATATCTTTAGGAAATCCTGACGGCTTGCTTAAGCCACTGTGTGCATTTCCCCACAGATTAAGCGTTTTGATACGTTTAAAGCAGGGGTGTCCAAACTACGGCCCGGGGGCCAAATGCGGCCCGCGTTTGGAATCGGCCAAATTCAAAAAGTGTAATGAAATATGGCCCACAAATTAAACATCTGCTATTGTACTTCTTATATATATGTTCAAATATATAACATAGTATTCATGTGTTCATAAGCCCAATTTTCAAATAAATTCAGTCAATTAAAGTTGAAAAACATTTTCTAACAAATCTTAGTTGATAAGAAAAAAGACCAATAATACATTTACATAACCACCTTGAATATACCCTTCATATTTCCTCTTATTATAAGCAATCTGAGACTCCTGTTTTAAGGAATGAGCTGATAACAAAATAAATGAAACCCTATATAGAGCTGTGTGTTTTTTTCATCAATATCAACCATCATTTACCTAAATTTGATTGATTTTTTCTAACTTATGAGGCAATATACCTCTGGTGAGCCGCCCAGCTCTTCGTATATTTTTCTGTATGTGGTCCTCGTGAAAAAAGTTTGGACACCCCTGTTTTAAAGCATTCATATAGCACTTACACTGATGGGAACTTTAATAGAAGTGTGTCTGTTCATGTGCAATACTATATAGTGATGTATATTATATACTGAGAATGTGGCTTATGCAATACATGTCCGCTATCCCTTTGCTTTGTAAACAAGGCTTGAAAACAATGCTCCTCTGTCCTGTACGGATTCATTTTTCAACCCTTGAGGTGAAAGCACATTTGTCACAGTGGGTGTGAAGACAGAATTTATGGCCTCGTGGCTTCCGCCCAGAATGATGGCTGCAGGGATGATGGGACACAGGGAACACCCACCCTCCCAAAGGGGACGTTTGCTGCAGCAAGGAAAAAGGAAGGAGCTCCCCGTGTAGCAGCTGGTGGATGTAGGACAAGGAAGAAATTAGCCCGTGAAGACGAAGATCATATCTAGAGTTGCAAAAATGGTGCATATGGAACGGGTTGAAACTGCAGATGAATCTAGTTTACCCCCCTGATCTTAAAGTCCTTGCAAGGAGATATCAGGCTCAACCAAACTCATTGGTCAAAACTGATTTATCACAAAGTCCTGGCCTGCTTAGTTACTGTTGCTAACTTGGACAAACAGTCCTTCTTGGCATAGTGCCAGAGCAAAACAATAGGATCTTTTGCTAATATTCCCCAAGAGGTTATGGATTATTTTGGGAGATGTCATCAAGAGGCTGCTATGCCGACAATGTATGTAGGAAGGGTTTGTATCGAGAATACTGGTACGCCTTGTAAACATGTAGGATGATGGGGGAAAGGGATGGGATGCACATGATGGTTTCGCCCCCATGATTTCATCTTAACCTAATGAAAAACATTTTAACAGACTCCTGTTCCTCGTAGATTTTAAGTAACAGAAAGGAGTCACACGTGTCATTTGGATACAAAGTCAACTCCTGCAATACACAAGAGACGGAAAGGAAGGAATGTCTGAGTGTGTGTGACTGTGCAGCAATGTGTACTATGTTTGTGTGTGTGCTGTTCAGTGATTGTGGTTAAAAAATTAACATTTAGGGCTGATATTCGTTGTTTCTGGGCAATGTTATTTCCAAACTTTAAGGGCGTCCAATATCGACTTTGACAAATCACCAATTAGTTACTCAGTCTTACACAAGAAAACATGTCAATGGACTAGCATAGTGGATGAGGTGGCAGCTAATCCCTACATTTAAAAACACTCCATGTTAAGCAACTAATGAAATTAATTGATTGATTAGAATCATAATTGTATTTATTTCAAATTTTGTAATATGACTCCACTTGCTACATAGTTAACATTTCAGCTTGAATAATGCCAACAGGGTAAAGCACAGTAACATGAATACTGTTAAACCTTTAACAAACATTCAAGAGACAAACACTGAATAGGAAGGATTATGGAAGTACATTAGCTTCAAAGAAAGCCAAACCTTTTTGCTGTTAAAAACAAACAAATCAACAAACAAGTCTACAGGGCTGCTTTTATCATGGCCTCACAAAAAGGACAAAAATAATTGTACTTCATTTCTGATGAATATTGTTACAAGGTAGAACATTGCATTACTCAATGAAACTGTAATTAAAAAATAATGAGAAGGATACATAGGCCACATCTGCACAATCAAATCTCCACCACTGACTGATTAAGCGTGTTATTCCAAACAAACACACACACCGTCAGTTGTGTGTGTTCTCTCATGGCAACAGGCAGCAACAGTCGGCCGGGCGCAGGAGGCGGCAGCAGCTCCAGCAGGGGCCATGTGTTGCCATATTGTTTGTAGCACTTTCCTGTTTCTGGGATAACCGCTTCCCTTTGAGACTCCGCACTGAAAGAGTTCCATACTGAAAACATTCCACTGCCAAGGAAAACACCTCTGGTGACCGAGCCGCGGCCCCTCCCTTTGTCCCCGTCCAGCCGAGGTGTTTCACAGACAGATAAGATCAGCTGGGGCCCTTGGGAGTGGAACATATCCACACGCTGCCTTTCCTGAAACTCTAATTTTTCATACATCTATAGGGACAAAAATTCACCATAAAATAGGATTCACATGTTAATCCTCCAAACTGTGACGGATGGATTAATAATTTTAAAGATTGGTATCTCTCCTTCAAAGCTGGAAACATGAAAACCGCAGTTTTCTGTGATGTCATCATAACCCAAAAAAAGAAAAGGCCGCTCGGCTTGCAGTGAATTGGAGACAGATGCCTTAAATGTGTGCATTTGAATGTTTATTTGAGCTTTCACATTTAGGTAAGTTTGATTTTACTGTGGTGCCTCCAATTGGAAACCACAAAATGTGCACATATGACCATAGGTCATTGTGAGTGGACCAGGTTCAGAGTTCAACATCAGTGTTATACCCCATCCGTTTCTGTGAACACTTAATGCAACACAATCATCTTTAATTAAATTAACTATCTAAGCAGAAAGCAGTTTTTTGCTTTTGCTCATTGTGCCAGTGTGTCTCTGCATGTGTTTGGTTGTGTGTCTGCGTGTTAATTCGGAGCCATTAGGCTGGAAGGAAACACTTTCCCCTCTGAGTGTATTTTAAGGATTAAGATAAACAGACTTTAACAAGGTGCCATTATCGCTTCCGCACACTCTCTCTCTCCTGTACATCGCAAAAAGGTTGTCTATGCAGGTGGATACAGTCAAGATGGATATAAAAAAAACTGTTCAATAAACAAGTGTGTTTAGTGAGCTTCATTCCCTAAAGACTCAAATGTTTCCCTGAAGTTTGCACCGCAAATGTGATTATTAGGCTACATCAGAGAACATAAGGTGTCTTTATTTCTGTTGTATCAGTCTAACTGGATATCCCAACACCAGAAATGGTGTAAAGGGTCATTAAAAAGGTTTATAAATTGATGTATTGACTTACAAAGACTGGTAAATCACAAAAATGTCCGGCTGTCCTCAGATTGCAGGGAATTACCAGCCACCTGTGCCCTTACATAACCCAAGGTACCAATTACATTTGACTTAAATCCTGAGATAAACGCTGCTATACAATCTCAAGAGGGCAGAATTACAGCAAATATGAAAATGTCCCAATGAAATTATCATTAAGGCAGGTTGTGGTTTGGGTCTAATTGAGGTCAGTCTAAACGTAACGACGTGTTCAATAATTACCTTCTCCGCTCACGAATGCGTCACAAAGACTGTTTGCGTGGCAGCTGTCCGCGTGTCCGATACGTTCAATTGACCTCGCGATCAGAACAGGTAGAGAGGAGAAAGAGAGAAAGAGGAGCGTTTTATACTTGAAGTGGCTGCTGGTGTTGACGACTGGCAATTACGCACAATCAGTCCGCGAGCTGCAGACCTCCTCCCCTGTACAATGGAGCCTCGCGCTCAGTGGAACCTGGGGGTGAGGCCCGCGCGCTGCTCAAGTGCGTGCAGCTGCATGCGCTCCTGAGAAAAGCTCACTTCCCCCGCAATTAGCTTCTCATTTCAGTTTTGACAATGCAAAACTGCTTTATTATCAGCTCCTCTGGCAGTCGTTTCGGTTTAAAAAAGAAAAATCGTCGTCCATTTTTGGAGGTTATTATTTATCGGTGTCTGAAGTGGCTCTGAGAAGTTATTTGCTCCTAATTGTCAGGCTTATCTTGGTTTACCCGAGACTTGAATGGCACTTCACTGTCGCAGCCTCATACACAAAATGACCTGTGGTTTAATTATGCAGGCAACTGCTTCTATAGTTGATTTAAACGCTTTACCTTTACACCTCAATCTGCGTTTGTTTCTAATGTAATCGCAGGTCAAACGTTTTAAAAAAAACAATTAAGCTGGTATGACTCCAGGCCTTGTTTCCAATAGTTTTACATAATCCTCCATTTGAAATTAAATCTTTCAAACAGATGACTGCGAGGATGAGTGGATTCTGCGGACTTGTCGGAAAGCTTGGGATGAGGCTGCCGGTGTTGATCCTGAAAACTCTGTCGCTTTCTGAAGAGACCGGAGACTTTTTTAGTCCATTTTTAGAACATCAGATGTTTTTTGTGTCTTGTAATATAACTCTGACAAATAAACCGTTTTTTTGTTATTTCTATTTTCTTATTTTTAATTCGATTTTGTGTGTGATTTATAAAAAAAAGGATAGATTAGCAGACCAATAGAACCAAATCAACCTATTTCTATGTGTATTGCTAATGTGCAGATAACATTGACAGGGGTCATTTAGCTTATATGCAGATGGGCTATGAAGGCCATAAATCCTCGACAATTTCACAAGGAAAGTTGAAAAAGCCTCAACAAATAAAAAATAATTAAACATCAAGTCTTCTAAGGGCAGCAGTGCTTTGCACAAATATAATATTTCCCACAATGCACCATTCTTGCTTCGTTGAAGCTACAAATACCACACACACTGGGATGTAAACAACTATCCACACAATTCAAGCAAATACACACCCCAATGGATAAACATCCTGCATAAAGAACATAGAAAAAGTGTTGTTTCACATGTCCTTTGCTTTGTGCCACACGTGTTGTTTTGGAAAATAAAAGTGAATTATTGCCTGGTTAATTTACCCTTACAAATGATCCAAATCCACAAAGAAAATATCACATTCTATTTTATTGCATTTAAGTACACAAAACATTAATGATGCACAGTCTATCAAATAAACTTTTTGTTTGATTTCATTTCTTGTTTTTTTAACAAAAACCAAATAATTTCAGAGGGAAAAGTGCTTTACAGGGATTTACCATCTCAATAAATACAAGGACATTGAGGTCTTGTTGGATCCTGTTCTTCACACAATGGCCATGGCACTAAATACAGATGCACACTCTTTACCCCTGCCAACACACACGCACGCACGCACACACACACGCACACACACACACACACACACACACACACACACACACACACACACATGTATGTACAACCCCAGTCTTCTTCATATTTTCCATATTGTACCAAAACACCAACACTTCCCTCTTTGTGCCAAAGACACACAGACAGAGAACATATAAATTAGTGACAATACACATGTTTGGAAATATGAAAATATGTAACTTGTAACAGAATTTGTATAAATGTGTAGCTCATCTCAGTCTTCCATTTGTTTCCCTTTCAGTTTAAAGAAATTTAGCAGGATTATTGTGGCCCAAATTCTGTTAGCTTCTAATGTCACAGCAATAATTTAAAAACACACAAGTCCAGAAAGTGTGCTTTGTGGTTTACTTCCAAATCGACACATTCAAGATGCACATTTTCCATCAGTAGGAGACTTTAAATCTTCTTAATTTGTTCTACCTAATTAAAACGTAGAGATGAATTAGAGGCAGATTTAATTAGCTGGTTCAATGCTGCAGAATTTCTTTAAATTATGGAAAAGATAAGGCACACAATTCAAAGATTAACTTAATTTCATTGGAAAATCGACCAAAAATGTAACATAGGGAGTATTTTTGAGATGTCATAAGGTCCCTTACTAAAGAAAATATTTCAACAGTCATATTTATTTCTTTACATTTAGGTTTCCTTCATGTTTGCTTAGAGAGAAAAGAGCAGTCTTACCTCTAGTGTGGTCTACTGAGTGTGTCGGGCCTTTAGGCCACAAAGAGAGTTCCCCTCAAGTTCCCTCTCTTTGTTTATCTTCAGTACTCAGACAGCGCTCAAAAAGCTTCACTCCTCTTTCAGTTTCATCCCTTTTAAAAAAAGGATGGGTGGGTAGAGTGGAGGATGCTGTACATTTGAAGCGAAATGGGTCCTTAAGGTGGTGTAACATACCGTCACTGAGTTCCTGCTAATGATAAATGCTTCTGAGGCTGAGAGTGGCTGCAGGTGGGATATTCCTGTCCTCAGAAATAAAAACCGTATCTTGAGTTTTTCCTCGTTCTTCCTTTTCTTTCCATATGTCCGAGTGGGCAGGGCTCCTGTCAGATAAGTCTTTTCTCCAAACTGATGACTGCATGACCCCCCGGTCAGGTCTACAGACGTGATCAGTGATGGGAGATTAAGGGTTCAGATCCGGAGGTTTAGGGGTCAAAAGGGTCATAGTGGTGGAGCGCTAGCGGCTGAGGGGGAGCTGGGGCAGCGACATGGCCTGATGAGGGAGACCTTGAGAAGTCAGCATTGAGAAGGGATGACCTGAAGAGCACACAAAAGAAATAAGGATTTAGGGGAAAATATAAAAAAAAAAGGCTAAAACGTGTATTTGCATAATTATTACATTGAAGTAAACTGTGACTCACTGTCGATATACCCGTGAAGGGCCACCATGCGCGCCCGCTCAGGACTGCCGAAGGGGGAGTAATGCAGCTCATCGGGCAGGGACGAGGGTATCCTGGACTGGAGGTGACCTTGGGGAACCCCACTGTGTTGGGGCGTGTGCTTTTTGTGTCTTGCTCTGCAGTTTTGAAACCACACCTATGAAGACGCAATGTAACCAGACATCATAATGCTATATTCTTAATATCAAACATGTTGATTTATTTCAAAAGCAGACAAAACATTGAAAATACCTAAATCAGTATGAATATGCATACCTGAACATAATTAAACATCATTTGACCTTTTACAATGTTTTTCTGTAAATTAAGTATATGTGTTTGAATGTTTCAAAAGTATGCTGTATCACTATGTGCCATATAATACATAGATTCATTAATACTAGAGAAAGTGTTTTTCTGTGTACTGACCTGTATCACTCTCCTGCTGAGGCCTGTCATGTCGGCTAGTTTCTGTAGCGTCTGGGCGTCTGGATTGTTGTCCTGGGCAAACTGAGCCTGCATTATCTGCATATGGGGGCAAACATGTAACATGAAATTAAGAAAAGGCTGCTGAAATCCAATCATTACACATTGTATTTTTGGTAAAATAAAGCCGAGAGTGCAGCATATTCACAAAATAAGTGTGTGTCTGACCTGTAGCTGTTCTGCAGTGAACGATGTCCGTGCCCTTTTGGCCGGTTTGGGCTGACTGTCTTGTTCTGTTGGAACTGCTCCTTCTAATGTGATACCATTGCCTGAAAAACACAATAACAGAAATGTGACATGACAGTCAAAAGTGTTGAATAACATTTTAAAATGACCATGATTGTCCCAGGAGGCCCATTTGAACAAGAGGACTTGGACACTAAATCATATTTGGACTTTTTCCTCAGTTGGGAGCCAAAATTGAGGTTTTTGAGCTCTTGTAACACGACCACTGAGAAATGAGTAAGAAGCAGGCCAGACACATTAAATCATCAATGATTTAAGAAATAATCAATTGTACAAAGGTGAATCATACAGTCATTATTTTGCTCATAAATTCAGCAGAACTCAGTTTTGGGACTCTGGAGCAAAAATCTGGGCAGCCACAGAGAAGCATTTGACTCACCACTCTCAGCCGCTCGTTTGAGGTTCTCCACCATGGTATCGTAGTGGCTCCTACACAGGACCTTATCTTCCACCAAGCCAAACTCCTCTCCCGTAGACAACTGCCTCTTACACGAGAAGCACGCAAAACATGCCAAGTGGTATGCGTTCCCTCTTGCACGGCGCACCCAGTCGCTGGCGAATATCTGCCTCCCACAGCGGGCACACTTAGTACCAAACCTACTGTGAGGGACAGAAAAAGAGAGCCGAGGTAGAGGAGGAGAGACAGAATGTGGAATTAGTGCTTCATTGACGGGGTAAAAGCAACATTTCAGTACAGAAAGTGGTCAAATATGTTTTAAACCTAATCTCAAAGCCAATACAATATAGCACACACATTGTTAAACAAACTAAATTAAACATGCACAGACGTCCTTTTCTTCGAGAAACAAGTTGAGAGAGTAGGAAATGTGTGTTTTGAAACTTGGAGTTTTGGCAGAACTCGAAGGGTTTAAGGAAGAAACCTTGGAGAAGGATGTGGCCTTCTGAATAAAAAACCCTGACTGCGGCTGCAAGCTGAGCCTTGAATGCAAACAAACCAACACCTGCAATTTCCTGGCTGATGCATGAAGACCCTGACATGTACCCAAGCGCGCACACACACACACACACACACACACACACACACACACACACACACACACACACACACACACACACACACACACACACACACACACACACACACACACACACACACACACACACACACACACACACACACACACACACACACACACACACACACACACACACGGGAACAAACCAGGGTGGTTTTACACACAGCGGAAGATGAAGAAAGACTTGGATGACATCACTCTAGATCGCCCCGCTGTAACTGATAGCAACAGTGAGGTCAGGCGGCATATAAACCTAAACCACCTGACTTACTGTTCTGAATGGGTGGGTGGATGAAAGATAAATGGACAGAAAATTATGGAAAGAGAGAGGCTGGGCAGGGAACGGGTTAGCGGACGTACATTTGTTAAGTCAGCAAACTCTTTAAGACAATTGCTGATGACCTCAAAACAAGATGTCTGAAATAACTACGCTCTTTCATTGAAAAATATCAATATGTATAAATCCAATTGAGGACTGACTGAGCCAAACAGTGAAGGAGCCTAAGCACAGAGTGAAAAGTAAATACTTTTAAAAATGTAATTACCATAATATTCACAATATTTCAGAGAGAGAAGTGTGCATTAGTCCACCTCACAATATATTTTGACTATCCTGCCCTCTCTGTTGTCCCAATCTCATTTCATCAAGTCCATTTATTGCAAACATATCACAAAAATAATTAAGAATGTATTGATGGGGACTGTTTTTAGTGGCAAATTTACACACATTTGTGAATATTTACAGAAGCATGACGGTGTATATTAGAAAGACAAAAAATACACAACAGTGCCCATGTTCACCATTTCATCACACTAAGTGAAACAATGTGTTTCTGTTATAGTTTTAGAACAACAATGGAGGTCTGTGACAGAGAAGAATCAGATATTTCATCAGACATAGACTTTGGTTTTGACTTTTAATGGGATTTGATAATAATACAAAAATGTATAGCACATAACCAGCCTTCTCCTTTAACTGGAATATGGCTGACTGAGCAGCTGGCACTGTGGGGTTATCCAAAAAAACCTTCACTACCACAAATGAAATACTATACAGATTTTCCTGTTTTACAACAGAATGAAAATACATTAAGCTGCTCATTTAACGAGCACATTGTGGGTCTAATGGGTATAAAACGCTGTACTTTGAGATGGTTATAGTGAGGTTAAGAGGCATTGTTAGGGTCAGCAGCTGCCAATTCTGGTGAAGGAGGCAGGATTCTTTAAGCAGCCTGACAGAAAGTGCTGTCCCAAGGGTAAAGCTGGGAGAAAAAAGCATAGCGGCCAACTGGCTCCAGCTCAAATTAGAAACATTTTCATATTGATGGGATTGTTCTGTAAAAGAGGCATTGACACATATATAAAGAGCTGATGCCCGACTCGACATTTTAACTTATACACTTAGCTATTTCTTCTTTGCGCTGCCTCTTTACAGCAAAATACAAAGGGCCGAGATAAAGAGGAAACTCATACAAGCCCAACATGAGGCAAATTCAAAGAGCTGTCAATCGTGGATATGGTATGAAGGAGCTGGTGAGGGCAGGATGAAAAGAATAGACGTGGAGAGAGGAAGTAAGTGGCTGAGGGAAATAGCAAAGCAAAGAGCGTCAATGGTGGAGAGAGAGCAGGGGGACAGAGAGCAGGAGGGTTGCCAAGTGAGTGGGTTTGGCAGCGTATCAGTGCACTCAAGTCCACTCTATCTGGGATGAAAGCATGCTATAACCCTGACATCTCAAAAACTCGTACCCCTCATCATGCATATGAGCTTGTTGGCCAGAAGTTTCATTTTCTCTCCATGTAGTATGGTAGCGAAAATATGTAAAGGTCATCATTAAACGCCTACTGTTTGAGGATCTGCCTCTTATCTGTTTCATCCTGCTTCTGTTTTTCTGCCATCCTGGTTTGTTATCACTGTTAAAAAGAGCATCTGCAGTACCAGGCCTGGCATTCCTCATAACAAACAAATTCATTTCAGCATTAAAAATCAGTAATTCTTTGCAGTGACCTTGAAATAAAATTAGCCCGCTCACCACTTACAGGGAGCTTAAATTGTCACAGATATGTGCAACTTAACCAAAAAACCCTCTTATAACCCAATAAAGCCATTCCGGAGACAAATGGTCTCCATGGCTTACTGCGCTGTGTGTGCGTACTATTTCAGATTGTTATGGAGAATTCTTGGCCGTTTCTACAGTAAAAGAGGAAAACATTGTGGAACATTGCGTCTAATCTAGCATGACAGCTTGTCAGTTTCATGCTCCGAGACAGAACCCAGAAAAGCTGCAAATCATCCCTTGTTTTGACCCCTTCCTCCTCCTCCCTCTCCATCTTCATCCCCTCCCACTACTCCATCTCTTTTTTTGTATCACATTTTGTATTTGCACCAAAAACCTGGTGTTTATTTTGGAATGATGTCAATCCCCATGGCCCCCCAGCATCACAAGAGGGAAAATCCTGCACCGCAAAACTGCCTATCCCCTCAGACGTCTCCTATTTGCTCCCCTTCTTTGGTCGAATCTTTACTTTTCCTTAACAGTAATTCACCTGCTGCTGAAAGAGTGGCTTGAGGAGGGACACATTTTTTGGATTATTTCTGATGTGCTATGAGAATACTCTAATCTCTATTAGATTTGTCCTGAGAGAGTATCACGATGCGAGGTTTCGTGTTAGGCCTTTGCATGGAAATCTAAGATTGGGAAGTGATTTAAATGATTCACTGACAATACAATTTGACATGATATCTGGCTTTAACATATTAACCCTGCACAAGAGAAACCTTGGCATTGTTTAATTCTCTATTCTTCGACACTACAGTAACTGTGAACTCTCAGTTTTCTTTGTAATCTGTTTCACAAAAGAAGAATTTAGTTCCTAGCTGTAAACGAGCAGTCTTTATTTAAACATGTAGCATTGTGTGGCAGATGTTTAATTATAATTTAAATTAATTCAGTTCTTAGAAAAACTCATATCCCTCGCTTTGTACTGGTTACTCGCCTTTGTTGCTATGGAGACGCAATCAGCTACAGCTAACTAAAGGTGGGATGATGAATAATAATAATTACAATACACACGCGCGCGCACACACACACACACACACACACACACACGCACACACACACACACACACACACACACACACACACACACACACACACACACACACATACACACACACACACACACACACACACACACACACACACACACACACACACACACACACACACACACAGGAAGAGTCACATGTACAAGTGCACACATCTCACCCAGAAAGTTCCCTACATACATAGACTCTGGTTACACTGTCAGTATCCCAGGGTGCCCCTGATTAGTGCGCCAATGCAACTTCCTGTGTGGCCTGCAGCTCACGGACCAGGATGATGTTACTACAGAGCGAGGGGAGGGGGGCAGCTCAGGGAGGGGAGGGGGGCAGCTCAGGGAGGCGAGGGGGGTCAAAGTAGGCTGATAAAGAAATGGTGTGCGTGTGTGTGTAGTTGTGTGTGTGCGTGAGGGAGCCCCTGAGGCAAGACATGGCTTTGAGAGGCGCAACATGGGCTCTGTCCTGCACCCCCTAACCCGACATATACACACCACCTACCTACCCCCTCCTCTCACTCACTCACACACTCACTCACACACTCTCTCACACACACACACACACACACACACACACACACACACACACACACACACACACACACACACGTATATGGAGGGAAACCCACTCTGATTTCCTGCTATTATGCCCCATTAAAGGAGCTGTCAGTCCAAAGCCAGATGAGAGGCTGACACAGATGAGGGAATATCTCCAGAGATTTGAACCCAGCCCAGAGGATCTGGGCCCGCGGTCGTGTTTAGCCTAGTTTAAATCTGGCCTAAATCCAGATTAAAGTTTATATTTTCAGAGGTAACTTTTTTGTGCAGGGTTTCTACAAAGTTCCTCACAATATTGAAACGAAAACAGTTTGATCCTAAGGATATCTTGAACATCAAATTCAATATTATTACATTACTTCTTATTCTCATTTTAAGAGTCACTCTACAGAGCAGATAGTGTGCAGTTATTCCATAGATATGAATGAAAATGTGTGTGATTCTGTCATATGACCAAGCTATGGACCGTATAAAAACTAACAAATACAACAAACAAATCTAGTTTTACGCCTTGTGGAGGGGATTCTGAGTCAATTATGTACGAAAAGTATGCATAAAGAAGTGCAGTCTTTATTATTTATTCAAATAGGGGAAATTAAAGGCTTTACAGAGAGAAGTAAACCCTGGAAGTTATCATATTTAAAAAGATTCTGGTCTTTCAATCAAAAGTGTTTGGCTTTGTTGCCTACAGTAGTAACGGTTAAAGCTGAAATTCCAAAGGTTATGACACTAAGACTGGCAGCTAGGAGTTGAAGCTGTTTGGGTTTAGGTTTGCATTTTCTTTTTCTGTATTAAAAAGCAAAACAGACCCATAATTGTAGCTGTTGCAGGAAACTTTCCATACCCATTCTTTCAAAAATTGATATAACAGAATGCCTGTATGCAATCATTTAGAAATTCATAATAAAACTTGTCAAAACAAGTGTAGAAACATTTACTGCTTCTATATTTAGGCGCATGTTTGAATCACAATGATTGTATATCATATAATTACAGGGTACAATTTATCTGATGAGTAGCCAACATGTAACCCGGTGACAGCCACATCTACACCACTCATTACCGTTTTCTAATGCTCTGACATATTTTAAATACTGGCTCAGAGTCCACAACGCAGGGTTTAGGGCGAGAAGGGTGCAGGAGCATTTAAATGGAGACGGGTCAGGTAAAATATTATGATGTGGCCGAGCAAACACAAAAATCTCCATTTCATGAAGGAATTAGCTAAATGAGTGGCAGCTGCTGGACATGCATAAATAAACAGAGATCTCAATGTATGTTTACTGTGTGTAAAGTGTGTCTTTGGCGTTATCAAAGCAGCCAATGTGTACAGTGCATTCTTGCTATCACATAAATGTTCCACCTTCATGTTTTCATTTGAAGGTTTGTACACATATCTGTTTTAGAGTATGTGTGTTTTTAGTTTGGAGAGGAGTCACATTCAGAACAGAAACACGCTGACCAGGCACTCGGGGCAGTCTAATTGCTGATCTGGAGGCCTGAGGGTCTGGGATGGAGGACAACTAATTGCTGGTGATTATAAACCTCAGAGCGGTGGCTTGGTGTCATGTTCCGATCAGACATACACCAAAGCTCACTCCTAGCAGGCACACATGTGCGCACACACACAAACACATATATACACACACGAACAATGCATATGTGCCCATACAACATATCCACCAGCTTCAGGCTATAACTGAATTTATATGGCTGTTGCTGGTCTGAACCACATTTGACCTCAGATACCACCACTGACAGCCTTACACAGGCACAAATAAAATCCACAAGCTTGGATAAAAAGTGAATAAAAAATCTATGATTAAAAACATCAGTAAATAAATACTTTTCCTAACAGAAATACTGCAGCAGGCTATGTTTTGATTGGCTGAAGAACCCATTGCATTATTAACCCCTCAATGAGTGTGTATCTTAGTGTCTCGTTTTGTTATAATGCCTTTCAATTTTGCATGGCAATGTATTTATTTTTTAAATAGTGAAATCAATCGTTTATGATAATGTATTTATTTTTTAAATAGTGAAATCAATCGTTTATGATATGAGGAATAAACATGTGTAAAATAAGTATTTATTGTAGCTTAAAAACAGAATGTATTTTATTAATGAGGTTTAGTTTTATTTTGCTGTTAGGTTCTCTTAAATGTAGCCTATTACAACGATATGATATAGTTTATTATCATAATACAGTTTTAATGTGATGATAATTGGTCATGAATGTACAGAAAAAAGGCCTCCTCTGTGGTATATTTTCGTTGCACATAACGGTTTGTGTGCCAATAGGGACTCAGATAGCTGCAATACCCAAGTGCCTTTACAGCGATTTACGCTATTTTCCTGTACCCCTACAGCCGTTAACGTTGTGTTGATATAGGTTAAAGACTCCGGTAACTCCTGCGCGCGTGCTGCTGGATACTTGAATTTATTGAGCGCCAGAAAAATTACAAAATGTGGTGGAAGTTAACGGCAAGACTGATTTGGAATGGTCCGGTAAAAGATATCTGACAATAAATAATGTGCAATATTAAAATGTGACCTGAGCCATAAAGGCATAGAAGTTGATAAAACGTGGTCCAAAAAAACAACCTCACCAAAAATCTAAAAAACCTCTTAAAAACGCACACAACTCCCTCTTACGCGCAGACATTTCCACACTTATTCTAGTAGGCCAGATATGTTTTATTTTTGTCGCTGCTGGAAACGTTTTGTTATAGATAGCCAAAACAAAACTGTGGATCTTTCAGCTACACTTTTATTTTGTTACACACTTTGAGACGTTTTTGTAAAGGTCTTTCAAGAACACATGAGGCAACCCGCATCCATCTCAAAGGAAGAGTGTGAGTGTGTGTGAGAGAGAAAGAGAGGAGGGGGGGTATGTTGGCAGAGTAGAGTACGTGGTATTTTGAAAACACGGTCATAAACTTACCCTACCTGAAATAATCCATTTTACAGAAGATCTCTTTGTTTTTGATGTAGCAGCTGCTGTGCTGACGTAGCGACGTCCTGCAGACAGAACACTCCAGACAGCGCACGTGCCATATGAGGTTGTTCACCTGCAGAGAGACAACGTGCATGTCAAACACACACTGATGATGGATCCAAGCGTAAAGGACGCACAGGGTGTCTCTGGTGCTGAGTTTCTTCATAATATACGACAAAAGAAAATCATCAAAACTGCATAATGTCTAATTAGCATACTTAGTCAATATATTATCACAAAAGTTTAGAGATGGCACAATATATTTAAATATTCAATGTCTAATTAAGCATACTCAAAATATTATTACCTTGGAAATATCACGAAAGTTGCATATCTTACAGTGATGCACAATTATGAGTTTAGTGATGGCACAATATATTTAAATATTCAATGTATCGCTTAGATCATATTTTACTTTATTGTGTTTTCTGATATAGCAACAAAGTATTTTGTTGGTGTTTTTCTTAAAAATAGCATGTTAAAGGACAGTATTAATTTTACTAAAACGCTGGCAAATATACTCTGCTGAAATGCAATCTTAATCATTTCTAAATATCGAGCCCAGAACATGCTGCTTAGGCCCGAGATAATTCTTTCTGGCACTGGGTGTAATATTTCCGTTCAAGAGCAATTATGAACGCCTTTTAGCAGAATTAAGAAAAAATAATACTTGCCAGGCGTTGAAAACAAGTGACCAATTTGTAAATGACGACTGAAAAATGATTAAAATCATTTTTAAAGTTTTACAAATTGCGAAGCCATTTATGTCAACAGAGCTGCCCTTTTAATATGTTTCAAAATATTATTATCTAAAATGAGCCCGATATTTTTGGCGAGAGAGATCATAAAGCCTGTCCCTGTTCGAAAGATTCTAAATTCAATTCTGAAATGCAATAATGTTAATTCTAGAACTTAATTGTATCATATTATAATATTGTTATTTTTTTAGGTCATCTACAACATATAAGTTTGTAAGCATTTAAAGGAAAAATAGTTATTTACATAGGCCTACTTTTAATTACAACATCGTCCACATGGTAATGGCGCAGCATGCATGATATTTTACACAAGATAAAGACTGCTAATAATTTTAGAAGAATGCTGATATAATTCAGTTGTATACTATTATAGGAGATCAAAAATTATTATATCCCATAATTATTCAAAATAGTTTGCAAAAATATTTTTCATGTGTGTTTTTCAGTTTGTATTATTACATTTAAAACAATTATTATAGATGATATCATAGGCCTGGACTTCAAAACAACAACATAAGTTATCTCACACTTCCTGACAAACACACCCATTTGCGCGCGAGTGAGGAATGTTTTGGAATGGAAGCACGCGGGCGCACGCGACAGGGTTACAGGAAAAAAAAATCAAAACATCCCTGTTGAATCTGCTAAAACCCCGTGTATCACTTTTTGATAACAAATAAATAAATACATTGCAGATAATAGCAGTTCAATTTGGATTTAATATTTATATGTGTATGCATTTCACGTATATATTTTACCTTTAAAAATATGATAACAAAGTGTTTCGTTAAGCCATAAATAAGGCTTGGGGACACGTTTCTGTGTTTTTTGTTTGGGATATATGTAGCCTATCTGTAGGCCTACCTACTTTTGATTAAGTATAATTATTCTTATTAATATAATAAAGTAAGGACTCCTAACGTAAGGACTCCTAACGTTGTTGCCTACTGGCCTTCTTTTAATTACAGTATAGGCCTATCAGGGCAAAAATACAGCAGGCCTGTCCAAACCAAAACAGGACACGTATCGACCAAACATATTGCTAATGCTATCGTAAAAAGTACAATGCTAAACAGATAAACAAGACGATAATATATTAATTTTTGTGACCACACATCGCGTCAGCCTGTTTAAATCTAAAGACTTAAGGTCAGCCTCTCACCTTCAGCATGTATCTGTCCAGGATCTCCTGACCGCAGCTGGCGCACACGTTCTTCCCGTCTGACGGCACCGAGCTGGCGGTGGAGATCGGCGAGCACACGGAAGGGCTGGAGGGGCTGCTGGGTGGGGAGTGGGTGTCCTCCGGCTCCATGTTAGACCGCTGGGACTCTCCGTCCGAGTGAGACTGCAAGAGGGCATCAGCACAGCTCAGTAACACACACACAGTCATCCCCACAGGCTGTTTGCAGTAGTCAAAATGCATTCGATATCAATCAATGCGCGTAGGCTCAGAAATGCAAAATATGATGAATCCTATCTTTAACGTGCAGCGGATGCACCCAGACCAAGGTGTCACCAATGTGCAATAAGCGCACCAAGTGACATTTTAAAAGCATTAATAGGCAATAAAGCTCTCACCATTGGCGCGTGGTTAGAGTCCACAGTGCAGCGCGAGGCTCCCGGTGTACTCTGATGCTCGGTGGAGATCACCTATAAGACAACGTTCAGTAAACGGGAAGTCTTCATCACTTTAACGGTCTCATCCTCAGCTGGGAAATCCTCGGGAGACATTTGCACACAGCTCTTCAGGACTAGTCCTATATAAAGTGGTCCTGACAATAAACCCCGGTTAAAATAGTTAAAAGGGCCCCCGCAACAAAAGGCACATTTTAATGAAGCTATTTCAATTTGGATTGATTTTTCCCTGCCCTTAACCCGTGCCTCTCAGAATAATAGTATTTTCTTCGCAATCCAGGACATGAAGAGTGGAGGGGGAAAAACTACCTGTAATTACAAATAGCTTGAAACGCTGTGGATAAGAGGGAGCCGGAGTGTCAATTTCAACTGTCAATCAGAGAAAGGCAACGGGTCACCCAAAGAATTGCAAATTTGATTTTTAATGGCTGTAATTAAAATCCAATTCTTCTCAGGCGAATTGGCACCGCTCGAGAGGCTCGCGGACCGCAAATCACGCTATTCATAACAGAGAGGCGCGTGCCTCTTCACAGCGGCTGGCGCGTGCAGCTGATCTCAGTACACAAGCAGTGATTCTTATGACATCACAGAGAGACAAAACAAAACTAACGCACAATGCTGCGGGCTGCAAATAAGCTGCATGCATTTGTAACAACAGATAGATCCACTGAGCAATGAGAAAATAAGAAGAAATTGTTTGGTGAATCAAAATGGTTTCATATTGAGGTTACACCAAATATCGCTATTTTTAAGCCAGCAAATAAAAAGCTGATTTAGTCTAAACCAAACAGAAGGCCCACACTGCATTAGTGGGGTATCAATGAAACGTTTACGCACAAAGTTGGAGCTCAGTCGTGTCCTAAGTGTTAGTACCTGCTTCTTGGGAATTCCTTCGGACAAAATCTTGTTTCCCTCTGAAAGAGGGGACAAAAGTTCATTTTTCCAGTACATGAACCCCTGCAGTCTCACAGCGTACAGTGTATCCAAACTCGGCGCGTGGAATCAGGAGAAGGCTCGGCGAAGGGCGTCAAAACTTGAACCATCCGTATGGGTTCGGGTGTAATGGGCGCACCGTTTTGTTTTTGACGCGAAATGCTCTGTGTCTGTGCGCGACGATCTGCCGCTGTCACACATTAAGTTATGGAGCTTTGCAGAGGCGAGGAGTTGTTGGTCCTCCTCGGAGAGCCTTATTTAGAACAGAAATAGTTCCTTTCCCCGTTTCCCACTCTCTCCACTTTATCGAAGGAGTCTGGCTACAGGAAGTGAATGAAATGAAGGGGCTGGCAGCTTTTACTCCAAGGCTTCATATGTGCAGGGAGGCTGCAGGGCTGCTATAGTCGACGGCAGCGCAGAGAACCAGAGTGCAGTGAAAGTTTGTGCCGCTCTGGCATGCCTTATAGTTAAAGAAGGGGGAGGGTGAGAAAGAGTTTCATATGCGTGAGAAGGGTGGACACACTTTGGAGCAGTTATGACAGAAACTTATTCAAACTCTGCTGTCGAATGTGTGATATCTCAGACATTTATAGCTGCTGCCAGAGGAAAAAATGTAAATTATAGTTATTCATATAATTGCCATTTACTTGCTACTGGACATATACAATGGCTGTATAGGTTGTAACGCAATAATTAACCAGAATACAGACCTGTTTATATACACAGCGTCTCCATATATATATATATATATATATTCAGGCTTAGAATCTAAACTACAACACAAAAAATAATAATGATGCCTGAAAAATACATTTAAAAAATCCTAATACATTTACTTAAATCCCATGTTGCAAAATATGAATTAATTAGAGTGGTGTATTTATGGAACTGCTTGCTTATTATCATCATGATTCAAGGCTTAATTTTTTTTATATATTAAAATGCTTTCGTTATAACATTAATTTCAAATATGTATGTGTACAATTAAAGTTAATGAGTAGTAGACAATAATTAGCAAGGCAGAAAAACGAAAGGACTAAATGGCCTAATTTAAGGATTAACAAAAAGGGTTTTTACCCATAGGTTTATTGTGACTCCATTATTTAAAAATATATTATGGGCAGGGAGAAACAGAATTTTTAATTTTTAAATGTTGTGAGAGTAGGGCTGAGGCAGAATAAACTAAAACTCACCAAGTGTTTTAACGAAGGGAAGCCTGGTGATTGCAGGATCCGTGTGATCAGCCCACACACAGCTTTACATCGACGCGTCAATCAGGCTATCTACAAGGATCCAGCAATTATCTGTAAATCTATAATGCAGAAATTATCCCATCAAAATAAACCAAGCCAAAAGCAATTAAGAAACGTCTTCATCATTCCTGGGGAGAACTGGATTTGAAAGATGGAATCAATTGAAATTATAATTGAACGGATAGGCCTTTTATTGCAAACAGATAAAAACACACACTACAAAGAAAACGGTTGATCAGAAATTGCTGCAGGTTGATTTTACGAGGGAAAAAAAGGCTGACATGTCAAGAGGTAGGATTTGATGTGTACGCTGCGCATGAAATGATGCTCTTATCTCAACTTGTACAATTAATCGGCCGATTTCCATCCCTCTTACAATGTTATTTATCCACAGAAGTTTTCATCTTAAACTTATTAAAAATGGTTCTGCAAATATGGTTTGCAAATTCTTTCTTCTCACAAACTTAATTATGCTATATTTCGCCAACATATTGTGTCCATTTTTCTTTACCCTCTTTTCATCTTAGGGAGAATTTTAACACCTGATGGAAAATACAACTTGGATCGCAACAAAAGTTTGCTCCATGTAAACACAGAAATCCATAACAAACGTCACATTTGAAAACACAAAATATTAAAACGGCACAATTTGATAGAATGCAAATGAACAAAACAGTCAGTATCCATCAGGTCTGGGGAAATCTGGGACTCTAAGCATAATGAACGCCATATTAAGCAGGAGGATCAGTTATTACAGAAAGCATTGGTACATTTGTCATTACTCTTGATAATCTACAATGTTTTTTTTATTTCTGTCATAGTTCTGAACTGCATTTTTTAAAACCATGCTGGATTAATGGTTTAAAATTGTAGTCCACAAAAGGTTCTCATTAATGAGATGCAGATGTTTTTCTCCAAATTCCTTACAAAAACTATTTGACTATTCCAGCAAAAGCATGTGGACGAGAGCATTGTAATGTTATTGACTAAACAATAAAATGGCATAAAACAACAGGCTGCAGATGTTATATTTATTAGCCTTTAATAGGAATATTAAAGGGAACTTCCAAAAAATATATACAGAAAATAAACAAAGTCAGTAAAAAAGAGTTTGAATACAGTCTTACAAAATTGAAAAAAAAGCAAACTATTAGGAAAAGAGCAATGTCACACAAAATACTGCAACACACCGCGTTGCTGAGTGGCTTACTATTCAAACTCCAAGGATACAAACCTGTTACAAATATTTGCATGTCTTCCTCTTCATTGAAGTCTTGATTAAAGAAAATTGTATTTCACCTTTAAATAAACCCTCCGAAAGTAAAAACATGTCGCAACCAATAAGACAATCAGCATTTAGACTCTTTTATAATAATATCATTTTTCTTTTCTGGCAGCTCTGGGTCACATGACTCACAGCTGCTGATTCAAATCTCTGCCAAAGCGAGAACGCAGACGTATAAGATCCCACCTGCACATCTGTCAGGTATGGGGCATATGTTAAGGGTAAATAATAACTGTAAAATAACTGAAAACACTTTTGGTACTTGTCCGTGATTGCTGCGATTACTCCCAAAGAGTTCTTGGTTCTCAAAGTATTTTCAAAACCTTTCATAGGCTGTGTATAGTCTTTATAGTATCTGGTGTGGAGTCAGTTTGTGTGTAGATGGGGGCTGAAGTGTGTCGACGGAATGGGGGCGGGGGGGATCTCCAGAATGAGTGGGATGGGTCATCTCCTAAACCTGCGGAAGGGCCTGCTCTGGTTGTTGTGTGATTTAGAGTAGGGCTCCCAGCGTTTCCTCTCTGGCGGTTTGTTGTAAACGTAGGCCGACGGGCCCGAGTAGTCATCCTCCGGATTCTCGTCCATCATCTGGAGCTTGGCCTCGATGGCACGGATCTTAGCACTCGTACTAGAGGTAAAACACAAAAATAGAAAAAAGAGGAGAGAGAGAGAGAGAGAGAGAGAGAGAGAGAGAGAGAGAGCGTGAGAGAAAGAGAGAGAGAGAGAGAGAGAGAGAGAGAGAGAGGTTAGCTGCGAGGCTGAGGGGAAAATACCAGAGTGGGAGCTGAGGGCCGGACTGAGTGATGGACAGATCTTGGCTCTCGGCTGAGGGGAAAATGAGAGGAGGTATTAGCACTCCTAGGAGAGGGAGGGATAGATGCAGGGGGGGGGGGGGGGGGGGCACAAGCAAGTGATTACTGTGCTAAGAGATAGAGGAAAACTTGTATCTCAACGGTGGAACAGAATTTTGAGGAGCAAGAGAGAAAGATTACAGAGCAAGGGAGAAGAAGAGAGACTGAGGGAAGCAGGGTAAATAAAAAGGGAAAAGGGGGAAAGAGTGTTTATACTTCCTCTCCTGCGCTGTGAGGAGTGAGGGATTTTGAAGTTTACAATAGAACTGGAGTGTGGAGACTTTTTAAACGAGTATCTTTATAGCTGATAACTTGCTACACATATGGGATTGTCTCAGAGTTGATGTTATAAGCACAAGAGGCCATTAACAGACTTCAGTGCCATTTGACTGGCACACTTGTTGATTCAATGTTTCAAGTGTTGGTCCGGTTGTACTCGGATGAACTCAACTTGAAGTGCCATTTGTGGTGAAAGCAATAAGTTCTCCAATAATGATTTCAGGGAACAAGCTTGAGTTTGTTCTGGTAGTCCCTAAAGTGACCAGAAACTACATCCACACTCAGCTGTCTAAATCGGAAAATGACATGAACACAGTTTGATGTCCTTCCAAGATGAAACACCAAAACACAAAGTAAAATAGGTACATCTTTCTTATGTTATTTTTATATAACATCTAGTAAGGATTTGGACAGACAGACCAGTTAGTTGTCAGGTAAGCAAATTATTAAACCTCTGTTGTTGTCTCCACCATGGTATTAGGTGTTTCACAATCAGATGGACAGTGAAGTAATTAACATATTTCTGCTTCTGCTGTTAGACAACTGGACAAAAGAAAGCTACTAGACCAATAAGCCCACAGTGATCAGTCCTTCTTTGATCGTTTTTTGTTGGAAAAGCAAAAAACTGTGATTTAGTTGACTCAACTTACTCTGGGAAGAATTCAAAAAGGCAAACAACTTCAGAATAGCAAACTAGGAACAAGGGTGTTAACTGTGTTTTGTACCAACCTGAGGTGGTTGGCACTTACGGGTCCATCGTCTGCCCCCCCGCTGCTCGATGGCTCCAGGCTCTGAGGCATCGTCTTGTCATTACGGAAACCTTCAAACCTCTGGTGACAAAACAAAATGTCCCACACAAACAGTGATGGAAACATGGAAGGACGGAAAGATGGAGAGAGACAAAAGGGTAAAATAAGAGAAGAGCCTTATGCAGGGACACAGAGACGCATGGAGAGTCGCAGCTAAACACAAAAACATGAAGTTACTGCATCACAAGTGATTTGAAAGATTAGGACTTCAAATGGATCATATAGTAATGTGTTTTCAGCACATTTGGGTACAGTCACACCTGGTTTTTTAAATATTTTAGAGGAACAGTGCCACGTAATGAGTAGAAAAGGAAAACATCCTGTAAACCAGACATTTACAAACCATCAGAGCTCCTAATAAACACTGACAGCCGTTCTCTGGAGGGCCAACTCCAGCTTCCTCCCAAAACATCAACATTATTAAAGTGAAGTATTGATTTTGTTTGTGTCTGCTCCAACAGACAGTAACCGAGCAGGACTGTGCGTCCAGCTCATAATCACACCCTGAGGCATGAGGGAGGATAAAGAGGGAGCAGCTGAAGAGCAAAAAGCAACGTCTGCACTCATTCCTTTCAAAAAACCACCTTCCAAACATCTCCACCAGCCAACACAGAACTCTTGAAACCTGTGAAGAAAAAAAAAAAGACAAAAAAAAAGACATGATGGGAGTGAGGAAACTGTGATGATGTTGGTGCAGCAGCTGCAGCCATTTGATTAGAAGTCAGTTGGTGTGAGTATCATTTAAATCAGGTTACACAAATATCTAACATATTGTTCATGAAATAAATAACACGTATGGCCAAGAATAGGTCGAAAACAATGGCCGCTCCATCAGCCAGGACCCTTCCCTTCCACATATTACTAAAGGCATGTAGATCAGGACATACTGAATCTGAACAACAGCCAACGCGTAAGTAAATAGAGAATGAAGTTAAAAATACTTCTTGTTGTTGTTCCAGTTGTGGTACTTGTATTGAATAACCTACACTCTAACAAGACGCAGCTACTTCAGAATTGAAAGCTTGATTAAGGATTGAAATAAGTGTTTAATGTGTTTTTTAGAGGGTTAGAGGTGATGACAGTTTCACATACCATGAATATGACAAGCATAACACGCAACTTTGCTAAAAGGTGTATGTCTAAATATATCATTTGACATTAATGCATAAGGACACAGTTGTTTAACCGTTGGAGAAGCAGATGGTAAAAGAAATGGGTGTTTGAGATGAGTTTGGAAAAAACACTTTCATCAACGTGAATTCATCTTTTTCAAAAGCTAAGTAATAAAGTCAAGATGTAAGACTGGAAATGACACATCAACTCCTAACGTAAGCTTTCTCTGACTCACTTATCCCAGCAATCCACCTCTGGGTTGGAAAGAAAGGCACTAAAAACCATCTATCACTTTCAAGCTGGCCCCAAGTGGGGAAATTGCTCTAATCTGACATGCGTGTAACTTGCACATCTTATTTCTATATCCCAAAGCAGCACAATCACAGATGGTGTCAGACAATGAGAGGATAGTTTTGATCTAGCTTGTGAATGCATATAATGGGATGAAATGAAGCATTCACCTTCATCAGCTGGGACAACGACCAGAAAAGGGTTGGTCCACAGGGGAAAGCTTGACAGAAACAAATCCCTTCGTGTGATGCACCTTTGCTAACATCTGGCTGATGTGTTTGCAGCATCATATTAACTATGTGTTGGATTTGAGCGTGCTTTAAAAGACCGTAACACAGATTTTGACAACCGTGAACATCTTATGGCTAATTAAAGATTAGAGTCCACTTGCAGGTGTAAAGGAAGAACCTGCATAAAGTGTCCTCATCAGACACCATGAGTAAGGCAGTTGAATTGTTTTGTATAGTGTCACGATCAAACAGAGTGATTGTACATTTGTGATCATTTATTAACACAAACATTATAGGTATGTAACGAAATAAATGACCCGCTAAAATTACAAAGTTATAAATAAGTTTTGACCAATTTTATCCCACTATGTGTTGTCTTTGAGGCGGCAGCATTGACCGTGACCTCCCCCTACTGTGTGTGTGTGTGTGTGTGTGTGTGTGTGTGTGTGTGTGTGTGTGTGTGTGTGTGTGTGTGTGTGTGTGTGTGTGTGTGTGTGTGTGTGTGTGTGTGTGTGTGTGTGTGTGTGTGTGTGTGTGTGTGTGTGTGTGTGTGTGTGTGTGTGTGTGGGGCGTGATTCATCTCTATTCAGGATATCCCTTCACCCATTGCCACTAGGCGTTCTATTGTTAAGACACAGCCATAGGTTGAGCTGGGATCGCACTGCCCTCCATAAACTGATACTGCAGTGGCAATGTCCAAATGTAAATAAAAAGATACTTATTATCTTTTACTTTAACACGGACTGAAACCCAGCATTCCATTTGAAGAATTATTGGTTATTTATAATCATATTTCCAGCGTTATATCAGACAAAAAGCTGTTTTTTGTATTATTCTTTTGTCATAAAAGCTGATGATATTCTTTTCTAATGCACACATACAATAATTTACTCTTCAGCCGCAGACACAGAAGTGCCTCACTGCACTGAGCCTTCAGGGTGTATAAGATTTTCAGTTGAATACAAAATAATTGAGTTTGACACTTACCCTCACCTGTGCATGTGCCCAGCGCACAACTAGCTTCTTAGACAAAGCTAGCTTCCCATTTAAACACTGGATGGCCCTCTCTGCCTCCTGCCGACAGACACACAGAGGAAAAGATGAAGGGGTAAAGGAAAGGAAGAACCATTATGATTAAAAATCAGCCTTGATGACTGCACCCGAGTGCTTAAATAACTAGTCTTCACAATAAAGAGATGGCAATAATAGAGGATGATGACGATGTGCCACTCTGACTAACGAACCTGTGTGTGTCTCTGTTGTGTGTTTGAGAAGCAGTGTGACAAAGGCAGTCTAATCAAATGAGTAAGTGGCTCTAATATAAATGATATTAATGAAGTACTTTTTCTGTATGTGCCTCAGTGTGTTTGAGCGAGTAAGATAAACACACATTTCCTCCGTATGTTGGGAGGGCTTTATATCCCACTGATGGACACTATCGGTGGAACGAGATGCTTATCACGTTCCCCAGGCTCACTCCAAAAACAAATAAAGCCAGTGAAGCCAAGCGGCTCCTTCAAAGTGCTTTTTTTAAGAGTAACGGTCCACTTCAGTTAGACACATATTCAGTTCCTGACTGCTAGGAGATGACGTCCAATAGCTTTCTCAGGACTTTGAGTAGGGGGATCATTATCACAATCGATAAAGGGAATTCCTTTGATAAAATGTATTTGACTGAGTGGATTTGAGTGGATGTGCACATTTTAACAAAGAGAGAATATGTAACAACGTGTAAGTGAAGAACCTTGACACAAATATGCAAACATGACATAATCTAGTCAAAGTCTCACTTGCCTTATTCATTTGAGTAGACACACTGGTATATTGCCATACTGTCATTATTGACTAATAGCAATTTTTATTCAAATGATTGGCAGATTTCAATTTTTTTTTCAAGGGTATATCACCTTAAATGACAGCTGTTCCTATGTATGAAGCATACCGATTTTATAACACACTCATATTACAAACTAGGGCTGCTCAATTAAACGTATTTTAAATCGCGATTACTATTATGGCTTGCAACGATTACGAAAACAACGTAATCGAAATAAAACGATTATTTTTGTATTATTATTATTACTTTTTTATTTTTTAATAATCTTTTATTTTTATTGGTTTTTCAGTTGAATTACACTTAAAGTTCTGGGTAATCGACTGTTAAAAACATACTGTTCACATTTCTTTTTTCTCCAATAAATGGATGTTTTCAAGGTCAATTAATAATCGCAATTACAATTATTGACCCAAGTAATCGAGATTAGGATTTTTGCCATAATCAAGCAGCCCTAGTACAAACCATCAGTTTACAAAATGACATACTGCGGCAAAATGTTAATGATATAATTTGGATCAAATAAAGATTTTGCGTGTACCTCTCTGGTGTTGAAGTTGACAAAGCAGTAGCCCCGTGGCTGTCCCTCCAAAGGTCCAGACTTATGAAACAGGAAGTCAAACTGCTTCACATGGCCAAACTTCTCCAACAATTTCACCAAGTGATACCTGCCAAGAGAAGAGTCACGTAAGAAATAGCAGAAAAGGTCAAAGAAAAACAGAACATAGGAAAGAGAGAACAAGCTTTTATTCAGTCAAATGTCAAATGCCCTAACCATAATGATCAACATAATGCACGTTATATATTTAAGGTAAACCCTATGAACCCACACAGTACATCAGGTCTGCACTGTATTTGCCAGTCTGTGAATCTGTCAAGGGGCTAATGAGAATGACAGCCTGTTCTCCCTGTCACCTTTTTAGCAGCAGGCCGGCTGGTGGGGCAGCGCAGTGACAGTAAATCTCTCATTGAGACAATGCTGAGGATACAGTAGCCGGACAATGAGGGAATAAAAAAGAGGAAGCCTCAAATCCCTCCTGAGCACAGGCTCTGCACAAACAACATCCACTCACTGTGTGGGACCGCAGGCCTGCGAGTGAACATAGATGTTTTGTCATTGAAGAGCTATGCGGCGTGTGAGAGGACTCGGAGGTTCGTGTGTAACGGACCACTGGCAGCCATGGGAAAAATATTTCTTCAGACAGAAAGAGCAATGAGTTCAGGGTCACCTGTTCACTATATACACTGTCTTATACCTAAGTGCTACTGAATGGTTACAACGCTAGCTGAGCAGCATGTGCTTTAAAATAGCATTACTTGTCAAAGCTCTTGTACATCAATGGTAGTTATATGTGCAATACTCTTAATCTTGAGTCGGTAGAATAATGGATCGTCTGAGGCACATTCTTCCATCGGAAAGGCAACACCAACTATTCTTTCCATCAACGTTTAATCTGACATTATGATAACCACACGTTTTTTTAATACTGATACAATATCAAAAACCAGCAAATGTCCAGACCAGAAAATGTCAGAGAGGCTCAATAAATGCTTTAAATTATTTATCAATCCTCAAAATTGTTGCTGATTAGGATTAATTGATGAATCATGTCATTCTGGTGTCTCTGACTGGGCAAACACTTGAAGCAGAAACAGTTCTTTAGAGAGCACACAGCACCTTCCTGGTTGATTAGTCATTCAAACGCGTTCGTCATGTTCTTGAGGTAACGAGAACTACTGGAGAGAAAAAATCCTATAACTTGGTTGTTCGTTGGCAGAATCTGTTCAAATATGTATCACTTGCCTAATTTAGTTAATATGACTGATGGAGAGAGATACTTTTGACACACATGATCATTCACTTAAGACATTTTTTTTCTTGTCATCTTTCGGAAGAACCCAGGTGCTTTCACTAAATGTGCTGGCTCTGTATCCCTGCAGGTATTGACAGTGTGACAGTGAGCCAGCATGCACAATACGAGAACCCGGAGACTGAGTTAGCTGTGATCAATTTGAACCTGTGCTTTTCCTACAGCCAAATAGCAACATGACATAGAAAAAAAAAGGGCACATGCAATAAAAATAACTGATGACAAACAAACAAAATAAATCAATGAACACCTATTTTTGTTATTTATTTTGGTGCCTTTAACTTATGTAACTGTCCAGGCCTCACAGTGACCCCGGTTGGAGTGGGACTGATGCTCGAGCCTATTATTGTTTAGTCGTTTGTTATTTGTATTGCAGGAGGGTGGTTTGTTTTTCTGCGTGCTTGTGTGTGCAATTATGTGTATGACTGGGACTCAACGTGAGATACAGAGGGTGAACTGTGCGCTCAGCTACAGGTTGTTCTAATGTCCCCCCCTCTATGACTCCCTAGAGGGCTTTAGGCAAAAGAGAATTTCTGCTTTTCCCAGACAACACCCTCCAAGCGTCCCATGTGAAGGTGACTCCTTCAGCAGTAGTAATGTACATATAAATCCCAGTTTAGAATATTACGTATGAAACCTTTTTGCATTTTTACACTCAAATAATTTGCCTTTGCTCCTCTGGATCTCTGAAACACTGATTAGGAAAATAGAGAGGCATTCATTTCAGTTGAATGCAATGTTGTGATGCAAGACATACTGTCTTTTAAAAAAGCTACATAATGCAATGTTTGTACATATGTGTTAATATGTGACAGATCTGAGGGCTTACACTCGAAGAACACTTTTGGATGCTCACGAGCTGAACCACAATGGACTGCTCCTCCTGGGGGCTGTTAAAACCACCGGAGGAAGAGGAGGAGAGGGGGAGGAAAGGGAGGGAAAGGTGGGGAGAGGGAGAGTAAAGTTCACAGAGGGGATGTTGACGGCAGGGTGAAAGGTGGGGGAAGAGGAGGAAAGGCCAAAAGAAGAGAGGAGGTGAGGAGCCAGGTAGGAGGTAAGAAGCAAAGAAAAGAAAGGAAGGAAAAGGGGTGGGTGAGTCCAGTCCAGAAAAAGATAAGGGCAAAAGGTTCAGTCCAGAAAAGAGCAGCTCAGCGGGTAAAAAGTGAAGACAGGACGAGGATGGGGGAATATTTTCTGGCAACTGAAATATCCTCATGAAACATGGCTGCAATATGAGTAAGGTGAGGGTTATAAGTCTGAAAAATCCTGGTTTTAAGCAACTTAAAACGTAACAAGAAGACCAGGGAACAGAAAGGGAGCCGCTGATGGATTACCACTAATGAGAAGTTCTCTCTCAGAGCAGCCAAAAGCACAAAAACATGAATATGTGCTGAAAGCTCCAGTTACACTTGCTGTGTCTCTGCTCAGTGCACTGACAAAGAAATCTGACTGGGTATGGGATGTAAAGAGACAGAAATGGAAGACTAAGAAAGTTGACAGGCTTGGAATAGATCTTTGCCCAGGTGTTCAAGCTATGAGCGCAACAGGAGTTGTTTATCCTTCTAAGACTACTGAGACATTGGCTGTGTGCTTATATATGCTAACACACAAACAGCACAATTCCTTATTTTGACAAGGGACACATTACACATGATAAACAACCAGTGCAGAAAAACATACTTATATTATTTCCTCATCAACTATGACATGTTGTGAAAAACTGCAATGTTTAACATCTTCACACTAAGTGTTTCTGCTTCGTTATATAGAAAGAACATTATGTTAAAATTCAAATCAAGATTAAATGACTGAGTAGCAACCAACTTTTAATACGGCATTTGATGTCTTTAATTACCAAAAAGAAACTTCCAGGAGAAACAAAGTGTAATTAACTAATCATGGCCTCATATATTCATAATCAGCACCTTGCATTTTAGATCTGCATGCTTCCTCTGCACTGAGTTTTGGTTTAACTAAGCAGGACAAACACATGGGGCATTACGTATGCTACACAGGAGCTAATTAATCTTCCCAATCAGCACCAGGGGCCATGGGCATTCCTCTTGTTTTCCCTCCATACTGTGAAGTAGTTGGCTATTTAGGGAGAGCTAGAGCAGAGTAGGGAAAGGGGAAGGAAACGCCTGTCTAGACGCCCACCAGAGCTGCGGCCCATACATTCTCCAGCAGCCCCCACAGACGCACCCCTCACCCTGAACATCTACCTTCTTTGCTCCATCTCAATATATGTAAAGGGACTCTCAACACTCACATTTTGCACATTCAGACGCTCAGCTGCTCTCACAAATGAAACATATGATGTAGTGTAAATGAGACACATTAATAATAAATGTACACAGACACCTCAGTGTGTGGGAGCACCACTAACAGCTGCCACCCAAACACCAACTGTGTACTTAGATATGACCACACACACACACACACACACACACACACACACACACACACACACACACACACACACACACACACACACACACACACACACACACACACACACACACACACACACACACACACACACACACACACACACACACACACACACACACACACACACACACACACACCACCACCACGTTGACACAGAGAGAGTAAACAGGGCAGGTGAGTGAGGAATGATGGCTGCTCCTTAGCAGAGCAGGTCTCCACGCCTCGCTGCCTCTCTTTCACACACCCAGCCCTGTCTGCTCAGTCTCAGCCTGCGACACACACATACTACGCGACCAGTTAATCAATCATAAACGTGCACACAATGCATTGCCTCTCTACGAGGCAGAGCCAGGCAAGTAAAAAAGTAATGTCTCCGGTTCATAACATGGACCGCCTTACACCTCAAATCCAAAACTGAGGTTGTTTTTTAATTCAGCTGGCTTTTTTGCGCCCTTTCAGTGATATACAGATTTGTTTTTAATTCAAATAATGTATATTAAAATGTGATGATAAGGTATTTGTACTGTCTCACTTGTGGTTTCAGCTCTAATTTAATCTGAAGACAGATACTTTACAAAAACGTTGGAAGAAAGTGGATGCCTGAATTTAACCAGGAGTGGATTCACTCACTCTGTAATTTTGGGATCTATGTTGCCGATCCACAAGCGGTTTCCGTCATGGGCCGCACTCTCTGACATGATGGAGGCATTTTCCACTGTCTCTGCCGCAGACGTCATGGGTACTCTGTGGGAGGCAGGAAGAGAAGACAGACAGATTAGGAATACAAAAAAAGTCAGGGCTAACTTTTATGCATTATTTGTCAGATACTCAGCAGCCATTTAAGTTTTTAATTGGGAGACAGAAATGTTGCCTTACAGAGTAACTACAGTGTCTATTCTATTCTATACTAATTATATATGTGTGTATATATCTGGTACTCCATGATATACGCTGGTTAGGTCAAACTGATCAATTAACATAACCGAGTAATGTAGACAGTACATTGTGAATAACACAGTAAATAGGGTTATACAATCTGATTAATTTTTTTCCAAAAAATAAGAAAGTCAATCATCACTCAGTTGAGTTGGATAGATTTATTTCCTTTTTGTGTATTTAATAGGCATATTGTTTCAAATGTAACCAACATGTTATATCGTAGCATTATTTTCAAACAGTGCACTTGTTTTATTAAATATGAATTGTATATCTATACATATCCTACAGTATTCATTTTGATAACAATTAGGAAATGTTGTAAGGTGACTTTATTGACAGTGTCAGGCAAACAGTTGGTTATTTAAACATAATACAAAGGAAACTCAAGGTTTCCACTTAGGAAACGACGACTTGCTAACATTACTAGCTAACGTTAGCTTAGCTAACCACAGGTTAATCGATTAACTACAAGTTATATTAACGGTATAAGATTGAGGTAGTTCAAACCGATCGTGTAAGGTTAAATTTATATCATTCATACATGTGGTGAGATCTTGAAGATAATCTAAATCTAACCACTAAACGGTTAATAGTCCGTTTAGGACGAGCAGTGGATTGCTAGCAGTTAGCTAGCTTAGATAGTATCACTTTACCTCGTCGATCTGTCAAACTTCCTCTTGGATGGCGACTCACTACTTAACCTTGATGTGCTACGGATCCCACCTTGGGAGGATTCAGTTACGTCAAAACGTAATACATATCATTTCAAGCTACTATTTAGGTTTTCCTCCCATAAAACTGACCCTAGATTAGCTAAATCGAATGATAAACAGTTGCCTTGCTATCGTCTCACAACAAAGGCGCAGGGTGATGCTGTAGTTTGTTTAACTGTCTGTGGAGTCGAGAGGAGGCACTCGTTTTAGTGTTGGGAGTTTCTCGAAAATCTCCCCTCATAATGGTTTGTACCTTCAGGCAGAAACTCCGTCCATTCGGTGTACCCTTTACAACATTTCAAGCGCACAACCGCCTCAAAGTGTTGGCGCGTGATGATGACAACATAGATGTTATATGTGGCTTATCCCGAGCTAACATGCTTCTGTTAGGGCTGTGAACTTGAAAGTAAGTATGCTATTTGGGGTCATTTAAAGTTATATGTCGGATTTTGCTGTGCGGTAATTAAACCAACGACCGGTTTATATTTAGACTCTAAGTGGTTGAGGTTAATGTGGAGTTGTTCCCGTGGTATGCACAGGAGAATGCTACAAGGACTATACGCACACCCCCATCACACCGACCTTCACACCACATCACTTTACCCAGAGTTTTTGCAACCAGTCAGTTATCTTAAATATATACGTTGGCCTACTACTTTTAATGACATAGTACCACCTGCTTTAATTGCGAAACAAACCGAGTACTGCTTGCATGACTGAATGGCTAATATGGAGGTATGTCAGAGAGAGTACTGTTTTGGAATAATAACAGCAAAGCTGATGTTGCCCAACAGTGCTCCTTCTCATGCATGATGATAAAAAGGCAAGGTGAACTTTCATGTTCTGTATTAAGACACATCAGGGACGCACAATGATCCAGTCAGTCAAGAATGGATATCTGTGTCCTCCTGTTACTTAAACAGTGTGTTTAATGTGAGGTTGATAGATTAAGGCACAAGCTATAATGATCAATTAAAAAGTGATATATTCTTATTTATTCATATAACTGGACAAAAATGGCAACATGAACATTGACTCCAGATGTTAATTAGCATTCTTGCAAACTGAAGGGTGTCCATCCTGTGTTTTTACACTGTGTTCTATTAATATGCTCTGTCCCTAGTTGAGACCATTATTATTCTGCATTTTCTGGCACTTGCTTGACTAACCAGTTATCAATTAAAAAAAATAATAATAATTGAGAGCTTAATTGATATTTATAATAATCTTTAGTTGTATGCTCTATCTGCACAGTCTGTTTGAGGAGGCAGAACATGATCAGATACACTGCTGTATTATTCCTGCTCCAACTGTAAAGTGTGCAGAGGAGAGATCATGCGGGCTCACCAGCTGGTTTCTGCCACTGGAAGAAGGAGCAGTGTGTCTGCAGCTGCTGTGTGTGAAATCTACAGGATATGAGGCTACAGTATCCCACTGAACACCTGTGCTTCACTTTTTATGCCTGACTTCCTCTCTAAAGAGATCCGTCACCGTCCCACATCTGAGCCTATCTGCTCTGCCACAGTGCGTAGTTTTATCATATCAGCTTGTCAGGAAACCTGCCAGCCACCAATACCTGGTATGGGTTTGTATTCTAGGTGGTGGTCCACAGCCTAGCCTAAATATTGACTTTGGAATATGTTTGATTATGGTTAATATCTAGAGTCAATGTTTGATTGACACCAGGGACTTGGGTGGGTGTGGCTTTAAAAACTAATGAGAACACTAAAATCAGTAATGATGTAAATGTAAGGCTGATTCCGACATTTTTTTTTTTAAACGAAAAATCCCAAATGTATCTGTTAATGAGAGCATGCACTTGTAATCACATCAAATACAAATAATTTTGTGTAATATTCCTGTAAGTGTGGAGGACATTTCTAATGGCATTGAGAGCACTATGTAAAGGTAGAAGTAAATAAGAACGATATTTGAAAATAATCAGAACCTTTAATATTATTTCAATATTTTGTTCTGCGGTTGGGTTTTGTTAATGGTTGTTTGGACATAAGACTGGTGCTGAAAAGGTTCTCTTTTATTTCAATATCCTTTTTATAAAACCTAATTTAGGTCAGTGAAGAAGATAAGCACTTAGCTGAAAAATATTTATGCTTTTTCTGCAGAAAGAAATCCTCAGTAGTAGTATTATGCATATTTGAAAGTTCTTCTTACTTCTCGTCTTTATGCAACAGTTGTAAACACACACCTGCAATAGAATATGTCAATCAGGCTGCAGAGCACTGTGAGCTATTCACAGCCACTGACTGTGAAAGACAGGCTTTAGTGTGTGTTTGTGTCTGTGGGCTCAGAGTTTGTCTGTGCCTGTGTGTACTCCGAGGTTCAGTGACACAGTTCACAGCCGAGAGCCAGTGTGCAAGGTGGGAGGTGGGTCTTCCACAGAAAAGGAGTGGCGGTCTAATAATGTTGTGATGTTTCTGAATGGGAGGTTCCTCTTCAGGAATGCCCAAACAACTGTGCGTGAGTGTAGACTTAGTGCTGGCCCTTGTTAGGTGTTACAGCGTGTAATGTAGCCTGTACAGCTGAGTGAGTCATCAGCAGTGAATTTAACTTTGTATAAGAAGGAAAGTAGAAACAAATTGAATTAACAATGTCTCTTCTTTATTAGGTGTTCAAATAACTTGTTTTAATAATAATAATTAATAATTAATTACATTTTTATTATAGCGCTTTTCCAGGTGCTCAAAGCGCTTTAAAAATACACATTACACATATCAGACATGTAACAGTCATTACTGTGGACAATATCCACAGGAGCAAATTCGGGTGAAGTGTCTTGCCCAAGGACACAACGGCCTGACGCAGTGAGGAGGCGGGTTTCGAACTGTTGTTCCCCATCGCCCCTTGATCTGATGATCAACGCACTAGCCCACTGCGCCAAAAACTGACCCCAATTATAATTATTAAGTTATAATCTTATTGTTTACAACTGTGCTTTCCCTGTTATGATATGCCAAAATGGTTGCTGTGAATAAGATCTACTGGCAGATTAATTTCCCCAAATTTATTTTTGTATAGGGCAATATGTCTTTTCTTTTTTACATTTATATTTTCTATAGATTTTTTTCTAAGTCTCAAATGTCTGCTGTTATATTCTTTGACAGAGCCTACATAAATTAAGCTTTTTTTTTAACTGTTCTCTAGAGACCTTTTATTTGAGTGTACTTGTTATTAATTTGACCTTTTTTTATATATAAATGAGACTTTAATGACAATTTATTTAGTGTGTATTGTGTGTGAACTGTTTGCTGTACAGTGTATGGTGAGTGTTGTTTTATTTGCCAGTTCCAAAGACAACACATGACCTCACATCATCATCAGATAAATAACAGAAAGACACTATGGTACCGTCATGTCAGTACAGGATGAAGGCCTACCTCCTACTGGCTGATATGAGCTATTACTTCATGTTAATAAATATTACCAGAGCTGATTTAACCTGTCTGTGAAAAATGTTTCATACCGTCCAGTCAATTAAATGCTTAATTCAAACCGTTTCTTTCAGTTTCAGTCATGCACCACCTCAGTCTGCTGCGGCCTCTGCTCTGTCAGTCCCTGGTGGTCCGGTCTCCCCTCGTTTTTCTGTACCCCAACACCCCCACCTCCTACCCAGCTGCATGCACCAGGCTCTATGCCACCAAAAAGGCAAAAGGTCAGTGAGGAGATTTTCCGAGTTCACATGTGTTCAACTTCTGTGGATCTGTTGGCCAAAACTGGGTTACGTGACTAGATATTATCTATCTTAAATATCAGTTTCCACACTTCCCTTACTGATCTGCTCCTTTCCCTCTCTTCATCTTCCAAGCCAAGGCAAAAGGCCAGTCAGCTAAAGTGAATATTAATTCAGCTCTGGTGGAAGACATCATCAGTCTGGATGAATTGAAGGGGGAGATGACCGCTGTTCTCAATGCGCTCAAAGATGACTTCACACGCAACCTCAGCATCCGAACCCAGTCAGGTATTCAGCTTATCTCCGTTACTATCTATTATCTCCGTCCTAAACTTTTTTAAGTGTCTCTCATGTCGTCAGTCTGTCTTTGTGTCCTTAGAAAACTCTGTTTGAATCTCAAATCTTACAGATGGCAGTATAAGTAGAGCAATGAAGGTGTTGTCATACATATTTTGGTTTAATTGAGTTGCTCTGCTTGTTATTTAATTTTATTTACAGGGTTAAAGAAGAAAACATGCTAGAACAAAAGCAGTATATATATATATATATATATATATATATATATATATATATATATATATGTATATCAAACCACATACACATTGGTTGAAGTAGTATTTGTATATATTTTCAAGAAGAATCTTCAATCTGACAGTTATGTCTGTGATCTCACTGTTGTCTGCGGTCCAATCAGAATCATAACATGTTTACCTGGAGCAAAACCAATGTTTGATTCCAGTTTTTCCAAAGAATGTTTTTTAGTAACATCTTTCCAAAAAGTGGCTTTTCTTCTTCTCTATACAAGCTGTTTATTACGTCCTCTGTCCTAGACCAGAGGTAACGTTGTATCAATCTGCCTCTGGATGGACTGCCATGACATCCATGAGGTTACAGACATCCATAAGACTTTCCATTTTATTTCCATAATGGTTGTTTAGGCAACACCATATGCATGAATCACTAAGTAACATACACTGCTGAGGCCACACATGGGGCTACCATATTGTTTTACTATGAATTTGACAAGAAATACTTACATGCCCGCTCCCTGAGAGAATTTGACTTTGGGATGAAAGTCAGTAAGGCTTCCTGTGTGTTTGTATCTACCTGACAAAGCGCCCAGGGGCTGAAAGTGAGCCCCAGTGTGACCTTACCTTGACCCTAGGTTGACCTCTGTTTCCCCAACTACATCCTGGTCATGACCCTTTTGCCTCTGGGTTCGAACAAATGGGAGCTGGACTCAGAGGTGGGGGGTTATAATGGAAGCTCCCACAGGAGATGGCGGCATTTAGAATCAGACTTCAAACTAAAAGTGTCTGAGCTTCTACTCCTTTTCCTCCTCAGAAGAAAGTGGGCTTTCTCTCCTACATTTGATTTATAGCATGCACAGTCTTTTTGACATTTACACAGCATTCTGGGAAATTAAACAACAGAAGTATAAACATAAGTATTCTGGTGAACACCACAATGCCTCTTCCTGTAAATATCCTCCACCTGTTTCATAGATATTTGATACATTTCAGCTGTTTGCGTTCTCCACTCATCATTCAGTGGTTTATGGAGTCATATAATCTTCGAACCCCTCCCTCTAAATAGCCCCATGATTTTTTTGGCCTCCTCTTATATTATATCTTCAATCTTGTGTGTCATACTTTTGGATTGAATTGTTTCTTAACCAACAGGGAAACATTTGTTCATAGGTCTCTGTACCCCTCCCTTCCTGTCTTCAGCCCTCCTTGTTTCTCTTGTCATCTTGTCTCCTTCCCTCCGTCCCACTGTCATCCACGCTCCATCTCTCTGTCCCCTCACTGCTGTCCTCAGCTCCATCCGTCCTCCTCCCTTCTGTCCAGCTGCACAGTAATCCAGGGAGGCAGCAGGACTTAGAGTTGACAGGAGAGATGAGATGGTGGAATGGAATGACGTCAGCTGAATGTGTGTGTAGGTGTCTGTGTGTGTCTGTGTGTCTGTGTGTGTCTGTGTGTGTGTGTCTGTGTGTCTGTGTGTGTCTTTGTGTGTGTGTTTGTTCCATCAACCTCTCATCTGGTTCTCATTAAGCTTATGAGTATGCATGTGTGTGTGGGTATGACTGTATGTGCTGTTGCATGTGTTTGTCTGTGTGTTGCAAAGGTGTTGCAAAGTCAGAGACGTAGAGAGCGATGATCAATGCTTGAACAACATGTTGTGGTCAGTCACAGATGGGTAACCCGGCCCAAAAACTATTTCTGTTTCCAAGGAAATTCAGACGGAGACAGTTTGGACACAGTGCTGCTGGAAAAATCATTGAAACATTTCATATACCAATTGTTTTTTAAGTTGAAGATAAAAGTAGTGGAAGCTTCGAGTTTCAATTTTTAAGGAAATAAACATATTCACTGTCTTGCAACGAGTTTGATAAGACCAACAATATCACACTTGTAACTGCACATATTTTATTCCAATTTTATTTATACGATTTTAACCTTATTCAATGTAAATATTGCTATATTTTACTATATTTTTTAATGTTATTACAGTTTTCCTTAAATAGTTTTCTATCTGTGTCTTTTTTTTTATTTGTATGTATCTTTATGTATGCACCATGACACCAAGTCAAATTCCTCCTATGTGTTAACCTACTTGGTAATAAGTCTGTTTCTGATTCTGATTGTAACTTCTCTGCAGTTCAAACAGCTTTTCAGACTTTTTTAGCTATTTTTGTTTTGTTTTATGGAACACAATATTTCTGTTTTGATTCATTCTCACGCTCCACACAAATAAAAAGGCCTGTTTAATGTTGATAACCAATACTGCATTGGTATTTGCAATGATTTGATAATGAAGAGATTTGTCAAATGCTTCCTAAGCCATCGTCCTCTGACCTTCGTCTTCTCTCTCCGCCCCTCCTCACCCTCCACTTTTGTAGTTAAGGAAACGTCTGTCTGTCTGTCTGCCCTCCTAAAGTGTTAGCAGATGTGAAGGTGCTCATTGTCAAGGCACAAGTAACAGAGACGGACAGTCATAAGGTCATAGATACTGACATGAATAGTCTGCATATACACTGACATACATTTCAAGAAGGAGACAGATGAATTACCAGGCAGTTGGTATGTGGGCCATCCAGTTTGCACCAAGTTTTTTATTTTTTCTGGTCTCTTTTTTTTCTCGCCCTTGAAATCAGATGATAAATGAATCTTTACAATTACACTATTGCCTCACCTCCCCTTCACCCCCACTTTACCACACACACCCCACTGGGTAAGCAGTGAGCGAGTGATGCAAGGCAGAGGTGGAGAAGGAGGAAACAACTGCGTCTGAGGTTAGCCAGATGGAGGAGGGGGTGGATGGAGGGAGGGAGGGAGGGAGTAAAGGGAGAGAGGGAGGAAAGGACAGAAGTCGTCCCTTGTTGGCAAACCAACTTTTGTCTCTCTGTGTTGACAGTGAAGAGAGGCAGTAGATCATGGAAACTCTTAACGCTCTAACTGAGGGTTTATTTCTTACTCATGCAGTTTGTGGCTCCTGCGGGACATTCATTCATCTGTCTGTGTGTTTAGTTGTTATCCTGTCGACTAAATATAAAGGAAAACATACTGTCACTCATTAACTCTGTAGGGAAATAGTGTCATTAAACTAGAAAAACTGCAGCCTGACCAATACTAGATAGTTGGGACCCGCCAATATTTATCTATAAAAGCAAAATAAATCTGATAATAATTCAAGATATGAAGAAGACAAATCTTCCTTACGCATTTTGCTAGAAATATGTATGCCTCGCAGTACAGATATTTTACAAATATCAATATACTTCAAAATGTTGAATGTTTTGAGTAAACGGTAAATTGACTGCATTTAGATGTATTGTTTTTTTTCTTGTCCCACACCGGCAAAGTTGCCACCTGCTCAGGAGTGATAAACATTCACAGACACACTCACACACCAATGACTATACCTAATATTTGGGCTTCGATATTTTGCCCAAAGAAATGTTTACATGTACATTAATGACATTAACTTTAACTATATATTTATTTGTTGTTCCTTTCTTCTCTTTTCTTTTCTCTTCACTATTATCTGTAAAGCGTCTTTGAGCACCTGTAAAAGCGCTAACAAATTAAATCTATTATTATTATTATGAAACAACTATAAATAGACCTATATTACCTTTTTATTTTAATTAATCAAATATACATAAAACTTAGCATAAAATGTGTATTGCTATTTTGATATGTGTTTTATATTGGCATATGAAATTAGTAGATTAGTCACACAAAATCAGGGTGTCTGTGTTGTACCTTGCAACGAAATGCCTTGAATATCAATATATATTTAAAGGCCCCATGACATGGCCATTTCTACTGATCATATTGAGGTCTACTAGAATAGATTTACATTGTTCAATGTTCCGAAATGACATTGGTTTCTCATACAGCATCTGCCCCCCCCCCCCCCTCCCTATGAGCCCACTGTGCTCTGATTGGTCAGCTCGCCCACTCTGTTCTGATGCATGGGGTCTGGGTGCCGTGTTGGCGGGACGTTGCGGGGCTCGCTGCTGTGAGGAACGGACATTGTGAGCTGTATTACTTGTGTCATTTCCTGGTTGCTGCGTGGGGTCTGCGAGGGTTATAGCTAGAAAGGATCCGTCTAGTGTAAATATGACGTCACGTTCTCGTTGTAACTCTCGTTGTAATCGGAGCGGCTCGGAAACACATCTACAGCAGTACAATGATGCAACATACACATTTATGCAGCAGCAATATTAATAGAGAAACATCAGACATAATAGTGAAACACAGAAAGGGAACATTGTATTGCACCAGGAGCTATCTTGGGACTTTTACTGCGACAACGTTGACTTGCCTGTGAATAAAAAAGAAACCATAGGGTTGGTGATCTACAGTGTTGTCATTCTTCTTTGAACAGCAAGACCGCTAACACCCTATTTCAATAATCACACTCCCTGTAATTGACATAATTAATAGATGGTTTAGCTTCTCACCATCATTTGCTGAAAGGCTGCCTGCTAAATGTAAACATTCAGCCACGTGACTTGCAAACTCTCGCAAGAGTTTTACACAAGACGGATCCTTTCTAGCCATAACCGTCTGCGAGACAGCGGGACATCCCAAAACTCAGCCTGAACTCAGCCTGTGCACCATGGGAAGGGGGGGTGCTGAGGGGGCTGCAGCACCCCCCATCTGCGAGGCTCCACTAGCACCCGCACCCCCAAACGCGGCGCACCTACAGTGTAAGTGCGCCACATTTTCGCCGCTGCGAGGCTCCACTAGCACCCCCCCCAGCGCGTCACAGTTTTGCCGCTGAGAGAGTGTGTGTGAGGAGCTCCACGGATTGGTCCATTTGCACCAATTGGTCCATTTGGGTATGGGCATGTCACTGTACCCAGGAAGAAAAAAATTGAAAAATAAAAATCTCCAACGAGGCGTTCTGGGGCAGCATAGACAGGTCTTTTCTGTGTTAGAGTTTTACTCGCTACGTGGTGTACTTTGAGGGTTTGTGACTCTGCAGACCGTTTACATGCAGAAAAAGCTACATAACACACAAGGGGACGGGTAATAACCGGAAAAGCAAGACATGGGACCTTTAATACAAGTAGGTAAATTAACAATTATTTGTATGTGCTTTTGTTTAGGAGCTCTGGATCACATTGTGGTGACGACACAAGATGGCAAGTTCCCTCTCAACCAGCTGGGACAGGTCTCCATGAAATCCCCTCAGCTCATTATGGTCAACATGAGCAGCTTTCCAGAGGTAAGACGATCACACACACAAACACACACGTACAGATTCTTCCTCGACGTATGTGTTTGTCTCACGCAGACTAGCACGCTGTAACTAAAAGCTTTATAAAAATAATCCGACAAAGATCCGAAAGACAGATAGATGGCCTTTGCAGAAGGAAAAGTAAGCCAGAGCAGAACTCTAGAAGCCCTCAGTTCTGTACAAATGAAACCTGAGCGGCCGCTCTCTCTCCAACTGTGTCTCAGATGCTAATTGATTGATCACTCGAGGAGGCCTTTGTTCCGCGGTGAAAGATAGCAGCATGAACCCAAACTGTGTGTGTGCGCGCACTGGGATGTGGTTCTGTCTGTGTGTGAGTTTTCACAGAATAGGAAATGACCTCATTTTACCCCCAGGTTAGGAAGGAATGGATTATTTTCTTTTTTCTACTCCTTTTTCTTTCCCTCTTTTCCGTTTTAGATCATACAACACTGCTAGTCAGAGGGGGCGTCTTGCATTTTAAGACCTTCTGGTGTCCTGGCAAATGTTAATGTGCTTTTTTAGCAGTTACACAAGACTGAATCATATATCCCCAAAAAGTCATGGATAAAGATGTAGTTCTCTAAGGTCTTATTTATATATGTTTAGATGAATGAGAATAATGAATGCTAATTACAAGTGAAGCTTGCAAGTACAAAATGTCACTCTGACAAACCTGCCGATAGTTATTGTCAGGGAATCATTTCGCCCTACATGTTTACCTTTTGCCCTCTGATGCAGCTGACCATCCTTGATCAGCCGTTATCTCCCATAAGGAGGGGCTGCCCTAACAAGCTGTTGTTGTTACCAGTTTATGGCCGGGCAACTCTCGGCGAGAGATAGTTATTGTTGTGGGACACCTGGAACACATCCTTCTCGGGGGGTGTAGATGACCCAGAGCCATAAGCGACAACAAATGTGATTCAGTGTCCTCAGCTGTTTAGTCTATCTATTGAAGAATGTTGATTATTACACTCCGAAGTTAAAACCTGGAACGACAGGAGGGTTCTTCAGAATTGATTGTGGCATCTCAACCGTGTGGTCAACTCTTGTGAATCCTCCGGCCGAAGCTCCAAATAAACCGTCAGTGTTTGCCATCAAAGCTCCAGCTCTCCTTGTGTCTCTTTGAGTCCTGACTCTCCAGAGGTTTCCCCCACAGTTATGATTACAAAAATAAAATAAACTCATACAGTTAAGTGCAAGTATGAAAATACATTACAATAAAAGCTGATTTAAAAGGGTCTACTGCCCAGGTAGCTGCGCTGTGATGCTGTTCTTTATCTAACTGCTAATGTTAGCATGAAGACAATGCTAGCATGCTGATGTTAAACGGGTATAATGTTTGTATCATGACAGCCATCTTAGCTCTGCACATTGGCATGCTAACATTATGTTTGGTACAATTCATCCTAACTGGAGCATGAATGCAAATGTAATGGCATGCAACTCACGGTTGGAATGACGATTGTTGAGATATTTCAAGTCTGAACCAAAGAGTCCGACCGCCCGGCATTGCCAGCCCTACATGGCTAAAAACACAAAATAGCAACACAAAATACTCTGTGGAAGCAATAACAGATTTACATTCTAAGGGAAGTAAAACCGACATGATCTGTTGCTGTTTAAAACCGTTTCTTTAAGCTTCGATGACTTTCAAAGGCAGTTTGTTATTTTGGAGAACCACCTGTCTGTTATAAATAAAAAACAAGTTCTTGCAACCATATTCCACCAGCTTCTATTTTTCTACCGGTCACCTTTTGTGAATCTGAAAGGTGTGGTTACACCTGTTTGTTCTGTGTTGTAGCGGCATCACAAAACATGCAAATCCAAGCATTTATCAGGAAATCTACTCTTCAGCCTGAACGGTCTTGCTGGGAGTCTATTTTCTTTCCAGGAACTCCAACCGTAGACCACACACACACACCGGCAGACACACTCATGCATGCACACGATACAATGTCATGCCCTGCGCTGCCCATGTCCCACACAGAGGTGAGTCCTCAGTACCCAGAGCTAATAGGCTTATAATGATGCCTATCCATTACCAGGCACTCCAGAGGCCCTCGCATTGTTTTCCATTCATTCATTAAGAGCAGCCAGGGAGGGCATGGTGGAACTAACAACAACTACCAGCAGGCTTAGATCAAGATCCAATTTGGTTTGTGTGTTTTTGGAAGAGTTTGCATGTTAAAGCATCCCACCACTTTGTTCATAAATCGTTTTCTTCAGGACTTTTTATTTTACACGCACACACGCAGAATCTCGCACACATTCCTCCCCGCCCGCCTCTTTGCTTTGAAGCGGGCTGTCAAGCGTTTGATGTGAAACTTCAGTGTAATTTCTCTTCCTCTCGAACATATTAACCAGAACCTGCACGGCCTTTACACAGAAATTCCCCTCGTTTTTCCGTAACCACCGGAGTGGTCGTCGGGAGAGAGGAAACGGTGATGAATTCGATGCTGAGAACGATCAAACATAGGTAGGGGCTGAATCTATCACCCCACACTCAAAGAGCGCAACCAGAGGCCTGCGCTCCGGATGAATTTGACAAAGGAAAAGAAACCACATGAATTAATTTAATGCGCGCAAATAAATTCCTTTAATCTCACTGCCATTTTTTTTCCCCCAGCGGAGAAAGCCAGAAGGAGCTGTCGAAAATGGAGAGTAGGTTAGAAACAGAGTAGAAAAAAAACAAATGATGTGCTTTTTCCTCGCATTTGCACACTTTGTAATGATCAGCTATGGGAATTGTCATGCGGTTGCAGAACTGGTGCGAAGAGTGTGACTTTGTTTCAGTAATTCAAAGGATTTGGCTTCCTCTGCCTGCCTGTCTGTATGCACTTTGTTTGGCTCTCGGGTTAATATGTAGTCTTTGCTGGACTAAAGGATTGTGCTGCATATGTTGGATCAAGTTTTGATGTTTTGCATATGTTAAGACTGTTTTAATATTCACCAGAGTAACATGCAAGCTTGTTCCTCTGCCTGCTGGTCTGCATGCCTGCCAACAAAATATAAAAATACTTTAAAATAGAATTCCAAAGAAGCCACTTTACTATTAAAGTATTGTGTGACTGTAGACCAACAGAACCTCTTAACATGTATTTGTCTGATCCTGTTATGGGTTGAGATATCAATGTCATCTCTGCCTAGTACCCAAATTGACACTAGATCACTTGTTCCCTAACAAAACACAAAGTTCTCTTCTTTTCATCTCCCATTAAATTGTTTCATCCTTTCAAAATAAAACAGATGTTCGAGAAATATTTGTTGCCATTTTATTCTACCAGATGAGTGACATTTTCTGCCACCCACTGTATTGGTACTGAAAATGTCCAGTAGATGGTAGACGTAGCCTCATGCAAAATCTGAACACAATACAATAAAAGTGTTTTAAATGTTAGTTTAAGTGAATTTAAATATTCATGTGCTCACCTCAATATAATAACCATTAAAAGCAATAAGATGATTTTATTTTTGAAAATACTTTAAATGTGTTCACACAAACTCAAAAGCACATGTGTGTTTGTGTGTGTGTATCCATGTATCATACACAAACACCCGCAGACAGTCCTGTGAGGTCACTGTGGGTCACCCCCTTGCCCTGCAACCTCTCAGTCCTGTCCCAGAGGGCCGAGCGCTGACAGTGGCCCAAGGCACTTCCACACTGCATCGGCTTCCCCTGACACACACACACCCCACCCAAACACACACATAACATACAACCCACCACACCTTAATAGTTGCCAGCTGGAGCCTGGCCACTACCTGCAGTTGTAGCGCTGCTTTTCCATTCACACCAGCAAGCACACATTCATATATCTGTGTCTGTGTGTGTCTCTGTGTGTGTGTGTGTTTCTGATCTTTATGTCGTGTTTGCCCCAGGCTACAGCTGCCGCTGCCCGTGCCCTGAGAGAGAGTAGCATGAACCTTAACCCAGAGGTGGACGGGACAATCATCAAGGTGCCCGTTCCCAAGTGAGTCTCTTCCTAAAACACACACACACACACACACACACACACACACACACACACACACAGACGCACACGCGCACACACACACACACACACACACACACACACACACACACACACACACACACACACACACACACACACACACACACACACACACACACACACACACTACCCCCAAGGGCAGAATCGCTTTCCTGCTTTCTGCACTTTCTTTCTTTTCATTCCTTTCCTTACTCCTTTTCCCTTTCTTTTGTTATCCCTCTTTTTCCCCACTCCCACTTTTATACACTTAACTTAAGTATTTACCATGAAACAAATTAGGGGATCTGATAAATCAAGTAATCCATTTATAAAATGGTATTTCATGGATCCTCTTAAGGAGGCCAAGATTATTTGATATGGCAAAACTACATTTTGGAATTGAGTAGAATTGCAATGCATTTTACATTTTATAAATGTAACTAAATAAGATACCAATAACTCAAAAGAATATCAATACATGATGCAAATCCTAGACCACAACCTTACAGTTAGTCTCTTTCATGCTTTTGAAAGTCCCCCCATTAATGAACCCCTGTAACTGACAGATTTATTGACTTTGGTTTGTAGATGTATAAAGACCCCGAGTGTGTTGATGTGAGGACCGGGTCACTCTTTCTCTCTGCCAAGTCAAACAACCTTACGAAAAACTATCCGTCACTCACTCACTAAACTACTTTGTGTGTTTATCATTTTTTGTTTTTTACATATCTGCCCATGTGCATGTAAGCATACATGTATAAATGCCAATCTGAACTTATGTGCATTTGGGTGCATGTGTGTGTGCACGCGTGGAGCAGCAGGTGTTAGTCTGGCAGAGGAGGGACACAAGAGTCAGGCTGCGTTCCCCCTGCAATCAGTCTCGGCACGCTCCAAGCCCACATTTGCATTTCCAAAGAGAAGGCGCTCCTTGATTGGCCCTGGAATCAGTAATTAGGCCGTATTGTTTGTGGTAAATAGACACCACACTTGGATTGTTTGCAAATAGTCCCCGAGGCAAAAACAACGAGAAAAAAGCCAATTAAAGACAAAGAGGGAGAGTGAAATGGGAAGTATGATTTTCTGAGTGATTAACGAATGCAAAGTGAATACAAAGTTGTCGGGATGACGAGCGTCTTAGCTCCGGTCTGAGTCCCTCAGCAAGTCACTGTGAGATGGACTCACGGGTCAGAACTGAAATAATTAGACCTCATGCTTACATGCCCTTAACATTAAGTAGTAAGTAAGGTTGTTATTATTTGACATAATGCATTTGTTATTATGTGGTTTTCTGTGTTTAAAAAGAGTCTGACTAACCGTTTCTTTTTAGGTCTCTGTGTGTAGTTTAAAGGCATCTTGTTTATATTGTATTCCTGTAGCAATTCCTCTTAAAAGTAGGAAAATACACTTTCTCCAACACTGAAAGCTAAATATCATAGTCATCAGCTAATATCATCATTTGGTACAGTGTATAACCTTGCTTTAAAGAGTAGCTGCCACTTTAACCCACCGACCTCCATTGAGCTAAACTTACTTGCATAACTCTCCGTTTCAAGCCTTGCTTGGAACAATCCATGTATGTCAACTTCTGTCTTACTATTTGTTCTTTTCTCTCATGTCCTCCCTTCCCTGTAGAGTAACACGAGAACACAGGGAGAACCTCGCCAAGCTGGCAAAACAGTTCGGCAACAAGGCTAAAGACTCACTGAGGAAGGTGCGATCTAACGCTGTCACACAAGTCAAAAAGACCAAGGATGCACAATCGGAGGACACCTTACGTCTTGTGGAGAAACAGGTAAGAGATATGGAGAAGGACAGCAGTTCTAATACACATGGTTAAATCGATAGATCAGACTGAGAAGGGATATTTTAAGGAAGGTTGAGTTGTTGGATGCAAGAGATGATTTTCAAAACTTCTGATAATTGGAGCCTGAAGACCTGAAATTGCTAATGCAGTCCCAAGAGTTGAAATAGTTAATTCATCATAAGCCCAGTCATATTCTGTCTTATTTCAGCTATATAATGTTGTCCGTTTACCAGACATACAATAGAGGGAGGTGCATGTGTATTTTTTTCATTTTTCCCTCCTCTTCCTTGACAGATCCAGCAGATGGCGGACAACATGGCGTTGGACATCGACAAACAGCTTGCAGCCAAGACCAAGGAGCTGCTAGGCTGACTTTGACGATTAAAAGGTCTTATTTTGGTTATAGCTGAACTTCAAATGGACTCATGTAAGAGGGGAAATATCAATATGCCATTCATAGCTGGTTAATAATACACTCACTAGCATTGGGAAGATACATCGCTGCTATGGGATATCTGGGTTTAACCGTCAGTGCACAAACAGAAATTGGTACGGATACAACAACGACAGACTGCCGGTCACATCCCTCCTCCCTTGTTACTCTTCCCGTCTTCAAACAAACACCGACGAGGGACGAATGGACTTTTAATGGGATTTGCGGGCCTCCTCCTAATCAAACTCTTTGCCACAAGGGCCGTCTGTTTACATAAAACAAGCGCACCCGTCTGAATGTAAACTGGTTGCGGCTTTGTCTTGGTGGCAAGAGCGAGAGAAAAGGGGAGAGACGGTTTGTTCCAGAGACGCAGGATATGATTAGCATGTTGCCAAACATTTGTTTCACATTGATTCAAAGTCGGTTCAAAAATAAACTTGAGAGAAACAACAACTTTAATTTCTGCCATCGTCTAGGATTGATAATACGGCTACTCAACCGACAATAACGTCGGAAAAGTAACATTATTGATGGGCTCCATTAAATAAAATCTACTTTGTACCATGTGCGTCATGTTTCTCTCTTTTGTTTTCGTTTCTTTTTCTCCACTTTTGGTTTGAAGTCGCCCCCTCCTCCATTAGTCAGAGTGATAATGGACTTTTCCTGTGTACAGAGCTCCAGACCCTGGCTGCTGGCACCACAATTGTCCATTAGGAAAACAAACTTTAATGTTGTCCACTTGGACCTCTTTGTCCTTTTTAAGAAGCTGCACTTTTAAAGCCACTTTCAGGAATTGTCGTTTTTCAAAGTGCAGGGATAACAAGAAATGTATGAATGAGAAGCCTACAGCAACACACACGGCTCTGCTTTCATCCCTCCGCTGTTTACACCAGCTAGAAGCTTTTCCACACTATTATGTGGTCCGTGCCTTCGTCTTTATCATGGTTTGTTTTGCTTCCTCTGCTACTGGTCGCAGGCAGCCCACATGGCAGACAGGTTTCATTTTAAGAGTTTCCTCACACACTTGCTCTTACAACCACTCGGTGGTTTGTTGATTACAGTGGGGCGACATTGCACGCTACTAATTAAATCTCAATCAGAATGCTGTTTGGCGTCTTCTTAATGGATGAAATAAATGGATAAAATATGACTATGCAGATTTCATGGTGTTTTTTGTCATATTTGGTGTTAGCTACAGATTGTACTTTTATTAGATTTGTCTTCTTTATTTGTCTCCCTGAATGGCCTTGCTGTAATGGCCTAAATGGTCCGGAGTCGTTGGATAAACAAGAGTTTAGCAGAGGAGTGGCTGTGTTGGGACAGAGGAGGGGTGGGGTGGAAATGGCAGGTTTTTTGCGGAGATTCTGGGTCCATATGTCAGCAATTTGAGGGCATTGTGTACCTTGGCCTAAAACAGAGCTTCATGATCGATGGAGGGGTGAAAATCTCCCAAGTCCCTGGCGCAGAACACAGGCAAGCACGAGGAAATTGCTTTCAGCTGATAGCTTCATTTTGGTTGACATTTATCAAGTGAATTACCCCCCGTTTTTTCAAATGTTTACTACTACTAGCACCGCCTTTTGGTGTGTGTGTGTGTGTGTGTGTGTGTGTGTGTGTGTGTGTGTGTGTGTGTGTGTGTGTGTGTGTGTGTGTGTGTGTGTGTGTGTGTGTGTGTGTGTGTGTGTGTGTGTGTGTGTGTGTGTGTGTGTGTGCAATAGAGCTTCTTCTTTGTACTCGTGGTGTGTCTTTTGGCGATTCCTCACCAAAATATACAAGTCTGAATTGGTTCAGTACACCCTGGATTTGATAGTGTTCTGTTCATTGCCGCTGCATTTCAGCAAATATAACCACTAACACATTTTAAATCTATAGCTTTTACTCCCAAGATGCTCTTTATAAAGCTCTATTTCTACAAAAAGTATCATTCATTTTTGCGTGACAGAAATTGTAATAGAACAAAACCAGGCCATGAAGAAATATCAACCACAAATTTCAATTGTTTTATTAAATAGAAACAAGAAAGACGATTTAAACTTTTGCCAAAAGGTGATTTTAACAGGATAATGGTGAAGGGTGAATTGTAATGTAACAGTAGGACAAGTAGAGAAGGTTCATAAATCAGTGAACTCGGTAATGTCAGGTTTGCTAACATTAGCCTCGGTAAGCTAATAGTCATCACACCAAACATGGCTCAAGCAGCAAAACCCCGGGGTGTACTCAATTGGGCAGGGGTCCGTTTCAGTTCTTATGAATTCCAGTTTTTATTTGTAAGAGGAAGAATTTGTTATTTATTTTTACAATAGTCTTGTTTTAAATCCCCAATGGGAATATTAGTAAGTAGTGCTTTGCAGAGCACTTACTGAATCCAATTTCTTCCCCTTATTTTTTTAGAACACAAAAATACAGATACGGGAGAGGACAATTTCAACTCATTGGAAAAAAGAATCAAAATGCCTCGAGTGTCTATTTCAGTCCTCTCTAACTTCATTCTTCCCCTCTTAGCATTGTTCTACCTCTCAATATCTCCACTTTTCATGCAGATTTCTGTACTGCATTATTCATATATTTTGAGAGGAGCTCGATACAATGGTGTAGTTTCCCAAAATGACCTACATTATATTGTATAGCTGCCGTGTGCACAATAGACCAAAAATAATGAATGTATATGATTCCTCTTCTTCTCTCTGTGACTGTGATTACACATCGAGCTGCGGCGCTCCTGCAGCAGCTGAACCGCCGAGGAGCCCCCGGAGCTGGGCGGAGACAGACCCCACCACTCAAGTAGACAGAATAGGACAGATCGCGCACACACACACATGTACGCACACACACACACCTCTTATTCTGTCTTTTTCTCCCTCTCTTCCTCTTCTGATCACCTCCGGAGTGTAAAGAGCGTCCGAGTGTGTGAAGCCACCCTGAAGATCTCATCAAGGATCCAATCAGAGCGTGAATACAGAATGCACTCTCCTCTTGTGATATGATGATTGGGGGACAGGGGGGGAGGACATTGAGAGAGCCTGTCTTGAGCGAAAAAATCTCTGCATATGCAAATTGAAGAAAAAAAAAAGTAATGGATTTGATGTTCGTAAGAGTGTCTGTGACCCTTTCAGGGATGTAGCAACAGGCTCGCAGGAAAAGAATATGTGCAGATTAGCCTATTAATATTTATAGATGTAATTGGTTGAGCTGTGTGGCATGCGGCCTTGTTGCGCCTGGTGTAATGCCAACCACGTTTAGGGGCTAATCCAGGTGGGTGCTCTTACTGCCTCTAACAGGGAAATGGCCGGCCATTTTAGGAGGAAGCTGGATATCCTAATAATCAGGTAAACTAATACCGGGCGGTGAGAGTGTTTCCTTCCGGAGCTCTTGGCATGTCAGTCATTGAAAGAATTGCTCCTGTCTAGTCTGCGAGCCATTTTAACTCAGTGAAACATGCGCTCTTTCTCCCCTGATTTAGGAAGGACCACACGGGCCCCTTTTGATAGCCTCTGTACTCACGAGGAGGCTCCCCAAACGTCGTAGGGACCAACCAGACGCTCCAACACACACCTCCTGCTTCTCCAATCTGAACAAAGCGTTCCTCAGTCTAAAGTGGTTAAACTGTCATTTCGAATCGTCTGGACATCGTGATTACCGGCATGGGAGGAATTATATATTTAGCTTTATGTCCGTCGCCATTTCCTCCCCCCGCCCTGATCTGAAGTGACTAGCCAGTAGTGCCCTCGATATTACTATCTCTGAGGAGTTTAAACCTTCCCCCAGGAGACAAGTGTAATCAAGGGCTGCCAGCGGGAGAGAGGGAGAAAGAGAGAAGGAGGGAGGAGGGTGAGAGGTGTGGGTTGGAGTGTGTTGGATCCCTGTAGTGATGAGATAGTGGAGGGAATGATAATGGACCCAATTTAAAAAATATATTTCTTCTTCCAAAACCTTTAAAAAAATACTGAAGTTCTCAGCCAAGAAAAGAAAGAGAATACAGAAGGGTATGACGTACTTTTTTTTTTATAATGATAAAAATGATTTAATATATTGTTATCATTACATGGACAATATTTCCCCCAAAAATACTTTCGTTTTGCTGTCAATTTTGCACGTTGCAATACTTAGTAGAAAATGTCTAGTATCTTTGCTTCAAGAAGTGAAATTAGAGCTGGGTTGATTAGGATACAACAACGAGGAATAAATCATTCTGTCCCTGCAAAAGTTTCAAGTATTTTTTTTTTAATTCAGGCCATATGTCGTGTTTTCAGACAGTTCAACTTATTTAAAAATATGTTATTGTATAGGCATTATGTCGATAAGTTTCCAACACATCCAAGGGAGTTTTATTAATGCAGAATAAGGCACTAGAATCAAGAACAATTATTCTACTAAGTGCATCTGTACTCAAATATATCCACATGCCACCTGTTTTTTTTGTTTTTTTAAAGGAAATGGAGGATTTACTTCAGCTAATCCTACAGCTAATAACCAAGTTTAAGAAAATCCAGCTGTGATGTGCTGTAGTCCAGAAAGAACTTCACATACGGATGAAAGCTGTTAAATTAAAGGAGAAGCATGCGTGCACAAGACACACCTCTCCTTTGCTATTTTTACATTGAGTCATTATTTGGGAAAACATTTAAATATTCTTCCCCAAATTGTTTCCACAATACACTTCTTAAAAAACATTATTTCTCAGTAAATCCACAACGCCCCCCCAGGATCTCATTAATCCTGAAGAGACTCATTCATCCTCAATAACGTCACCGCTTGCTCATAAATAAAAGTGACCGTTTGGAAAGCAGATGAACGCAGCCAACGGATTGGACAGGAAGTCAGTTAATCTGCAATCCAATCCGGCTCGAGTCTAGTGAAACGCGGCTCAGCTTGGCCGACCGAGGCCTGGGAGGAAGGAAGTGAAGGACTCAGGAAACAGTGTTCAGAGCTTTCACCAGTCATATCCATCACGGTGCACGGTGATGGAAGCATGTGTGTGTGTGTGTGTGTGTGTGTGTGTGTGTGTGTGTGTGTGTGTGTGTGTGTGTGTGTGTGTGTGTGTGTGTGTGTGTGTGTGTGTGTGTGTGTGTGTGTGTGTGTGTGTGTGTGTGTGTGTGTGTGTGTGTGTGTGCCCCCGTTTCACCAGTCGTATCCATCACAGGGCTCTGTCTCCAGGCCTGGGCAAGAGAGCTGGAGAGTCATTAGAGGGGCTGGGCTGCAGCTCTGCACTTTAACTAAACATCTTTTCCATAAAATAAATGCTTCCAGGTTAGTGTGGGTCCCGGAAAACCCAGGTCGCCTCGCTTTTGCTGCCACTCATCTGATCCCAATTACCAGACAGACTAGGTCAGAGCCAGCGGAGACTATATGGATGCAGACTTTACTCGTGTGTAAGACTTCAGTGATAACCCAACTATGGCATCCTTTGGCTTGAATCCATACACCACCATGCACATATGCCCCGCCACTTTACAGTACTCTATCTGTGGTAAAGAAAGAAAAATCTGTTTTTTGTCTATGTCTTTAACTGGCATTATTTTTGACACCTATATTATTAGTGAGATCTAGTGGTGATTAAAATTGTGAATAATCTGCCAAATCTAACCACAAAGCCACTTAGACATCTATAGTGGTCCTGATTTAGCATGGAATGACATTGATTTCCATTTCACTCCTTATGCACATCTATCTGTACACTTTTTAATTTCTCGATCACAAAAATATTCATTTAATTTAGGGAGCACAATGTTGCGTATAACAAGAAGATGTTTTGAAGTGTTTTCCATATATAATATACTATATATCATATCAAGAGGGATCTCATGTATAATCATCTCATGTCATATCTGCATTTGAACAGTTACAGCAGTTAAGATGGAAAAGTTGTTAAAGGATGTCTTGTGCTCTTTTATGTCATGGGATATTATTTCATATTTAAGAATGTGTCCTCTCATATCTTGCCCTTTGTCTATAATCTCAACAATATTTTTGGCGTTTTCATTTACAATCCCTGTCCTTACCGTTTTATACAATTTTAAAACGGTTTTCTTCTAAAGCTAGTCTTATGCCCACCCTGGTTGAACATATCATGGTTATTTACTTAGTTTGATAAAGGCATTGAAGGACTGAATGCTCAACTATCACCTGTTGCTTCAGCTTAACAAACTCTAAAAGGTCACTCTTTTATGGCTGCGTAAAAGCTGACATTAGAAGATCTCACCCTCCACCCAGCACATCCATAACATTTACTCCAGTTGTGTTTCATGTATGAGAGAAACTTGATCTTTGGAAGAGTCGATCATAGTGATGTATGTGTGCTTGTGCATGTGTGTTTATGTGTGGACACAGCGTGCCTCCTACATTATTGAATAATTGTTTCCTGATGCTCTCCTCTTCCCTAGAATATTAATTACCAAATGATGAAACCGCCTCTTTGGTCTGGGGGGTTAAAGGAGGAAATGAAAAGGGGGCCGCGCATGTAGGAGACCGTCGTTTTTGATGGGGTTAACTCTTAGTCTGTGTGTCTGTGTGTCTGTGTGCGCGTGCGTGTTGGGATGGGGTATAGCAGCATCTATGTTTGGGGGTGACGTTTCAGGGGTAGCATTTGTTTCTCTGATTTAATGTATGATGAGAATATCCTGGACATCTGGAAGAAGCAGTTGTATGTTTGGCACAAAATGGCCAATAAATACATTTTTCTCAGCCCCAAAATAAAATATCATCAAGCAGGGGAGGAAAAGGGAAAGTTGAAAGCTGTCAAATGCTGCTACGGTGTTTTGTGAAGGACACTCCTGTAAAAGAGTCAGATACATGAATATTAAGGCAAGCACACGCAGATAATTGCAAGAAGATAGCAAAGACTTCTATAAAAAACGCATAGATAGTGAAAATATATAAAGGAGTGACACAGTTGACTCAGTTGACCCTAACCTAGATATTTGTCATAAGACTCCATCAAAAAGATTTTTTTGCATGTAATGGTTTTTTTCTATGACCCTTTAATTCCGCATTAGTTAACATCATTTCTTGATGATTCATAATCAGCAGACATCAGAAACCATGCACAGCTCTCACACTGAGCCTGCATCAAAGGGAGGATGGCACCATCTAGTGAAACTATGCAGCGATGAAACACTATATGTTTTACTGTTAAGAAATAGGGTTTGATGATATTAAACAAGAACAAAAATGAACTTAATGTTAACTACTTACTAATCATCCATACCCTGTGCCATTTACACCAGTCGCAGTTTATTAAACTTACTTTAATTTCATATATTTTTTTTCAAACACTCACCTTAGTAGGCTTATAAGAGATCGCTGTGATCAATACTGACTTAAAACATATAACTTTTTATTCATATATATATTCAACTACACACACATTTATAAGAAAAGACACCAGATATTAAACACAAAAACCTACTGACAAAACTAGGTTATATCTTTGCAGGTTGAAATCCAACCACAAACATAAACATGCACTCAATGGCCAACAAACTTTTTTTTTTATTCTCCATCAAAATGGTTTAGTATTGATTAAAGATTTAAGTATTTTTCCACACCATGCTTTCTCTGATTTTACCTTTCTTCTACCATGCTATATGATTTAATCACATTTTTGCATTCCCAAACAGAAACCATCTTCACCAGAACAGAGACATGGTTAGCTTTATCTCATTTCATTTAATTTCAAACCTTCATTTAACGAGATTGGTCCCATTGAGATCATAGATCTCTTTTTCAAGGGAGATCTGCAGCATATAGGTTCCACATGAAACAAACATTTATCACATCATGCCTGTGCAGCTGCGGGAATAGACTCAAGCCAGTCAGAAGGAACCTGGGGTCAATTGGCTGCTGTTGTGTTCCTCTTCCTTTCCCCCTCCTTGGTCTTTTTAAGCTGCAGGGAGCATAGTTCTGTAGCTTGACAAACTGCAGTAATGCCTGGTGATGGCCCCTTTCCTCAGTCATCTTTGCACCAAGTCATCTGAGGTCATTGCTTTTGGTCAAGGCATGCTGGTTGCCCCCTTTTTCAACTTGTTTCACAATGAAGCCTGTGATTGAACAGATTGCTGCTTCCTTGTACGCAGAGAGATTGCAAACATCTGGAAGGTCCAAAAAGATGAACAAAAACTCTTCTGCTGCCTCCATATCCACCCTGCCTGCAGTTTTCACAGTTGCAGTTGTTGAGTCAGTTAGTGACACATGAATTAACTGGAGATACTTTATCTCTTTTCACAATACTATTACTCAAGGGACGTCAGCCACACTTTGGCTCTGTCACTCTTCTGCTTTGTCTGCACCATTTTAATATAAAAGGTTTAATAAGCAGAAACATTGAACCCTGCTCATTTCTGCTAACACTGTTAACATATTACTAATACATAATACTAGCATTTCACTCACCAAGAAAACTGGAGAAGATACTTCTCGGACGGTCTGTTGGTACAATCACCTACACCTTTTGTCTGATATTTGTTAGAAAATCACCCCAAAGGCACTGGGCTGAGAAGTTCAGAACTCCAAATAGCTAGGGCTAGCATAGCAGAAAGCTAATGCATAACAGTGCGGCCGACACCTGTCCTTCAAAACGGCCACACCCTTATTTAAGCATAATGGTTTAGCCTGAATATAACTTTAACGGATTAGTTATAATGTGTTAAATATGTTCTTTATTCTCGCGTCCAGGAGAGAAGCTTTAAAATGAGACTAAATGGAGTCTCTGAAAAGATTCAGATGGGATACTTTAATTAAAAAAGGCGCGGTAGTGTTACAGACAGAATATTGTTCCGGCAGAAAACAGCTGTGATCTGGCTCTCCTGAGCAAGAAGAGAAGAGACCGGATCTCTCCTCCGGCGCTCTTATATATCCTCTGCTGGCTCCTCCCCGCCAGCCGGCTCACCTCGTCTCCAATGTCCGTTATTGCATTTCAACAGAGGATAGGTTCTTTTCACATTCGATATATGCTTAACACGCAGTTTCTCCTCATATTCTCTTTCATCACTTTTCATTTAACACATTCTAAACGCTGTAATCAATACTCTAAACAATACTTCTCGGCTCGTTTGGTTTCCGGTCATTCCGGATGTTGTCACATGCTACTCTCGTCTGTAAACAATAATGTATTCAAATAAACTGTACTTTCATTTAATATTCAACATGGTAGTACCTCGACATCTATAGTTGTAGTGTTAAATCCGTAGGTTTCGATTTGCACCACTCCATATCATTTCGCTACTAAATTCACCTCTTTATGAAATCGTATATTAGCCACATGCTAAATGCTAACCGTAGATGAAGGATTTTCAGAATAAAAGCTTAACTGCTTGTGCACAAGAATTTCTGGTTTTTCAGTATAAAAGAGCGTTTAAACTGACGGTATGTTTAAGCTACATTATACCATCAAAACATTGATTTTAATTTCTAACAAATGTTATATTTTTAAAAAGCACCCACAAAACCAGGCTGTAAACTGTATCTGTTAACTTCTGTAAAGTTGGGCATTTAACATTGAGGTCTATAAAGATTGCTGAGTGGCCACTCGATGAACTGCGGTTCATTGCTCTGGGGTTTGCTGCTTGATGCCTGCACCTGTTTATGTGGCCGTGTAAAAATAACATCAGATTGGAGATAACCTATATCTTCTGCAAGGGCGTATTTCATTTGGTCATGGACTGTTCATTTTTTTAACCTTGTCATCCTCTGCTAAGCCTTTTATCTTATACCAGTAACATAAACTCAAACACAAGAAATATCCATTCTGTCACATAGTAAGTCTTTAGCAGTTTGTCCTTGTCAATTAATAAGGACAAATAAACGTTGTACAGAAATATGTTGATGAGAAACACAATTATGAATAAGTATCAATGTTGCAGCTTTAGGGGATAACCAGTGCAATAGAATCAGTGTAAAAATGAGTCACACTTGCTTAATACATTATGAAAACATGCTGACTGAAGCGCAATTACTCATTAGTGTTTGAGGTGAGGTGAGATGATCCAATTCCTGCAGAGCGTATAGAAATAAAAGAAAAAGCTTTTTGAACATCTAATGTTACTGGAATCAGTGAGCTCTCTTGCCAGGAATACTCTTAAAGTCACTTCCCTTTTCACATACAGACCGTAGAAACTGTTCCCGCTTTGCTTGCAGTCAACCAATGACCCTAATAATAACCTTTCTTTTTTTCGTGTACTGTGAAATGAACCGAAACAGAAACAACTGCAAATCACTTATTAAGTTTCAGGTCGGTTACAGAGAGTTGGATGGTGTTGCTGAAACCATTTTCAGGATTTCAGAGATGACTTGAATTTGACCATGTTTCTGTAATGTATGCAATTTAAAAAAAAAATGTAGATAATACAAAAGTAGAATTTATTGCGTAACCGTACATAAATTGAATTCAAAATGTTTTGTAGCATATAAGGGCTCGTAGAAAATCTAACCATACATTCACAAAACTAGTAACATCATACAAATATTTATAGAAAAAGTGCATATTGTCTTTGTTTTTGTACAAACGTCTGTGCCCTAAGAACATCCTACTTTGTTTTGGATTTGCAGTGTACGTCCTGTCACAACTGTGTCATTGAGTATTGGACATTGTCCAGGGCAGGAAGTGACCAGCACCCTGCATCCTTCTCTTTCCATTAGAAAATTCCTCACAGACTCGTCAAAAAAATGGTTCCCTTCTCGGTACCCATCCAACACCAGCAGAGCCTCACTGGTTAAAAAAGTCCTCAACTCATCCCCTGTCTTTTGCATGAGAGAAAGTTGCATCTTTATTTCCTGAAACAAGTCGCCCTTCACTCTGCTGCAGTCGACGTTGAAAAGAAATCGAACAGTGCTGAGATTGAGAAGTTTAGAGACGGCATGTGTGGGATCCTCAGTCCAAGAAGAAACCAGGATGTTGGCTGTCATCTTCCCGCTTCCTGGGGGTCCCTCGAGGAAAACTACTTCTCCAGCCTCTGGGAGTAAAGCTTGAAGACTCACAGGCTGGCCCTCACTGAAAACAAGAAGAGGTCATGTAAGCTACATAGCTCTGAACAAATATTAAAACCATAGCCTTCAGCTGTGTCAACCAAATACATCCACGGACTTGCTTTCAATGTTTAAGGCTCGTCACATCAGCATTTACAACAACAACAATCAGTAAATGCTAATTATGGATTTCCTCGACAGGGTTATCTTTGTAAGTTTTGAAAGTGAATGTATGTCAATTGTACACGATCATGGCAGTCCCTAATATAGGAAACGATAGTAATTTAGCGTCTTGAACCATCTGTCTTTATTTAACCCTGCTATAAACTGCTCTTCCAAGCTAGCTAGTTGAAGGTAAATAGACTAGGGGGGTCACTAAAAATGTTTTCAATGTTATGAAATAAAATGAAAAGTCAATTGTTCCTACTACTGAAAATAAGATCATAGAAGTGTGGCGTCCTTGTAATGAATGTGAAAATGTGTTAGTGACTCACTTGTTTTGCAGCCTGTAAGGCAGCTCCTCCGCAGCGAAAGCTTCGCAGTTGGGTCTCACCTCGGTGCTGAGCGGAAAGTTAGAATAATGGTCTTTCAGAAACGCCCCCAGATGTTCCTCCATGCAGCCTACAGACAAAGAAACAGACCTGATCATTATCATATCAATGTAATTCCATTAAAATAAGGCAAATAGTGTGAACAAAGCTTCTAGTTTTTTTAAACAACATTTTTGTAAAGTAATTGTATACATAAACTGAAAATATTAAATAGGGAGACACCTTACCGTCATTAAAAATAGTTATCTCTTCATCGTTGCCTTTGTTTTTTGCTGAACCTGATGGAAAGGAACAGCATTGTTAGAAATACTGATTCAAACAGTGTGATCTTCATTAAATAGTAAATTATTTCATCATAGCTAGAAGTGACTCTAATATTGTGGTTGTGTAAATCCACTCAGATTCACCTTAATGCAAATTAAAATCAATTGCATCTAAGAAAATTATTTGTAAATGTACAACTTATGAAAGCAGAACTTTCAACTTCTTTAATCACGATATTCTTAAGTCCATGTAATAATATCAGCTTTCACACACTGTTGACACTTTTCATTTATGGAATAGCTGTGTTTCAGTCCAGACACCTTCATTGAGTATTTCACATGTACAACTTTAACACTCGCTTATTTTATGACTGTAGGTGTTTTTCAGTTGTAACTTATGAGAAGTGCTTTGAGTTTGAGCTCTTCTTGCAAAAGCACAGTTCATGTTTGCTCACTTACTTGGTGAGATTAGGGTAAATCAATATGATTAAATACATACAAAAGTTGACTTATTTGTAACTTGTTCAGCTTTGTTCGTACTCACAGGCATCAACAGAAACGGATTTGCCTCGACCGTCAACAAAAAGGTTCCTGGTGCTATGACCTCTGCAACCTATGGAGAAGAAAACCTTATTAATTGACTGTGTTGCTCCAGCATGTGTGTATGTAAGGTTGGCATTTTTATAAAGCTGACTACATAAAAGTAGTTTCAATAATGCAGCTTAGTAAAAATATATCAAATATATTTGTTTAAAAATCATCAACTTAGCCGTCTTTATGATTGACATTGGAAATATTTAGTTGCATAACGTCAAATTTGTTTTACATTTCTCTTAAAACAAAAATCATAGGTATTTGGACCCTAGGCTGAAGTTTCTCTTCTTATCATGTTACACATTCACATGAATATAGCAACCTGTAGTAAGTCCATTATTGAAATGACGTATGTGTTTATTTGGGGGAATACTACTGACAAGCCATGCTGAAAAACCACCCACACATTAACTAATGGCCTCAAATTTCCCTGTTGAGCAACCAAGACCAACATGGGTGTTTCCAAAATAGTACCTGTCATGTGCACAGAGGACATGAATGACCAGCATGCCGGCAAAATTCCCTCCAGATGAAGGTAACCTAGCTAAAGCGTATGTCTAGATTATATCAGTTTACACAAATACTTCCTCTTCTTTGTGCCAAAACTGAAACTGACTCAGCATATATACAGTACATTTAGCGTTGTCTTTCCAGTTATAAAAGACATCGTTTTTTACTGGCAGTAAACAATTGGTTGTATTAAAAGTCCCTTAGGCCACTCTGAGTTTGACATAATAATGTAACACTTTGAATGCTGACTAATGATTTTGGCACTACTGTAAATTGTTTGAGGTGAGATTAAAGAAATATTTGTTGGCTTCACAATAAGGTTCTGCTTAAAATGTGGATAATGTGCTTTACACATGAAGAATTGAGTGATTGCTTTACCTTTTTGTCGTCGGTAGAAGAGCATTGCAACAATAATGGCAACCATTATCACACCTATGCTCAGAACGACGATGAGAGCATCCTTTTTCTTCTGAGGAACAGGGATTTCATCTGTGCAGAGAGTGAAGAATGATGAGGGTTCAAATGTGCAACAAAGCATTCATATTCAGCAGTGCAATGACACTTAACGTTTTTATATTTGAATTGTTATTCCCACGATTACAAAATGTTTGACCACCATGGAAATAACCAAATATACCAAAGACAAAAATGTTGCTCACTTCCTCTTTGTGGTAAACAACAACAACAACAAAAAACTGCAGCAACTAGAGATGCTTCAGCTTGCATACTCGTTTTGTGATGAGCTGCCCTGATCTTTTATTACTTTTCTCGTTTTTGTAGACCTTTTTTCTTTTTTTTTAGCCATTAAAAAAACCCTTATACTTTCTTATTTTCAGTTTGTCAAGTTTAAGCATCTAAAAGAGACAATAATCATTCGCCCACATATAGGCAGAAGCATGATGACAAACACACACACACACACACACACACACACACACACACACACACACACACACACACACACACACACACACACACACACACACACACACACACACACACACACACACACACACACACACACACACACACACACACACACACACTACCCACATCAGCTTCACTGGAAAAGCCGGGTAAAATCTTATGACTATTGTAATGCTTGTATTTCTCCTTTTGTCATCATCACATTGTGTTGACAGCAGATATCTAGATGAAAAGAGACTGAACATAACAGGAAACAGCAGTAGGCGGTGATAGGTAGGCACATGATGATATTATATTTCCTGTTTTTAGATGAGAATATTCAAAAAGTTGACTTGAGTCAATGTACACATTATCTGTTTGCTTGCTTCTCATTTGATTCTTTATCTTTTGTGAAATTGTTGGGCGGCAAAGAAGCTGAAAATAAATAAGGTAGGAAAGATAGAGGAAAGTTCACTGGCCAGACTTGACATGCAGATGTTGCAATATACTGTAAGAGTCAACCTATAACAACCCTGTGTGCTTTCAGATTATATCCATTCAATTGATAGAGTCCTGTGTGATAAGAAAGCCTTGGAAAGGAAACCAAAATGTACCTGGAATTTTAAATGTTGCGGAGGAGCCATCTTTTGTAAAGATACACGTGTAGTTGTTTTTGGCCGACGATCCGACGCGTATCTGACTGGTGACTTTGACAAGCTGCTTTGGAGTTGTCACGGCAGTGGTATTGGAATTGAGTGTCTTCAGGTGTCCATCCTGCCACATAACAGGAGACTCCGGGTATCCCTCAGACTGGCAAGAAAGCAGCAGCTCATCCCCCCCTGCAGCCTTCTCAATGTGTTTAGTCACTGATTTATAAGGTGCTAGGGAAGAATCAGATAGAAAGAACATATTCTTAACAATGTGATCATAAAGGCTTACATGATAAGGGAAACATCTTGTCGAAAGAAATTGAGCCAAAATCATTCTTTACCAAATTGAGTAATGTTCTGCTTAGTTTCATTTTCATTTTGCTCAGAAATGACCCCAGGCTATTCAAAAAAAGCATGACTCTTCCCAGAACAAAGCCCATTAGGATTTTGCAATAAAAAGTAACACTGTCAGACTTACCGACAACAGACAACGTTGTGGTTTTATAATCAGCTCCTTCTTCTGTTTCCACCAAACACTGGTACGTCCCAGAGTCATTGATCCTGAGTTTGGAGATCTGAAAAGAGACAAAATTAGAAAGTTGAGACCTTGGATTTGTTTATGTCCATAAAACACATATTCCCTTATTAAATAAGCAGGAATTATAGCCTGCCTGGGAATTTGAACATCAGTAATTCCCGATAGGAGTAAATTATTCAGTGGAAATTTGACTGGAAATAACCTCGCCTACTCAGATTCTATGTAATTCTAGGAAAGTGACTCCCATTATTCACCTTTAGTTTGGACCAGCCGTCCCGCAGCTCATCAGTGAGAAGCATCACTCGGCCACGGTAATCAGGATCCCGGGATGCCAAGTTCTCCTTCCTGTTATCCATACGGTACACGTCCCGGACCGAGGTGGAGGTGAACCAGTGCCACGTCACCTTCATGTCAGCTTGAGGGTTTGATAGTTGAGGCTGAAACCTGCAGCCCATCACAACATCTTCTCCAAACTTTGAGTCATACACGGTTCGCTCTGCCTCAACAGTGAACAACACTGCAGGGAAATAATACATAATAAAGTCAGACATCATCAATATGCTAAACAGCCCTGGAGCAATATACAACATTGACTTAATGGAAATGTTTAATGTAAATGCAATTGGTCCTGTGTGTGCTCTTGTTTATTCATACACTTTTTTACTACATACCTGAGAGGGATGGTTGAAACATGACATTCAAAACTACAATAAAAGCCCAATCCATTGAGTCCTAAGGAAGAAACAAAAGGGGATTTACAGATGTTGAAATATTTAGCTAACTGTCTAACTGATAAAGCTGAGTCATTTTACTGGAGAAGACAAGATGTGAATTCCGTATGCTGACACACACACACACACACACACACACACACACACACACACACACACACACACACACACACACACACACACACATATACACACACACACACACACTCAAAATCACATGTTGGTCACATACATTTTATTCCTAACACCAGCATGACTCAGCTCTGAAAATCCAGTAACTTCCCTGTTGGATGAGTCATGACAGGGAAGGAAAAAAAAGATGCTGGATGCTGTGACACACACACACACACACACACACACACACACACACACACACACACACACACACACACACACACACACACACACAGTAAACAATGCTAGTCATGCTTCCGTGGAAAATATTCAGCCAGACAATTCTATAAATAAATAACTACGTTGTCTTAAATAAACATGATTGTACACTTCAGTCATCATGATAAAACCCTACCGACAAATTAAGACACTTTTTATTTACACAGCACATTATCTTGTGTGAAAAGCACATACACACGTGATTTTCTGTGCAGATTTCCATTGAAAGTGAAATGTCAACAGCATTTCCGCAGAACTTGTATGACTTTGAATTTGGGAGAGCTGACAATGAGTATTGAGCTTTGTCAATTGCTTTGGTTCACAAAAGGCATCATTTAAATAAAGTACATTATTAGTAGGTGTTAGGACCTTAACATATTTAGCCTGCAACAGTTCATACAACTGTATTGATATTCAAGCTACAAAGCTAGACATAAAGGTGATAAATGTCCAATACAAAAATATATAATATTGGAAATAAGGAAAGTTAATGCATAAACATCAGCCATAAAAGTATAGGCTACTACATAAAATAATAACAATACAAATAATAATGATAATATACGATTAGAAGTTGTGCAACCCCAACTACTGTTCATCTGTTAGGTGTTGTTATAGGTCAATGATATTTTCTTACCTGCTGGTCATATATCAGAAAATGTTGGTGGCGTTTTCATCAAGTGCTCCCTTCTTCTGCAGTCTGCTCCGATGCTGCTACTCATATCAAGGCAAGAGGGAAATCCCAACTCGAAAACACACCCACACACACTTTACTGTCACGCGGCTCGAAATTGTATCGATCGGAAATTCAATGCGTAATATACTATGGTAATATACCGTATTTACAGCCCCATGTGGTGAATAGGCTGTAAAACACATCATAAAACCTTCTACATTCAAATAATACGGACCGCGACTAGGAGAAATAGTACCAATGAACACGGAAGTAGACCACAGTAAGAACAATCTTATCTTACACTGGCTTTACCTCAAAAGTCATAAAATGGGGACATAAAGTAAGTAACCCTCAGCCGTAAAATATGTATTGGGAAATACTTGTCTGTACACAGTATCCAGGTACATTTATACATTTGAATGTAGTATATTACTTAAAGCCCCAAAACTACAAATACTCATTATGCAGCAGAATCTGAATCTGAATTACATTGGTGAAAATGTTATTACTTAATGAAAAGATGAAGCAAATTATATTTACTTTAAAGCCTGCTAGGATTTTTTACTACAAAAATGTCCCCATATTACTATAAATAAATAACAATGGCTTTTAAATGGATTTAATTAGGAATAGGCCTACAAGTAAAATATTTCCCTCTGAAATGTGGCAAAGTAGAAGTGTAAAGTAGCAGAACATTTTGATAATTAAGTAAAGTAAAATCACTGATTAAGAACTTGAGTTGGTGTTTGTTTCTTTCCATCTCTGAACACCATGTGTATTACTTTCACACAGGCTTTCATAAAGGTCTTTTGGAAAGATGGAAATTAGAGTGTAAAAAAAGTTTTGTATACAGTTGTTTTGTTACATTGAAATGTTTCTCATGACTAGGCAACCCCTTGGGAAATCCTAAATAGTTTAGGACTTTACTACCCAGATCACTCATATACAATACCACTGCATTGTCCTTGCAGGAAGGGTTTTTGATACAGATCTTGTGTAAATAGGTTTTATTCCCCGGTGGTATCCAATTGGTTAATGTCATATTAAAACATTGCTAAAGCATTCGGTATGACACTAATGTATGGTATGTAAGTGTGTAACCAGGATGTAAAAACAATGATTGCAAAAGTCAAATAGAGGTGTAGTTGAATACATTATGCATTAGTTTGCATTGGTTGATCATTATTGTTACCTTTAAGTTATACTTGTTGAAGTATGGCTCAACAATTTTAATACATTATGCAACTCTGACCTAAATCAACAGTAGAAAAGTGGAAACTACTTGATGGACACAGTAATCAGAATCAGAACGAGTAGTCCTTTATTCGTCCCACAGCAGGGACATGTACAATGTTACAGCAAAGGGACAGTCACAAAAGGCAAAAAGTAAAACAATTATTTGTGTTGAGTTAATAGTGCACCTGGGGGGATGGAATATCAGGTGTTATTTGTCCAGCAAGGTGGAAGTTGGGCAGGAGTCCCCCATGCTTTTTGTAATGCATTAATGAGAAATATAGCTTGGTTTGATATGGTTCAGTGCAGAATGAAGATTTTCACTTTTACTTTTTAAACAAAAAGCAGCTTGGGATGCTAACTCTCTCACAGTGTTATTGTAGTACAGTATACTCCCACTTTGGGCCCCGGTTGTGCAAAGTCCAAAGTATCCACTGTAGTGCCGAGAGACGGGAGTCGGAGGCGGTGCATCGAAGGTACAACCACTACACCACTCAACTTCTGTTTGGTGCATAGACTGTATTTATAAAGGTTTGGTGCTACGACTGTAACAAAAAACATCTACATTTAGACAAGATGTACACCCACAAACACCAAGAGAGGGCGCCATTTAATTGTTTATGTGAAACTAGCCTTCAACCACGGACTGCAAAGTGCCTTGGACAAGCACTGACTAAACCTATTAAACACAAATAAGCAGTGTGTAAAAAAATGTGAGGGTGTACTGTTATCATAATGTTTTGTCATTTGGAAAGCATCATCCTTGTTTATGTAAGAACCGCAAGAACGTGCTGTTTTGCTTTTATTTTTATGTTGGAAGTTTAACCGGAAGTACCATGTTTGTTTATTGTCACTGATGGTACTTTAGGTTATAGGTAGATCAGAAGTTAGCAGTTTTTGAGTTCATGCGGCACACTTTTTGTTTGTTGACAATTCTCGTCACTCCTGTTTTTGTGACGAGTGTCATTACTGTCTAGGTAAGTACAACTCAAATTGTTAGTCAATCTAGATAGCGTTAGCACTCAAGGTTAATCATATCGGGTGAAGCATGGGGAGCTACTTTGTGTTTTAATATTAGCTCATGACGTTTGCCAAATTAATGAACAAGAGAGCCCAAACATCACAGAAACAAATGACAAGTCGTCTGCTAACTTTAAGCAATGCTAGCACCTAGCATTAGCAACAAGTATACGTTATTAGCATCAAGTTATTAAACAGAAACAGTGAAATAAAGGACGAGTGAGCTAACGTTACTGAGTTAGGCAGCCTGACAGCTCTAAGTTAAGCTACAGGAAAGTGAAACCATTAAGGTGACATTAAGTAAAATGTTAAAGTAAATCCAGTTTTAACGTTTGTTTGTACCTCTAATAGTAGTTGTGTTAGTTTGGTAACGTTTGGGTGCTGCATACATTTGACTATCTGTGTTTTTTTGCCAGCAGTTACAGCGCCACCATGGGGTTTCTACTGTCTAAATCCATGGATGCAAACTTTAAAAAGCAGCAAGAATTTATGCTCCACAATGCACGGCTGCAGGTGAGTAAAGTTACACCACCTCACATGCTATTAGAATGAATCGTTTATTTCATGCACCTAACAACGTGTCAGGGCCGGGGGACATGGAAGTGAGTGTTGGACTACTTTGCACACCAATACCAACTGGATTAATTGACCAGAGCAATTAACTGCACACAAGGCCCTAAAAGCCCTAGGTTTACTGTTTGGCAATTTCATGAATTGTCATATTCTGAAGTAATATGGAGAATAAAGCACACATCTGACACAATGATGACCTGCATTTGCTTTATCCCCTGATCCAGGGACCCTAGTGCCAGTGTCAAATCAAGCTTAAAGATTAAAATGTAATTGTTTTATTTACTTATATTGCACATTTTTCTGATAATTTATTTTTTGTTATCATTGCAACCCAGCAAACATGAATCCTGCAACAATATTTTTTAATGTAATAACTATACAGCACAACATTAAAACCAACATAACGTGTGTTTAATGTAATTACAACACAGCAAAAATGGTGCAATGTAATGTTCCAGGGTAATTTTCTACCAGCCCACACAAACAAGAATTCTGGTATTTTTTCCAGAAAGCAGACACAGGCCATCTATCTGGCCATCACATTAGTCTATCTTATCTATCTGTCTTGTCAGCGTGGCGCTCTGTCTTTCTCTTTGGATTCACACAGTCAAAGCCAATAGTATAAGCTTCAGTGTGAGTCTCAGCGTTTCCATATAGAGACCACATGTTTTATTGCACTCATTGTTTCATTTAAACAAAGTATTGTTTTTTTCCTTCTAATTTTTGGAGCCAATTTGTTGTGACGTATTCATGCCTGTAAGCTGCTGAGCAGCAGGTGGGATGTGTGAATGTCATAACACCAATAACATTATCCTGCGTAAACCAAAAAGCTATGTTGTTTTCTGCCCTGTAATTTCCCCTCTGCTCTTCCAGGTGTAAATGTGGAGTAGAGGGTGAATATTAATAAGAATAATATTATTTGGTTATGGCAAAGGTTTAGCAATCAAGTATCAGAGCTCCCTCCTTTGGTAATGAAGATTATTCACAAATAAATATTAGACGCATGTTTAAGCATTGCTGTATATATTCTTTCATTGACTTACTACAAATAGTTTCATATTAATAATAGCCACTCAGTATTGCTTTGAATAACTTAATGAATAAGAACTCTACTTTTTCATAACATTGGATTGATGCATTTAACTGTTCACATCTTGGCTGAACAAAAAGAACCAAACATTTTGAACATGTCATGGTACTGTAATTGTGAAATTATATATCTTATCTCCAAGTTTAATGAATAAGATTGCTCCTGGCAATTTCTAAATATCTGGGAAGCCACGCTGTTGCCTCCCCCTGCATTAAGATGTCAAATTGATTGCTTTACTGTGTTTTCAAGTCAAATCATTCAAAACTAATTGTTCCTTTCCTTGTGGCCTCTCAGGTCAAAGTCATTGGGCTTTGTCTTTTAAATCATGGTGTCCATCTTAAACATTACCGGTACTTGAGAATTTAGTGGATACATAGGGGTGTTTTTTTTATGACACATTTCCTGAGGATGAATGACATCTGGGAAATGACGTCAATGAGGTTTTATATTTAATATTTAAAGTGGCTTCTTGTAGGCTAATAATAAGGTTGTGTTTTTCATTCACGGTTCCTGCTTTTGAGTGGCTTTAATTGTGAAGTAGGTTAGTGGTATGTTATTGATTTTCATGTTTATAAAAGTTTTTTTTACGACCATTATCACCTTCTTAAGATAATGCTAACTCTAATAATGGACAGTAATATTGCTTGTTTAGCCCTTTTTCCCAAAAATAAATGATATACAAAGAATACGTACTTTACGGAAACACACACTGAACATCATTTACTTTTCCTGAAGTACTACAATGTACAGTACAGGTTCATTAAAAAATAAATACAGATACATCCTGATCAGGCATATGTAAGACTATAAATGAATGCTGTATTTTTAAATTAGGCTGGGAGGGCAGCTTAAAGCTTTAAAAGCCACCTTGGCCATCAATGAAGTGCTCTGTAGCGTATTAATCATTATATAATAATCGGTTCTTACAGGAGCGCTAGTGGCTAAAACAGAATCAATATTATCTGATCTTAGTTAAAGACTGCTCAATATTAGAGCAATAGACATGAATAATAGCTATGTCCCTCAGGTAAAACATGAATTACAAAGATACTCTTTATTTGTCCACTACAGGATTTTGTGACCTGCACATTTGAGTAAACATCATAAGAAATGTTCAAACAGCTTTAGCAAAGAGGTATAAACATATTGTTATAATACATTTTTTGTTAAATCAGGAACATATCCAAAACAGCATAAGAATACATCTAAAAGAACATTCCTCATGTGTTGCTTATTCATCATCAAACTATCTTACCTGTTGAAGCACATAGTTGCTGAGAACTGTTTTTACACTTTATGCAAATTATACAACCTTTGTTTATTTAATTGGTCAGGGAAATACGCAGGGACATTAGACTTAGACAAGTACCTAGTAGTCATCATATCTATGTTTTTGTTTGGCATAGACTGTTTAAATGATGGACTGAGCCACCATAATGTTACCTAGAAACCTGTTTTGCAAACCACCTTTCAAAGATAGCAGATTATGCCCTTAACTATGTCAAACTCTAAGCCTTTAAATAATTGGCACCAGAGGCTGTTGCTGTGTTCTACGTCTTTCTGTGTGTATACTGTAATGATGTGCGTGCATCAGCTCTCCAAGCAGCGACTTGCCCTGCGTATGCGTGAAGCCTTTAGAAAATGTCAGTGGATTTCCCGCTTACGTTCCGGTTCTGATCTCACCTTGTCACTTTCAGAATGAAATGAGGGATGCTCATTTCTTTCTGTTACTTTTTCTTCACTGCTCTTTACAGTCACTGCCTTCTCTAGTCTTGGTCATCCCTCGTGATGTTGCTGTTCCTTCCAAGCGATAGACAAAAAGTCTATTTTTAAAGCACACACGTAGGTAAAGGTAACACTGTGCTTCTTTTTCCTTTTTGTTGTGAAACGTGAACATGGGTTTAGACATGTTCACGTTACAAAGTTCAAAGTCCTGGAAGTACTTTTGGAGGGGTTGTTGGAAATGGAACCTCATTACTTATCTGGTGTCAACCGAAAAACAAAAAGCTGACAGTGGATATTTAATCATTTTCACTTACAATTTAAAACTGATAGCTTTTTTTAAGAGGGCATTTAACTCTTAGCATTTTGTTATTGGTACCAAAAATCAGCAATTGTATCTCGGCTACTGTTAGAAATCTTCAAATGATAGCTAATTTCCAGTCATGCTGTCAGAAGGCATAGAGCCAGTGGTCTCTCAAACATCCAAGATCTGTGATTGTTATCAGATATTGAGTGAATTTGATTACATCTGTGGGGTTGAAAGTGCATGTAGATGTTTGTATGTTTGGATAAGTGTGTTCCTGTTTGTTACTGAGATTGGGGTGAAGTAGCAGATGTAGCAGACGCGTATTGGCAGTTTGAGGCTTTGATTCAAAGCGGTGGGTGGGGTGCAGCAGAGAGGGTGTTGAGTTTCCGGATGGTGAGAGCGCTTGCTGGCAGTGTTTATGCTTGGTGTTAATGATTGGCGCGTTCATCAAAGATGAGTTTAATGTCCTGGAGGATTTTCGCAAATTTGAAACTCAATTCCATTTCAGCTGCATCAACGCTAATGATGCTGTGGTTGTGAAGGGTGGAGATCAAATACTGTGTTCCTCCTTTACTGGCATTGGTTGGCATCAGGGCTGGGAGTAATACAATGTTAATCGGCAATTAACATTATTATTTCTTATCTGTTTATCAGAATACCTTTTATTAGTCCCACAGAGGGGAAATGTACGTTGTTACAGCAGAAGAGACGGACAGCTTAATGTTACATGCATAAAAAAGTGTATATATATATATATATGTATATATATATATATATATATATATATATATATATATATATATATATATATATATATATATATATATATATATATATAAAAAAAAAAAGAAGGTTATAATAAAAAGTTACACAATTTACAAAATACACATCCTGTCACAGTTCTTAGGATTTAGCAGCCAGGTGCATATTGCACAGTTATTAATGGCATATATATATATTGCACATATATAGATTTATTTGTCTAAACTTTTGACGTACCACAAATAAATAAGGGACACATATTATGTCCATTGTTTTTTTGTGTTGTTGGACGGGTCTGATATTTAATGAATCATAATGCAGTTGTTACGATAACATAGCTAGAGTTCAAAACATATTAAGGAGTCTCCTTTTGGTGGTCTTATGATGGGTATTTTTCTTAATTACGTTTTTTTACAGTTAAAGGACGAATTAAACAAAAGTATAGGCAGATTCATTCACAATGAAAATCATTGTTAATGGAAGCCATACAAGCATTTATAAGCATTACATTTCAATGCATCACTTTTCATCAGACCATTGGCAAGCTACACTCATCAGGTGTTGGCTTTTGTATCAATACCAAACACTGATTATACTTTACACCTACACGAAAATAATTTCTCTCTCTTAACGTTGGAATATTCCACTTTTTGCTTCTAAAGTTTCAGCTGGGAACTAAAGTGATGCAAGTGACTATCATTGACAAGAAGTAGGCAGTTTCAGGGAAGGTTAATACAACCAAACATCCCGTATCAATGAGCTACTTCCTGTTCTGCTTCCCTGATGAGAGGAGAGATGACGTTATGAGAGGGGACATTTAACCAGAAACCCTTCATTACATATATCCTACTCTCGAGAAATATAGTGGGGTCAATAAAATGTCCTTGAAAGGGTGTAACGGTAACGTCATTAATTGTTTGACTCTGTACCATCCCGTGCTGTGCTTGGTTTCTATTCTCCTTCTTAACGTTGAGTTTCCTAGTGTACATGTATTAGGCTCAGCATACTGTAAACTACGAGAACAAGCATTGTGGATTTGAGAAGCCGTTCCCGTTATTAAAACAGCCCAGAGACTCTCTTGAGGATGACACACTCAACCGTTAAAAAGTTTCTAGCCTCTCCCTTCCATTGTTGCCAGGTTGGTTCCAGTAATAGATATTATCTTTCAAAGTTTCTGGATGTAGCAAAATGTACATAGAAAATTCTCAGATGTACAAGGGAGTGTAATCACGTCTTCCCAGTCTGTTCTTTTTCTTTTCATGTTTAATAATATGTTTGACATCTACAAATGATACATTTTGTCCAACCAATAATCAAACATTTAAATTATATAAAAAAAAGCCATTCAATTTATTCTCATAAGAGAAAAATAATGGGTTAACCAGCTGTGGATTTCCGTGCTTTAATCAGTCTTTGATTGATTGTAACTTTAATTAAATCTGACAAGGCACCAAAAATAATTTCAGCTACCTTTTGTGACAACCATTGTTAAATCAACTAATGTGTCTGATAGGGAGTTAGCTGCACTGTTGGAAATGTCTGGGCTCGGCAGCCATTTGGTACGACTAAAAATGGCAGAGAAGAGCTGCAGGCGAGCAGACAAGTTATTCTTTAAAATAAATTATGCGCCAATATGACTATCTACATATACTATTAACACATTTAGTGTTTTTCCGAGTGGTTTTTGATTGAAACAAGCCTTATTTATGTTCAAAAATATGAATTAAACTCTCCAATATCAGTCTAAAAGCATATTATTCCAATTAAAGTGTAGATTGGGATTTGTGATTCATTAGCCTAAATGCCTTTTACTGTACGTTCACCTACCAGTGCCGTCTCCACCCGGCGGGTTTAATCCTGCTGTTTCCCAAGATGCATAACTTTCCTTCTCCTGATATGTAATAAGTTAATCTCCACACGTTACACGTTCACACCAGGAATCACATTCTGTCAAGTACAGGCTTGCAGAGTGTCGTGCAACTTCCGATACATTCCGAGAAAAACTCCAAGGGATGTTAAGCTCTGGAACTTTTGGGAATTTTTCAACAATTAATGCCCATTTGACCGGATTGTATCAATGCACTCCATTCAACACCTATTCTTGCAACACATGAAGACAAAGTTGGCAAGCATCCCATAAACTAATAATTCAGGTGAATAACAACCTTCTGCACGCACAGTGTGTTCACGTGTGCAGCTAATGCACTCTGAGCCAAAGAAATACAAGCCTAGTTTCAGAAGTACAACGTTTATATCTTGTGCTAGATTTAGCTAGCTAGCTATTAGCATGGGGCTGGATTGGGAGCGCTAATGGAAGAGTTGTAATTCATCTATTACGATTCCTTTTTTGATCCTAAAACTTTTCTTTTATAATTTCGTTTTTCACTTTAAACCAACATGTTGTACACAGCCCACCATTTTTCTCTCGATTTATATAACATTATCTTTCCCTTTTTAGATAACTCACCACATTAATTATAATACCTTGTTTTTATAGTGCTTTTCCTGGTGCTCAAAGATGCTTTACAAATAATTCACGATCCTAGGCTTCGATGTTTTGCTTTGTTCCTTTCGAGATGGTGGCTCAAATTTCAACAATTACTCAAATCGAGCATTATATTGTAGTTTTATTCATGAGTATAAAATGTATTGGTATGTGAGAGTGTGTATAGTGTTGTTGCCGATGTGCGGGCCAGCAGAAACTTTCATTCACTTACAATTAAATTCCATTCGATGTCCAGCCATTAATGCAAATATACAGAAGTGATGGTGACTATGGGCAGGAAGGCAGAAATCAAAACGTTGCTTGTCCGACATGTTGTAATTTATGTCATCTCCTCGCGTCACCGTCTGGTCAATTTTTATTCTTTTACCCTTTGCGTCATTAGTGTGTTAATGTCACATTCCCTAAGTGGAAACAGAAGCTCATCTTTGACACATTCACTCATTTTAGGATAAAGGCTTTTTTAATTAGCGTGTCACTCATGCAGCTCAATAGCATGTATATGTGTGTGCATGAAGATGTGAGTGAACGTCAGACAGGAAACGGCAGACAAAAGATTCCTCTGACTGAGGCTCGTCAGCATGGACACTCCATGGCTATATACACACATATTTATTTCCATATGAACACGTACCTTAAACAAATGTTGTTTTCCGTTAAATCCTGCTCTTGGCGGTGGGTTATTTTACTTTTGAAAATAAAGTTGTCAGTACTTTCTGGTGAACAAAATATATAATGAAGATACTGTCTCTACATTTCCCCAATCATATCTTGGGCAATTGTGATCTTTAAATATTTAGTTTTTTGTTAGCCAACATACAAATATACAGATATATCTGGGATAAAGCTCGTTACACTGAGAGGCACTAGAGTGTCCTTATTTGGTTTCAAAGTTCCCGTGTGTGTGTGTGTGTGTGTGTGTGTGTGTGTGTGTGTGTGTGTGTGTGTGTGTGTGTGTGTGTGTGTGTGTGTGTGTGTGTGTGTGTGTGTGTGTGTGTGTGTGTGTGTGTGTGTGTGTGTGTGTGTGTGTGTGTGTGTGTGTGTGTGTGTGTGTGTGTGTGTGTGTGTGTGTGTGTGTGTGTGTGTGTGTGTGTGTGTGTGTGTGTGTGTGTGTGTGTGTGTGTGTGTGTACGCACGCAGATGGAGCGTCAGATGGTGATGCAGAACCAGATGAGAGAGAGACAGATGGCGATGCAGGTTGCCTGGTCCAGAGAGTTTCTCAAATACTATGGGACTTTCTTTACGTTGGCTACAGTTGGACTAACTGTAGGGTGAGTTTTGTGTATAACAGCTAATAGGTTCAACTCCCAGGTGTTTTGTTCAGGATAAAATATGTTTTTTTTGTTTCTATCACAAGCATACAGACATCCTGTAATAATGCTTAGTGTGGAGACCTATACCTGGTTGTATATGAAAGCAGTACATTTTCACAGCTTAAATATTAAATGAATCTCATGACATTGTTCTCAATATATTGTTCTATATTCCTAGGATTTAGTTGATGCAACAACTCCTGTATTACTGTGTTCATGCTAATGCCGTTGGCAGATGAAAATGTATGTAATTGAATATAATTATGATGCAATCATAGAAGTTGAAGGCTTTTATTTATCCTACTTCACCTCATAACAGGCGATGATACTAAGAAGTTCTTCTTTTTGTCTCTACGCTTTGCTTCAGTGCCATTAAAAGAAGGAAGCCATTCCTATTGGCTCCCATCGTTCCTCTGGGCTTCATAATGGCCTACCAGGTGGACAGTGCCTATGGGACACTTATTTATCGAGTGAGAGGTAGGACTACGCCTTCGTCTTCTTAAGATCCATTACATTTCATCCACATTTAACAACAATCAAGAGACCTCTTGATTGACAAATGTTATTAGAAATGCCCTTTATTACTAAAGTTAAGTGATATTCTGACACATGAATTGCAATTGCATATCAATCTAATTAAATGGTTGGTCAGACATTAGTGTATTATATTTAAACTAATCTGTGTACTCCCAAACTATACTCTCCTCCCATTTAAATCCATTCCCTGACTAGCTGTTTTCCAATAATCGATGTCTTAAAAACCTATTTAGTCGATCCACAATATATACAGTACATAAATATCCAGCTATAACAGAAATATAATCATACCATTATTTCCAATCCTCCATTTTCCCCTGCAGACAATTAGCTTCCAAATATAATGAATGAATTTATAAAAAAAGACCGTAACACAACTCTTGAACGTGTAGGACAAAAATAGTTGTTTTAACACCCATTTGCAACAATACCAGACATTGTGTTTTCTGTATCCATTGTACCCTCTTCAGGGGAGGCTGAGAGTATCATGACGTCTGACCACGACCGCCTGGACTTGCCCCATGGGACTCCAACCTTCGAAAGCATAGAGAAAGCTCGCCGCGCTAGAAGCAGCCTCGCCTCCTTCCTGGAGAAATGAGGTGTTGTTTATCTTTAAAACACATCATCCCCGTCCAGTCGATGCATTCACCATTCTGCTTTATGCTGCTTTGACATTATTGAGTCTATGGTTTGCACTAATTCTATATCATGGACCTTGATTCAAATTAGTTTAAATAATAAATAGTGTTGCTGTTGTTTTGTAGCTATTGTTATAAAAGATGCATGAGTTAGCACATGCTGAAGCCAAGCTAAATACTTTGGGTTGTGTTACAATGTCAGTATGCGGCATATCATGGAATACATATGTCAAATTAATTAAAGCACTGTAACATCAATAATGTTTCCACATTCAAAGTCAGGGTGTAACTTTGGAAAGCTACTGCCAATTGAACCCTCAGAAGACGGATACAAATGTTTTGAATTATTGTTAAAGATGAAATACTTAATTTTAGTTTTCACACAATTCCAGAAGATATTTAAACCAACGCAGCTCGCTCGTTTTCAAATTGCATTATGGAAAAGTCAGTTAGCATGCTGGTCTGGTTTGTCTATATTTTGTCCTTTTTCCTAAAGAGCAGCTTAGCCTCAGTTTGTTGTACGTAATTTGCACCTGGCAAACATCTTAATATGTTGTGTTTAAGCAAGATGTTTGACCACTAGAGGGCAGAAAATACTCTGTGATATTAAGCTATAGAAATACAATTTGGTTGATTTAATTAATTTGCCAGGACTGGATAATCAAAGCAGCTACAAAGAATAACCAACACTACCGACATGCGTCCTGATGAAGATTATTGTTACTTCACACTCCATCACTAAATGGTTTGTTCGTGGTTTCTGAAAATGGTTTGTTCGTGGTTTCTGAAATATTGATTTGCCAATTTTGAATTTGATTGCGAAGAAGCTTTACACCAAAGCTTTAGTTGGCATTGTTACACCTGTAACTTTTATTTGTTTGATCACAACTGTATTCAGTGGATGTAAAATATAACACGGTGCTGATATTTATGAATTGTGCATTTGCCATAATTTTAACTGATGTATGACATCATGGAAACTATTTTTGGTAATCAAATAAAAAGAAATATTGCCAAGTCTTTCTTTTCTACAATCATATTTTGTGACATGATGCCAGTTTAAGGCAAGGCTCCAAAGCCACTATGTATATAACCACCATTAAAGGTCCCCTATTATACAGTTTTTCCTCAATATATTATAGGTCTCAGATATATACAAACATGTCTCTGAAGTGTTTGGCTCCGAATACCAAACAGATCATTGTAGCATCCCATAATCCCCTCTGTTTCAGCCCTGTTTCCAAATTGCTGATTCTCTGTCTGTTACTTTAGATGAAAATAAGGAGCCACTCCCCACGCTCCTCTGAGAGAGATTTGGTTAAAAAGAACACAATGGTGCTCTAGGAGGAGATTCAGGTGATAAGGTGGGGGGGGTGCAGTGGTGGCGCTAGACTTTTTCGCTGCCCGTCATTTTGACGGACAGGATCGTAACATATCCCTCAAAACCCGTCGGTCTGTACACAACTCTGACGGGGGGGGGGGGGCTTGTGAACTGTCAACGGAGGGAGGGGGGGTGGGGCGCACACTTGTGAACTGTTAGCGCCGTGTTATGCATGCCCACTGCACCTCGCGGGAGCAGGCACAGCGTAAAGCAAAAACTCAGACATTTCAATGATTCGTACGGCAAAATACGGTTTGGAAACAATATCATTTCCTTTTTGGCGGGCGTGCATAACACCGGAGCCTCGCTGCGGTGAAACTTTGGCGCTGTTCTGAGTTTGTTCTAATCTGTCAAAATGATGGACTGCTTTCAGATCTTTCCGTCTCTGTTACAAAAAATCCATCATAGACGGAAAATCCATCATAGCCAAAAAATCTTTATGACATCATAAAGTGGCCAAAATCTGATCAGCTCATTTTCAGGCAGGTTTTTATATAAATGGATCAGGACAAAAAGTGAGAGAATATTTTTTCAGAATCTCTTTAAACAGAGGGGACACATGTTTATGTATAAAAGACATGAAAAAGTGGATTTTGCATAATGGTGACCTTTTAACTAAACCCCTCTTTTGGACCTAGTGATAAAGAAGCCTGAATCACAAACGCAACTACATCCTTCCCAGTGAGGTTTACAAGACATCATACATGCCTTCGTATTGTTTGTGTCAAAATCGTAACTGCAACTTGCGTATGAGTAATGAGCACACTAACACTAGAAAAGAATATCGCTCTAATGTTATTACAATAAAGAAATAACTCCAAAGTACGTCATTGTCATCAATCTAAATGACGTGAGCGTGAGGGAGGGAGGGAAAGCGTGAGGGAGGGAGGGAGGGAGAGAGGGGTTGGGGTTGGGGTTGAACGCAGAGGTTGATGAGTGAACCAGTGAGTAGGTTTCCAGAGAGAACAAAAAGAGGGAAACCAAAGCTTTGCAACAGAAGCATCCTTCACAAGTTGAGCATTCGGCTGCTACACACCAGGATTTCAAACCCTGATCAGATCTGAGGTGGAGCTCTGCTTGACCTTCCTGTGCAGCCGGCTCTGTTAGTGATAAGTGAAAATGCTCTGGAGATTGACTCTTGCCCTGGCTGTGGTGTGCGTCGGTGGCATCTGCAGCTGTGTGAAGGCGGACACGATGAGCAGCCTGCTGCTGCCGAGGGACTACGGGGTGAAGCTGTGCGGGAGAGAGTTCATCAGAGCGGTCATCTTCACCTGCGGCGGCTCGCGCTGGAAACGCTCCACAGACGGGGACATAGGTGAGCAACATGCTGCTGGTTCATCAGTGCTCACTAATTGAACAAGTGTTTATCTTAAATATAATTTTTAAAATGTGAATACAGACCTTAAAGACTATTCTGAAATATTCTTTCAACCTTTAATGTTGAGATCTGTCTTTAAATATACAGTAGTCCGGTGTATAGTTATAATGTAAGACATTGATTCCTCATTAAGGCTTAAGAAAGAGAATAAGAAAGGGTGCACAGGCAAGGAACTATAATTATTTTGTTCCTACTTTATTTGTAGCACTCACATATTTGTAATTGTAAGTTATATACATCAACAGGTTAGGCTGCAACAGGTTTAAAGAGGCAGCATTTCTCCACACATTTCATTAAACAGACCATATAAAGAGCTTAATCTCAGTACCATGATCAGCTCATGTTTATTTTGTATTTGACCAATCCTTTAAGCGAGTATAACCATCATTCCTGTCTCCTTAGTTCTACAAAATGTCAATTTTCTTATCATTCTAATCTTTGAATTAGTTTTTAGCTAAGACCAAAGATGCATATGATCTTTATATGTAACTCCTGCTAATATTGATCAACCCTCTTTGATTCTCCAGCTCCCTTCCAGTGGAGTTCCCTCAGTGATGTGACAATGGGGGACGACCAGCCAGACTGGCAGCCTGGGACAGAGCTTTCAGCAGATAACCCTTCTCCGCTCCTCATCAGCTCCTCTTCCTCCCTGGCGGACCTCCTGGCTCTGTACGCGGCCCGCAGAGAAAGGCAACAGCTGCCTCTGAGCGACTTCGCCCCTCAGTCGCAGCCTTTCACTGTTTTAGGTGAGCAAGACGGGAACCCAGCCGCAGGGGACTGGCCCGTAGCGAGCAAGAAGAAGAGGAACTTTTCTCTGGGTGTGGCCGGGAAGTGCTGCAGTCAGGGCTGCACCAAGAACGATATCGGACGCTTGTGCTGATTCAGGGAGCAGAGCGGCTTTGACACGAAGGTGTGATGGACAGTGTTGACGTAGGATGTTAAATATAGAGGAGAGAAAGTTCACATCTGCTTTTCATAGGTTTAAGTGAGCCTAATGTTTAAAAAATGATATATTTTCTTTACTTTCCTTGTTTGATATTTTGTTAATAATGATCATGTTCTGTAAGTAATCCTTTCAGCATCACTGAAAATAAATTCAAACTGTGTTAATATTAAATCTTCAGCCTTAAAGTGTCCTTTGTTTATTTGCTGGACCAGGAGAAGCACCCATTGTTTAGCCTGCGGACCACATGACTAACCTGCATTTATTCTAGCACCGGGCAATATCACACATTATGTCATTTAGGCTGCGGTGAACTTATTGCTGACATCTGTTCACAACATTACGCCTGCCTGATTGTTTTCCGTTAGCACCCGCAGGACGCTACTGCAGAAAAGTGGATTTCCCTTTTTCCTTTGTGACAAAGATGAAACATATACACATTCAACCCAATGCACAAAACCACACGCTGTATAATTGTAAAACTCATGTACACAATTTAATTTAAAAAAATTGATAAGCCACATTTTTGATCAAAGAAAAACAATGTTCATGTCCGTGGTACTGCAATATGTTTTCTTTAATACAATTATGTACACACCTGGAATATAATACATATCAATTTTTATAATATTTACATTTATCTATACATGTCATAAATGTAGCTGCATGTTTTCCATTGGATGACAGAACAAAGCTTCATGTCACTGACACTGCACAAAACTCAAATGAAACATGGTAAAAAAAAAACACCAGTTAAATCTGGTTTAACATCCTTTGTTTTCCTGACAATCTTGTGATAAATACATATTTCACAAAATAATATTTGGTTCACACACCAATGTACAAACATCACAATAAGGGCTTTATGAGGAAAAATATCTGAGGTGGGAAAATAAAGTAATTTTCCCGTCTTGGCAAGATTTAGAAACTCTGAAGACACAGACTTGACGTAAACAATGTGTGATTGTGGTAGTGCCCGAGGTTAGAGCGCTGGTATGTTTGAAAGTGAGAAAACGTTGCTCTTTACAATGACTAATTCTCAGGGATGTGAGAGAAGTCCGTCCTTTGACATTTTGTGTGTAAGATCTGCCACAAAAAACAACTTCGTTTTTTTCCAAATAAGAATGTAATGTAATGTAAAAAAAATAAGACAGATGCTGTTCCACAAATTACAATCTGTTCAGGGACTGACTTTGAACAATCCCCTCGTTAAGTCAGTACACACATTGATAGATACTGTAAAAAAAACTTTTAAGACATTCCATTTTTAAAGACATATTTTTGGCAGACATTGCAAAGCACCTCAGGACACATATTTAACTTATGCACATGCTCCTTATTCACTTTAAATGGGTGGACACATGATGACAAAAGGTTCTGTATCTACAGACAAAATTTCCTTGTAACACTGCAAACATTATACTGTAATTATAAAAAAAAAGACATCAACCCATCACTTATTACATCACCCTCATCATTTCCGGTTTCAAAAACAAAGCATTGGACTAACGTTGTATACATTAGTCCATGATCTGACGCTTCTCGCTGCCCAGATCTTAAGGAAATGTCTGTAATGCTTTTTGTTTGCATATTGCATGAAGTGATGTAAATAAATAAGTGGATGGTGATTAAGTTCAAATCTCAGGGAAGCAAAGCAAGAGTTTTGAGATCCCATTCCCCTTCTGTGAACCATGTATCATTTTTTCCTTGGAATGTCACAACAGACACCAATTTTGTTATCTTGCAAATGCAAAATCTTTTATCAGTGGGCCAGACGCTCAATCGGCATGAAGTTACCTCAATGTGTAATAAACATCTGTAACAGCAGGAATGTGATTTGTAACCACCTGTAGAGATGTTCATAACTGCTCCCCTTGTTTGCATTAACAAACAAAATGCTGCTTGTTGGTTATTTATATATGTTTGCTACTGATACTGATTTCAAGGCTTAAACATCCAACACAACTTACTTAGACTAGAGAATAACATAAAAAAAATAATGTATTCAATTGTGAATTTCAAAAAAAAAAGCATCTCATGTCTTATATTTGGTGTTTAAGTCGGATCTAGTGTAATAATCAACCAGGTTATTTGAACATGTCAACCTAAACTGCTAAGAAAGTAGATACTACCACTCATCATCCCTGTTTGAGCGACATGCAGAGCCACAAAAGAACACGAGTGCACGTCCGACTGCATCACAGCAGTGAGGTCACTGACACCTTCAGTGAGGATTGACTCCCCCAGTGGACACCTAAAGGTCAAAGGTTAAGCTGCAATGTGTCTTTGTTCTCTCGTACAGTCTCCACACTGTGGATTAATGTCTTGAATGAAGGGCGCAGTCCCGGCTCGCTGCTCCAGCACTCTGTCATCATCTTGTACATCTGAAGGAAGAGCATGGACATTAACACAGGAACAAACAATATGTACAACTGTGTATTTTGGTGTGATGGCTGAGCCTTGTTTGCTCAACTTCATAAATAAGATATCATACCAACAGTTTGTATTCAAACTCAAACAGAGTACTTTGTAATTGTATAGCTTGTATAGAGTTATTGACCTCATTTGGACAATTATCAGGAGCAGGCAGCCTGTATCCCTGTTTCAGAAGATCTATCAGATGGTAGACGATCATCTGGCCCTGCTTTTCATTTCCCATTTTGTCCATGAACACCTAGAACAGAAAACAAGTGTTGTTATTGTTTGGCTTTAATTAAAACAGCTTGGTAAAATGTCCCAAATGAACAGGACAAAAATAAAAACGACAAGTGTTTATTGTTTTATTGAGTGCTTAATCAACTGATTTCTCGACAGTCTTAAAATAGCCCAATTAAGTTGAAGGGGTAGAGTAGGAACATTGTGAGATGACTAAAAAGGGGGAAATACGTTTTGTCAAACTTAAAACCAAATTTGAAAGAAAAATAATATGTTGAGTACCGCCGGTGGGCTGCATTTCTTGTCACTGTAGGTGAAGAGTTCGTAGAGGACAACGCCGAAACTCCAGACGTCTGATCCCACGGAGAACTTGCTCTCTGTCAGCGACTCTGGAGCATACCTGGGGAAAAAAACATTTGACATACATGAAACATCATTTACTGAGGCCTCAACACATTGTTAAACACTGTTCATATTTAACAAGCAGAGATATAAAGGCATACAAGAACAAAGAAAACATGAAAATCATTCTCCTTTATCTTCATCGATGTCAACCTAGACTATTATAAATATATGTCCAAGTCTTCCTCACCAGAAGATGGGGCTCTCCCCTGGCTCTCTGACGGTGTAGTACTCCTTGTCGTGCGGCAGCACCTTGGTCAGGCCGAAGTCTCCGATCTTCACCCTCATCTCGCTCTCCACCAGGACGTTCCTCGTGGCCAGGTCTCTGTGGATGTACCGCCTAGTGGCAAGGTAGTCCATGCCCTGTAGTGTGGATAGAATCGCACAGAGAAAGAGAACTGGTGTTACTTATGAACTTTAAGGAAAACATCTAAATATAATATTGTACAGATTGTGCCTCTTAGAAAAGAACAAACTAACAAAACACATGCATACATTTATACAATATCTATATCCCACCGTCTGAGACAAAATTGTTGCATGAATAGAAGATACAATTAATATTTTAAGGTGTTTGTCTTTTTTGTAGATTTCCATATATATTATATTTTATTATTCAGATTTGTAGACCAACATCCGCTCCCTAACCACACCTTCACAGTTTCAGCTCTGCCATAAACGCTCGTACATAATGTGCACTAATGAGGTCATTATCACAGTATACTCCCTGCCATGGTTAACAATGCTCGTATTCAAAAGCTTAGGCCATTGTGTTTGTCAAGAAGAAATACAGCATGAGCTCAACATAATGATCCCTCTTTGTGCTGTAAATGTATTTATACAACAAACATGTATTTATTAACACACGTGATCAAACAGGTGATCACAAGTCAAAAGCAAATTACATTTCCCAAATCAGAGATAGGAGAGTTTGAAAGCATATTTTCAGTTACATTGGAGTGCATCTTAGAAAGAGAGGATCACCACGAACATAAAAGACCTTGAAAGTCTGCATCACTGCTTTTGGAATACCTTGCAGATCTGCGACGCGTAGTGCAGCAGTTTGCTGAAGTCGAAGCGCTCCTTGTGTTTGATGAGGTAATCTCTCAGGCTGCCGTAGGGGAGGTACTCCATGATCAGTCGGAGGTTCTTCCGTCCTGCACAAACAAAGTTAAGTGCGATACTTAGAAGTATGACGTGTGAGCAGTGGATCGAAGGCCTATGAGGAAATCTAGATGTATTCATTTAATGGGCTCGGTCACTACACCCTAGGCAGCGACAATTGTACATGAATGAAAATATATAACAATCTGCCGGGGGAAGTGAAACACACTCCCCAGATCTCTGCAAAGGATCAAGATTCATCAGGCCAATTATTGCTTCATTTAAATATGCCAACAAGGAAAATATATACTTTCATGCTTCTGTACTCATTGTGGAAGGAAATATCAAAGACTTCATTGTGGGGGCTAAACTGATCCAAGTATATCATTTAATTTGATAAATGTTTGAATGTCTTTTTCAAAAGAAAATGTCCTCTTATCCCTTTATCCATCTTGGAAACACTCAGGATAAATAATAAGAATAAGGCAGACTAAATTGAGCATTTATTTTGATTACTGTCATATTTTAATTGAACAGGTCAATAGATTTCAATGACAGCGAAAGGATGCATAATCCCACCTTGTATTGTGACTTTCTATCTCCCAATACATGTGTTGCTCGTACCTGCGCTGTAGCAGACTCCTTTGTACTTCACGATGTTCTCATGCTGGAGGGATTTGAGGATCTCGATTTCCCGCTCAAAGTCCCTGAGGTGCTCCGCCGTGCTGTGCTGCAGCTTCTTCACGGCCACCACCTCCCCCGTGCTGTCCTGCAGGGGGTCGTACCGGCACATCTCCACGCTGCCAAAGTTTCCCTGCAGAGCAGATTCAAGAGGTTTAGAAGGAGTTCAAGCAGACATTAAATGATATGTTCTAATGTAGCAAAGTCTTATGAACTGGGATGCTATCAGCGAGGTAACCGTATCTCAACAAGAGACTAGAATGGCAGTAAAAATGAAACACCATCTTTAAAAAATGTTTTAATATGAATAACTGCTGAGCGGAAACTGATGAGTGGGTTGAGTTCTGGTTACTGTATATAATCCATTTATCTGCATTTCCACATAGAAACACCCACACAAAGACACTGACTCTCTATATTGTTTTAAAAGAAGTGTGACATTTCTCTCAAGGGGAATATTTCCTAATATAGACAAATATTTAGATTCAAAGTCACTAAAGAACCTAGCAAAACCATCTCATATATTGTTATAACCATGCTCACATCCGGACATTATTTGAATACTAAAAGGAGATGAAGGACTGTCATACAAAAAGAAAAGGACTAATACAAGTATACTGTGTGAGCGTTCCTCACTTTGCCCAGCTGCTTGAGAAAGATGAGGTGTCTCTCCTCAAACTGGGCGGGCTCGTGGCTCTCTGAGGCCCACGGGAAGCCGCAGCCTCGAGTCCTGCTGGGCACCATGTCGCTCTCCACCAGCAGCTCGTAGTCTGGAAGAGAAAAGGGGTTGAATAAAAACAAATCTAGATCAAAACCAGAGATGAAGAGTGTTCTTATAGCACATCCACATGATTTACCCGGAGTGAAGAGGCTGTTGAGATCTCTGATAATGGCTTTGAAGGAGGGTCGGTGCGAGGGCTCGTAGTCCATACAGCTGTTGATCAGATTGGCCAGCTCCGTCCATTTAGGAGCCGGCAGCTGGTGCCTGTCCTCATAGAACAAGTTCTTCTGCAGAGCAAACATTTTATGTTTTCAATCTGGAAATGATAAAGCTACAGCAGACATTTATTAAAATAATCTATTTGTTTCAAATCCCTGAGTCTCTCTTACTTTAAAACTAATTGCGTGAGATAAAATAATAGTTGGATATTATAAATATGGTTATTTGTAGAATTGCCAGAAGTCAGATAAGATGATAACTCTCTAAAGTCTATACGGAATTAAAAAGTTATTGTAAATAGTCAAAATGGCTGAACTGCATCTCTAACATCAAAGTGGACCAAAGGTCACTGGGACTATTTTTTCCACCTGAACATTCTTGAGATACGGAACTTTTACAGTCAGTTTAAACTCTAAATGAATCCTGTGTGTTTGTGACCTTGGAGCAGTCCAGGGTGCTGAGAGGTTTGTCTCCTCCGCTGCAGATCTCCCAGAGGGTGGTCCCGAAGCCCCACTTGTCTGTGGCTAAACTCAGGTTTTGGGGGTTTTCAATGCACTCCGGGGCCACCCATGGGATACGCTCCACCAGAACTGATAGGGAGACAGAGAAGCACATAGAGAAGGAAATGCGTGAATTGAAGGTAAGGGGGAAAACCTGAGGCACACATTATCTTCACATGACCTGTGCCTCCTCACAGGTGTGAGGTGCGAGTGTTCTCACATCAGGACAGTTCCTGACTCTGTGTGTCTCACCTTCTTTGGGCAGCACGGTGATGCTGATGCCCGGGTCACTGAGTTTGATGAAGGGCAGGCTGACCGTCATCCGGTCCTCCTCTCGGATCAAAAGAACATTCTTGGCGCAAACATTTCCATGGATGAGGTTCTTATCCTCCTGTGTGCACATTACATGTTACATGTTAGACGCTTTTATCCAAATCGACTTACATACTCAATACTATGGGCAATCCCCACAGGAGCAATTTGGGGTGAAATGTCTTGCCCAGGGACACAACGACATGCTGACTGCAGTGGGGTTTGAACCTGTGACCCCCTGATCCCAACTGCGCCACACGCAGACGGGGACAACATAAATGACCTAGCTCAACTAGTTGTATTTCCATATGAGTTGAAGGTAGTCCTCTTCATTATGTCTTACCAGGTAGTGCATAGCCCAGGAGAGCTGCTTGGCCACCTCTAGCTTCCAGGTGATGTTAACACAACTTTTATTCTTCTTCAGGTAGGTGTCCAGTGAACCAAATTTACCGTACTCCTGCACCATCATGTCTGTAGGGAGATGAGAGAGAAAGCATTTGATTAATTTTATTCTTTGAAAAAAAACATCCATTTAACTAGTTTGTTAGATAGATAGATAGAATGGGAGGGATGCAACCCTCTTTAATGTTCACACATGCAGAGCACACAGCACACGGCACACAGTGACATTTGGCCTCTGTGTTTAACCCATCTTAGTACCAGGAGTCTAGTACGAGGAGCAGTGGGCAGCTATTGCAAAGCGCCCGGGGAGGTTTGAGGTTTAAACATTTGAAATGTATTGGATAAATGCTGGTCAACAAAGACTGTGTCGTACTGTGACATTGTTTTTTCACACAGCTACTTTGTGAAATGAGTTGTATTGTTTGTTGAGTCAGGTGTGGAGGATTGATTTACTCTGACAACACATTTCAAATAAATCTTATTGTAGCCGATTTATTTTGTGTTCTTTAAAAAAAAAAACGGTGCGCACACCTTAATTTCTCCATCCATATTCTGCCATCTGGTACTTTTCGGATTTGACTATCCCAGCTGAGAGGTTAATTGTTATACTATTACACTTTAAGTGCACCATATGCCAGGTTTTAATAGAGAACTGAACAGCCTAACACACACAGGAAAACATTTATTTGTATCAGTGACACATCTATTTTCCAAGTCATTTATTATAACCTTCCTTTCTTTGTTCCAGAATGCTCTAGAAAGGTTTCCTGACACAACACTCTGACGTGTGGAGCCAGTATTAGGTGGAGTTAAGATCCATATTGCAGTGGCTCAGTGGTGACCTGTTGATCCCAAGGCCTAATCCGGTCAAAGCACAGCTGAGAGCAGGTCAGAAAAGTTATCTCCTCACGGTTTGATTGTCTCCTTGCCTTTCTTAGTTTCCTTTGTTTCATCTTTGTCTAAATATCCCTCTTATTAAAGTTCTAACAGCATTCTTCTTACATGCCACAGTTTAAAGGAAAACCACTTTGATTCCTTTCTGTCTGTGTGTGTGTCTGTGTGTGTTCTATGGACTTACTCTCATTGCCACAAACACACACGCCAAAGTTGAGGAGTAAGTGCTTGTGGGAGAGCTGGCTCATCATACTGGCTGCTTCAAAGAAGGACTGTGGGGGAGAAAGGAGAGAAGAGATTCAATATTAACGCTTGTCTCTTTGAACTCCTCAGAGTTTCAGATCAGTCACTCAGCTAACCTCTGAATAGTTGCGGTGAGACTTGTCCAGGATCTTGATAACGACGTCTATCTTGTGAATCTCCCCGTAGTCTCCCGTCTCCTTCCTCACACCACAGAAGATCTTGGTGAAAGTTCCTTGGCCCAGACTCTCTTTCTAAAACACAAGAGATTTATCATTTTAAAAACCTACTTTGGAGATGGGATGCATTTCCACCATGTCTCTCTACCCATGATTACTGGAACCCTCTAAGCAGTAAACCACAGAGCCTATTTGGCAAAGACCTTTTTTTTTTTTTTTACAAGTCTTTTTATTTCATTATAGTGTACAATAGTCGATGCCATTTCATATATTGTAATATCACAGTACATTCACTACACTCCCCCCTCCGTCCCTCCACCCGCACATGCCCACACTAACGAAACCAAAAACATTTATAAAAAAAAAAAAAAAAATGCTTCTCAATATAACTTAAACAACAGAGCCATGAAAATGAAAATGAACATAAAACGAAAAAAAATAAAAATAATAATAATAAGCCCACATCAAAGTAAAACAAACAAAAATTATACAATTAATTATACAATACAGCGACAATATAGACTATGACAACACAACTAGTATTTCCGGCCGTCAGGAAAAATAGCCACAGAATGCACCATTCCATCACTGGTCATATCTCAGATATATTTTCCAAATATGAAAACCATGGCAACCACAGAGCTTGAAAGATATTTCCACGATTATATTTTTCCAAAGTCATTTTCTCCAGAGGTAAAAAATTTGTTATCTGATCAATGAAAAGTTTAAATGTTGGAGGACGTTCATTCTTCCAGAGTAAAAGTATACATTTCTTGTCAAAATATGTTATTGTGATTAGTATTCTATAATGTTTGGGGTTCAGTTTAAAGTTAGGCATATCATTTAACTGGAAAAAACATGGATTTTGGCTCATTTCGATGCCTAAAACGGCTTTTGTGAGCGCATGAATCGAATCCCAGAAATGTTTCAAGAGATCACAGTCCCAAAACAGATGCATAAATGTTCCTTCTTTTACTTTACATCTCGGACATTTTGGAGACTTTTCTTTGGAAATGTTATGCATCTTTATGGGTGTGAGGTAACATTTGTTGAGAAATGTAAAGTTTGCTTCTTTGATTTTATTGCTTGTGAATGGAAAATGTGTTCTTTCACAGATATTCAGCCATGTAGTTTCATCTATCTGTATTCCAAAGAACTTTCTGATATACAATGTTATAATTAAAATTGAATGACAACATAAATGACACAAGCTTTTTCACATGAAGCCAAGTGGACCGTATTCTGAACCCATGGCTTTGACTGCTTCAGATTCAACTACATAGATTTTGCGGTAAGCATCTCACAAGCACATGCTAAGCACACGTTCAAAACAGGAAGATAAAAAAACAAAACACCTGTTGATTCTAGTCTTGTGATACAGATAAGGCTCTCTGCTTGAACAACTTCTGTGGTTTTCCTGTGACAGACCTGCCTCATGTGCTCAAATAACAGGCAAGAAGAGGCGGAAAGCGACATGCCATCGAGGTGAGAGTCACATGCACACACACAATGCAATCACACGTGTCCACAGGGATTGCTGCTAAAGCTGGTGACAGTTGGCGGATCAATGAGGAAGTGTTTTTGTTAATTGACGTGACCTTACTGACCCCCACAGGAGTCCATTTCCCATTCTAGACACTCAGTCATATTGACAACTTTATTATATTATTAACAAAGACACCGTCCACCCAATTACAGATCACCTTCTTAGCGAAAGAAACTGGACACAAAGAGCTTTTTGATCCTGTTGTACGCTTCTACGATGAACCTAAATATGTTCACACTAAGACCGCAGGGAGAGTTATGAACGTGTGTGGCTTCATTCAGATGAGGGGGAAAGCGTTAAAAGGGTTATCTTACGATGACGAGGTCCTCTTTTCGGATCTTGTGGAAGACCATCTGGCTGATGTTGTGTTTGTGGAGCGAGGGAGACAGAAGAACATCTGCCCCGCGATTATTCCTGCACACCACCAGGTTGGACTTCTCTAAGGAAAGGTCAGTCACAACAAATTCAGATTATGACTACAGGGGGATTCCATTTTTCAATTTGCGATATGCAATAGAAATAGCAATGGTTTAGCTAATAATTGTTAAATTGACATCTGATGTAAACAGTAACTTGAACATGGTGACAGCTGGGATTGAAGCCGTTTCGTAAGGAAAAAACGTAATAAATAGTAACAAGATAACAGTGTCAAAGACGGACTGTATTAAGCTCTAACACAATTGATGTAGGATGTTGAAATGGGAGCTTCTCGTGACTTTAATCACTTTAACAAGGTATGTGCACAAGGTCATGTTCATTAGCTCCATTTATAATTATATCATGACTTGATTAATGGTTTTAAACAAACTCACACATAGGTTTGCAATTGAATCAGGCAAAAATACATTTCATCCCTACAGTATATCATCTAAATACAACTGAGTGAAAAGGTCTTAACTGTTACGGAGGATACTCTAATGGCATGGAATACCTGCATTTAACAGTCCATGTCTTAATTGAACTGTGTTGATGAATGTGCTTGTATTTATACTGTATTGGTGACTGTCTGTGAGTGAACCCTCACCTTTGAGGCTGGGCGAGCAGCACCTGCTCAGCTGGAACGTGTATCCATCGGTGCGCAGCGCCTCCTTCTGGTAGCAGTGCAGCAGCTCTTTGAGCGAGCTGAAGCTCCTCTTGGCTCCGCTCAGATTGTACTCTCCTGTCTCCATCTTCACAATCTGACAGTGCTTATAGTCCACCAAAGTTTCATACTGAAAATATAAATGATTACATTTTAGGATTCGAGACATTGGTACTCAAATACTGTAACATTGAAGGACAACTAATTGATTTATCTAAGTGTGTCTGATTTGTCATTCGATTTGGATGAGGATTAGATTAGCAAGAAAAACATGTTTAAATGATCATGAATATTCATTCAAGACCGACTTTACATTTAAAAATCGGTTATTTCAATGTATTCAAAACCATTGTCAGTGCTACCAAATTTGAATTAAAATTCTCAACTTGATTCAATGTATTTACAAATAGGAGCTCAAAGATGCTGCATCGGATGTATGAGGTTTATAAGAGAAGAGATACAGCATGCCTTAGTCACAGTATGGTTTTGCAGATAAACTGGATTGTCCATTTTATGTGGAAATCAGACCTATTGCTCCCTCCAGTGGAAGAAAGATATGGGCAACATTTACAAGTAATGATGGGCACACTTTTATGAATACTGGGTTTTAGTCAAACTTTTAACTTTCTCATACTGATATTCTGTACAAACTGTGAAGTCCACTGAGACGAATGTAACATGTGTGATATTGGGCTATATAAATACAAATTGATTGATTGAGAAATACAGTACTTCACATGAATGTGGACCCTTAGTTTACAGCTTACCCCCACCACGAATGACATGAAGTATTTGTCGTAGTCCTTGGGGCTGCAGCGGAGGAGGTACAGGCCTTGGTGGTTACCAGAGCGACGCAGCTTACCGATGGTAAACTCCATCCTGTGATAAGAGAGAAAAAATGAACTTGTGTGATTGCTGCTGTGGTTGTGGGTGCATGGGTGACAAGCTATATCTGTGCATGCGTGTTGTACTCACGACACAGGGCCGTTGCAGTAGCTCTGAATGCACTCCAGAAGTCTTGGTGGAGCCACCTCTTTACACAGATAATGATGGGCGTCTGCAACCAGCCTGTAATACCCATCCACTAATGACACGAAGGACAGAGCCTCTGGGAGCGAGCGAAACTCCAGTTCCTTGATGGTCAGACAGAGAAAGAGAGTACAGAGAGGGGATGCAGGAACATACATCATTTATTACCTATGTTGTACTTTAAATCATGTTCACTTCAATAGGTTATGTTCAATTTATAAACTAGGGGCCAAATAGGGTGCCATGTGGCCCGCCAATCATTTATAAGTAAGTATCTCCAAAATAGTTTTTTTTAATCCATGTATTTATGCATTTTAGAATAGCTAATTATTTTAAATAGTAAACAATTGTGAGATGTTCATCTTTATATCCTGTAACTAACTTTGACAGCAAGTACTGTATGTTGCCATTTGAACCCGTTGCTGAGTAGAGCTATAATGTCCCCACTCTGGTTCACAGGCAGGAGTGAATATTAAACTACACTGAAGACTGAAGAGTGTACTCTACCAGGATGTGGTTGTCCTGTCTGGTGAGAGTCACTATGCGACTCTCCACGGAGCCTTCTTTATTGGACTGTTTGATGCTGATGTCGATCACCTCTGAGAAGTCACAGTATGTCTGCAGCTCCTGGCGACACAAAAGGAATACAAAGTAGTGGTTAACATTTGTTTTAAATGAAGACAGAAGTGTGCCAACACATGCACTTTCGTTGTTATTGTAACCAACTCCTGGAGCTCCTTCTATTGGTCAAATAAACAGCATGGCACTGTGGTGCACAAATGCATTACCACGGCAACCCCTCTCCTCACCTCTTGTGCGTCGTCCTCCTCTTTCCCTTTCGAACACTGGATGCCTGTGTCGGCCATGACAACGATGGTAACCTCCCGTGCGGAGAGGTCTGTGACTTGGAAGCGCTCTGAGTACAGGCAGGGCAGCTTCTCCTCCAGGTTCATCAGGTATTTCAGCTTGAGGTTACAAACGGTGGCCTTGCAGTCAGTGAACTGCTGGATGAACTTCTTAAAGCGATAGCGGATCCTTTTCCGAGTCAAGATGTTGTACTCCTGGATGCGGCCTTGCATGCATTTGGGCAGGAATGATTTGTAGCTGAAAGCAGGGGAGGGGATCAGACAGGGTGGATAAGGTGAAGATATACTAAAAGAGGAGGGAATGATGAACAAATAATACCAACAAAAACTGTATGTTACTGATGAATAATATGTGAAAGAGTCTGGCAACAGTGCATACATATTATAAAGATTAGATATTGTACACCATTTTTTATCTCGTAGGAAAAAGACAAGTCATTCAGCTGCATGAAGACATATAATGAAACTATATTGATTCTCACTGTGTCAAACTGCTTTCGTTATTCATGACCTGTACGTACCACATGCACGTCAGCATAGCAGAGACACATAAGACAGAACAGCATTTAATGAGATCGGCATTGTCTTGAATTTTGGTTTTCTGAGCACAAGTTAAATGTTTTATTGTTTACTAGTCCACTCTAGCAGCTTCCTGATTCTCCCAGGTGGCTTCAAAAATTAACATTACTATTTATTAATTTTTTTCAGAGACCATTTTACTAACCCCTGCTTTAGATTGAATAGTGTATGAAAGCAGAACAAGTCACAATAACTGCTTACATTTAGTGAGTGAGTTTATCCTACCTGGTATCATTGTAGATGTCCACGGGTGACTTTCCACTCTCCTTGGCGAGCCTCATCATGTCCAGCACCACCATGCCCAGACATTCCTCCTGGGCCTCGTGGTTCACCGGAATAGGAGCCAAGCCATTCAGGAAGTCACTCCGCCACTGGAGGAGGAAAATGACAGCGTTTGTATTCCTCATGTTGACGTCTTTGTGACATATTTGAATAGATTCCTTTCAGGTGTGTGCCTAAGATATTGTGGTATTGCAACCCAAAAACGAAATGCCTTCCTCCGAGACATATAAACGTCTTTATGGCACATAAAACTGAATGTTACAATAAGAAAGTGTATTTTAAAGGGGAAATCCTTTAATATTATTAAATACTATTTCATTGCACAACAGTTGTTGGGTTCGTGTCACAGGCTCTTTAAGTCAATATTGAATCAACAAAGGCATATGTCAACAGAGATAAAAACCACCCTCATCCATGGAGCATTGCATATGTCAAGTTCACATACGCATGTGGGAAAGGGTAAACACACAAACACACAGTAAAGAGAAGCCTAAAATACCGTTACGCAAATGTGCTTCTTAAACACACTAACTAACACACTTCCTGTTTTCTGAACTGACACAATGACTGTCATGACACACGGACAGGCAGTCATATAGAGAGAGGGAAGCAAGCCTTTTTTATACTCCCAACCCAACTTGTCTGCATTATTTAATAAAAAGGAAGTGGCAAGATATTTTTTTTAATTCATAAATACAAATGTGAAGTGCCAACAAACAAAGTACCTTAAACAAAAGAAAATAGCAGTCTTAATAATGATATGAGGTGCAAGCCATGAAGACTAACCTGAAGAAATTGGTATGCCATGACACAATCATCCATCACAGGGCTCTCCATCCCCTTGGACACGCCATAGCGGTGGGCATACAATGAATTGCTGCTGTTATACCAGCCAGGGAAATAGTATCTGGAGAGAAAATGTGGCCAGAAGAAATCCGGTTTCAAAATAAATCTGAGCATAAAACACATGTAAAGTCTGAAAAGCATTCACAACATTACTAAAATACATGCTAGAAATATTTACCTGATTCTAAAGTGCAGGCTCTCACTGGCTGGGTGGTCTAGTTTAAAGATGTGGTTAGGAGGGAACCATATCTTTTCACTTTCCCTCATTAGGGCAAACAAGCTGCAGTAGACTGGAGCAATTCCTGGCAAGAGAGAAACAACATTTGATGTGTTTACTACAGTATAACATAGTGACTGAAAGTTCTATTCGTTTTATATCCAAGTTTGAAATAAAGAACACGTTTTTAGAACTTTAGCAACACATTGAAGTGATGAGCAGCAACAACTGGCCATTATTAACTAACAGTCAAGCATAGCCTAAGTATGTTATTATGCACACACAGCTTGTGTTGTGGTAGCAATGTAGACAAGAAGCAATTGTGACACTGACATCCATTAGCTACAGGTGGTTACCATAAACTACTGTAGCCTATATAAACCAAGGTGGACGAAGTATATTGTACTTAAGTAAAAGCGTAAGTATCAGAGAGTAGGAATACTGGCCTATTTTGGATTTGTTTAATATATATCATATGTTTTTATTATAATGATTGATTCATTATTTATGTTTATCATAGCTGGTAAAGGTGGAAACTTGTTTTCCCTTGTATTCACGTCTGGGTAGTTTGTGAATTTACTCCAGGTGTAACTAAAATCTTATTTAAGTGCTGATTATGTTTTATACTATTAATCAACCTCTGAAAAGTAAGGTGTTAAATACAGGTAGTGGAGTAAAAGTACACAGTTTACCTCTGAATTGTTGTGGGGAGTAGAAGTACAAAGTAGCAGAACATGTCCCTTTTTAAAGTTGTACTTTAATGCAGTACTTGAGTCAATGTACTTAGTTATTTTACACCACTGTATATAAATGGTTAACAAAGATTGTTCTAAACTATAGAAATAGTTAAGCCCTATCTGAATACTGATTTATTATCAGCGGTAATGTTTGTTTCTTAAGTAGTGGTAATGGCATGTTTGATCATCTGGCCTGAAGCCTGAATGCCCTCACGTTGAATTTGATCTGGCAGTAAGGTGTTTTGTCAGTGGGGTTAAGTGGGTCACTGGCAGACAGAAACATTGTATCACACAGCAGGAAGCCCTCACAAGAGTGAAGCAATGAGTTCAAGGAAATAAGCTCAACCACAACAGGGGAAGTAAAGTTAAATGAAGGTTGATTTTTAAGCAAGTCTTAAAGAAGAGTATTATTTTGTTCACATGATTAATTCATAAAGTAAGAAACAACATGCAGATTGAATTCACTATATTCACACCGTTAGAGGTCAGAGTCACTGTATATGTTATACTGCTTATCAACATACTTCCTACCATTTTATTCAGATATTCAGTGGTAGCAGATAGAGGGAACGTATAAGACAAAGGAAGAAAGAAGGAAGAAAAGCAAGGGCATGTAGAAGATAAAGAGAAGACAGAGAGACGTTTTTTCTTATCGGCTACATGGAGCCAGAGTGTGTCAGAGAGAGATAAAGCTGAGGCGGAGAGGAAAACAAGACACAACAGTCGACAACTTCCTGATTTGTGTTTGCTAGAAAGAGAAAGCCAGTAGTTCTGTCTCACAACACTGGGTGGGCTCTGATAGCAGAATCCCCTGCCCCTACTTCTTTAAAGACAATAACCGGATGCATTTCAAACTTTGAAGAAGCCACGGGAAACGCTCCTAAACTTTATTCTAGTAGTTCCTTGGAATATTTATTTTCCCGGACACAGATGAGTAGAAAGTAGGTTAGTTATATCCTCACAGCCGCCAGAAGGCTACGGGCTGTTTGGCTCAAAAACTATTTTCCCAGAGAACTGACCTCATTTAGTTATTAATAGATATAGTTTAATAGACACTTAAAAGACAACACCAGCACAACATGTTCTCATAAGGCCAACAGTGGCAACGCTTCTTGACATAAACTGTTCAACTATCTCAGAAAAACAACATTCTCCTTTAAGATATTAAAAACATTTAAAATAAGGTTAAAGGCTTAGTTATACAAATAAAATAAAAAGCCTCCCTTTTACGTCATTGTGTGGCAAATTGCTGTCGCCGTGTGATTGCATGACTGACAAATGTTTTAGCCTGTCATAGTAGATAATAGCTTGTCGAGCTTCACATTGCTATTTTATTCATTCAAATGTAAACAAAAAATAATTCCATGAAATATACAAACAAATGCATCGCTGCCAGAAGCAACATTTCCTAAGCTGCTGCTGCATTAATAATATGTGTATTTATAATTCAATGAAACTTTAGAGTCATGTTTAACAGAACAAAACATCCTGAGTGTGCTACGAACTTGCTGGCCATTTGCAATGTTTGTGAATAATTAAATATAAATAAAAGTGTGATATTTGAGACTTTTTATACATTAATGTTATTAAGCCTGACCGATTTGACGCAACAGTGGTTACACAACCAGAAAACAAAAACAAAAGCAGAACCTCTCCGGGTTGCAGCAACAACCAACAAGTGGGCAATAAAGAAAGTCATCTAAAAGTGAACTGTTTAAGGTTTTGACAACAGCACTCACAGTTTCTAAATTCTTTAGTTCATTTATAGTTAATCAAACTAGCGGTTACTAGTGGAGCCTCGCAGATGGGGGTGCTGTAGCCCCCTCAGCATTCCCCCCCCCCCTTCCCGCGTCCATTCGCGATGTCTCGCAGATCCCACGCAGCAAGCAGCTCACACTGTCCGCTCCCCACAGCAGCGAGCCGCGCAACGTCCCGCCAACACGGCACCCAGACCCCCCACAGCATTCTCATCTGTTTGTCCTTGCTGGTGTCATCTTCTGGTTGCTAACGCCATTGTAACACATAAACACTGATGTTCCGCTTTAACGGTGGTGAACTAATCAGAACAGAGTGGGCGAGCTAACCAATCAGAGCACACTGGGCTCACACACACTATACAGAGATGCTGTATGAGTAACCAATGTGAGTTTGGAAAATTGCACAATGTAAATCTATTCTAGTAGACCTCAACAATGGAATTATGATCAGTAGAAATGGCTATGACATGGGACCTTTAACAAATAAAGTTACCATGCATAAACTGTATTCTATATATTCTGTGGGCTGACATTACGTCTGAAATCCTTTTGTGACTCACCACATGCTTTCGCCGCCCTGATGCACAGTTCCTCTGCTACGTACTCTCCAGGTGGGAACGTGAGAGCGCTTTCCGATCCCTTTGCTGCACCGCCCCCTCCTCCATCTTTCCCCAGGTAGTAAAGGTTGACAGTGAGGCAGGTGGCATCCGTTTCCGGCTTGGGGTCGAGTCCAGCGGCTGGCTCGAGTTCAGGGAGGTGGCCATTGAGATGTGCTGTGGGACCAGAGATGGGTGGATCCATGTCTGTCAGCAGGATACAGGCCTTGTGCAAAAAACAAACATCCACCTGACAGGGGACAAAGGGATGAGACAGAGAGAAAGCACAGGTAGGTTAAATCATGTCCAACATCCTAGTTTAGGGGGTAAGCATGCCAATATTAAACATAAAGTACATCCGAGGCTGTTGGGAATATCTTTGGTATTGGAAAAATAAGAATTTGAAATCAAGGTCAAAAGTGAGAGGAACACGTTTATTACAGTTCCTCCTAGGTAGAACATGAAGTTCTGAACCACATTTTAGGGCAGTACATTCAATAATAAAAGAAAATTCACACTCGATATCACAAACATGCACCTCATGTTTGTGATATTCAGCTTCTTTTTCCCTCGTGTTGCTCGAGGAAAAATCAAGAAATCACCAGACAGTGAACCAAAAACTCAGTTAACAAGCCATTAGTTGTTGGGATATTATATTACTGACCAAAGCAGTCGGTCGATTGTTTACTTTAACTTTGCCATCCATAGAGCCACGGAGCTGACGAGAGCTAGCTTCCTCTATGACGAATAAAGAGTCTGAGAAAAAATGTATTATTTAATTCAGAGGGTCTAAAAAACGTTTGATTGCAGAATCATTTATAAGTCGCTGATATATCTTTACATCAAACCTGCTACTGTCACTTTGTGCCACTCAGAATAATGACTAATGTAAATACGTCAGCCACACTAACATTACTCAATTGTAATATCAAACTCACTCAAAAAGGTAAGGTTCAAAATGTCATTATCAAATCACAGGATGGAATTATGTTTCTTGATCACATTATCTTCATCTATCACTTATATTGGTCTTCCTGTGTATGCTCGTTACTGAATTAAAGGTTTCTAAAACATAATTAATTATGTTGAGTGGAATGAAAAAAGATGGCGGTGGATATTTTTACATATAGTTAATATACCGTCGCAAACAAGCTCTCAAATGCAACCCTAAGGCAAAGGCATTTATTCCTGGTCTGTTCACTTTATTTTGAACTTAACTTTTGAATGAGATTTTCTAGACCACAGCCATTTTGAACAGTGTCTGATTCAGATGTCTGAGAGGCTATTACTGTATGTCCCTCTATTCAGCCATAAATGAATACAATCTCAACCACTTACTCACTTACCATGCAGAAAACCCTGGACCACTCTCAGCAGTTCTAACCTCTTATGCATTTTCACTGTATGTAAAAATGTACTTAATCATTTTTGCACATGGAAAAACGTATGATTCGTTCTCTATTTGAAAATGCATATGTATGTTCTCCAAGAAACAGCACAGAAGCTGGGGCAAAATCAAATGGAAAAAGTAAGTGGAGAATTATGCAATGTATTGTTTTGGTTCCAAAGCGATCAGCAGGTGAGGAGGCCAGACAAATATTTAGGCCAAGCATTTTTTAATTCAGGAAAACCCAGCTCTCTCTGTTTGTTCAGTGTGTTTACACACCCTAAACGTTTATCATGTGGCAGACAGGAAGAGACTTCTTTCCAGCCCCTTGCTGCGTCTTATCTCTGCCTCTGTGCTTGTTGAGGTCAGAGCTATCGGCGCAGACACATGTTGCCCCTAATGGCCACTCTGCATGCTGGCCGCTGCGGCCACGACTTAGATAGGCATTTGGACATTTCATAGTAACAAATCATCTGCTGGGATCTTAAAGTTTGGATGAAAACAATGGCCTACTTAAGCAGTTTCAAACTAATGTTGAAGCCACAGGTTATTTTGCATCATGCTTTTGACCATGAACCATGGTCTAAGTCCAAAAAACAACTAAAACCTGATAATGCTTATGTCGCTAAGTCATTTTGAATGTGCAACTTTCCCTCAGCACCGATAACAGGAATTGATCATCACAGAGACATGCGATTTCAAAGAAAATAGACAACTAGGAAGCAATTCTCAAAGGGAACCAATTATTGGTTTCCAACCAAAGGCCAAGCCATTGTGCTGTGTGGTCCTTGTTCAACAAAAAATGTAAAAATGTTTCCAGATGTACAAATGAAATCCACAGAGACACAGCTATAACTGGTGCCAAAAGTTCTTTAAATGACTAGAAAGCTTGAATACTCTTTTTTCATGTTAAGCACTCAATCATGCCAACAGCTTAGCTTAGGAACCAGCCCAAACTAAGAAATGGGGAAAACCCTGAAATACACTTGCAAGACATGATTGAGGTGTTACAGAAGTCTGAGCAGTTTTTGTGAAATGTGTATACGCAACACCGCCAATATGCAGAAAACAGAGTACTTTCCCGATGATGCTTCTGTCTTTCCTAGAAGCGGTATTGAGCACCTACTGTTGCCATGCAGAACTTGTTTGACTGTGGCACTAGTTGAAAGTTAAATGCCCAAACTGTTTTTTGGGGACTATGGATGGCAGGTGGAGTTTTTTGTTTTGTGACACCACCAGTCATAGCCTGGATAGGTTTTGTGTTTGCTAACAGTGAAAATCTAGTTGCACAAACCTGTGTGTCAACTCAAGTCATACTTTGTCATGTCTTGATTAGTTACCAACCATGTACCCTGAGCCTAAAAAGGGACTGGAGAGAAAATGGCACACCTACAGTACTCCAGGATAATAGCTAGGCAATCCACTGTTGCTTATAAAATGGATGGGAATACACCATTGAAGTGTTGCGATTAGTTAAATACTAAATTCACTAATCACTTTTCAATGGGATCACAAATAAATCAAAAATCATGGAAAAAATAATCTATATTTATTTATTTGCCAGACCAATAGCTTATATTTCTATATTATTATTATATATATAGAAATATTTTGAGGGTTTTATTGTATATAACTCAAACTTTGAAAGCAAAGATCAGATGGATACTTTTTAATATGCATCCGGCAAAGATGGGTGTGAAGGTTGCAGCACATCAGAACCGAGTTTACAAACAACTTCCTCTCAAATGTGCATATTGTCTGCAGATTTCTCATCTGACAGTGAAGCTGACAAGCATGTGTTTATACCTCATAAAAATATTAACACATTCCTTACAGGCGACAGAATGTCAATTTCCATGGAGGACCGTTATCTGTCATCAGCACTCTTGTGTCTTGTGTCCATCAGGACAATTGTACATTGATAATATAAGAAGATTATGTGGTTTGTATAGGCCTTTTAACCAAAGAAACATTACATTTAGAGCTGAGATTAGACATTTCCACATCTAGTCTTTAGACATATTGTTGAACAAATAAATGTTTTTAGATTTTAGATGGAGAAACGTCCCTCTGTCAGCTGTAATTATTTTAAATAGCAAAACTATTAAAAGTGAACAGGAGTATAAGTACCTTGGTGGCAGTGTTATTAAAATCGAACGTATATGGATTGCTTACACTAGTGCTATGTTTGAACTTTAAGTTTTGGACTACGCTGATATTGTTTTATAAAACATTTATTTTGGTCTAAATGTGGCAACTTTTTTTAACTACTTTTTAATGTCATTTTAGACTACTGTACTACAGTGTAAAGTTGTTGATGTTGTATTACAATTCTTTTTGACTCACTTTTCAAAGAAAATGTCCTAGGGGGAAGTTTTCATTCATTCAAATGATCTCTTGTGATCTCCACTTTCTTTTTACAAGATACAAGACTCTCTTAAAATGGTTTCCCACATGTTAAAACTGGAAATGGATCAAATGAGGATAAAGTCTGGAAAAGTCTGCCAAAACACTGTTGGATGCAATCCTCACTGCAAACAGAACAACAAGTATCTAATGCCCTGAAGTGAACCTTTGCGTTACTGCTCACTCACTTCCCACACTTACGCAACGCTGCATTTGTTTCAGTGGGTTAACACTTCCTCAAAAGTGTCTTCAAAACAAAGCCAGGCAGTGAACCTACTCTCTATATGATGTTTTGAAATAAACACATTGGTCTTGGAAATGAATTGCATTTTCTTTTGGTTTTACTTCCTACTGCAGAAGGGCAACCATTTTTTACATACACTACTGTATGTATCATTGCTCTGCATTCTTTGTTCTTCAATTTAAAAACACAACACGTTCTTACAGTTTTCTTTTTCATGACGAAAGCTCATGCTATATACTTTTTTTTCTTACTTTTTTCAGCGCAAGTAATGCAAGTCATTTGACTGACAAACTCCACACAGAAGGAGTTTAGGTCATCTCTTTTTTTAAAGTTATGCACATTTCAAAAGAGCCTTAACCCTATCTCTAAAAGTAAAAGGTATATGATATGTCCTGATATCAAAGCTGAAATACAAAGGTTTTACTGGGGGAAAATAATTTTGAGCCAAAAGAGGAAGTAGAAAGAATGTTTTTATCATTAACAAAATGTACAGAACAGACCACAGATTAAGGTAATGTAATTAAGGTGGTGAACACATAGGCATTTCCTTCTCTGTACTGTAACGATGTGATTGATTTTTTGCTGGCTTTTGCTATGTTAAAGGACACTGTGTTTAAACGCTTTCAAATACAACTGAATTATGGAATTATTTTTGGGTTAAAAAATACGTCCAACGTTTTTTTTTTTTCTTTTTAAACCTTTATTTAACCAGGTGGTCCCATTGAGATCATCGATTTCTTTTTCAAGGGAGACCTGTCCAACATGGCAGCAAGTAGGTTACAACATGAACATAAACAACAGATACGGACATCGTATTAACAGGGCTACATTTACATACCTAGAGACATTGACAAGTACCAACAGTATCAATTACCACCTATCCGAGCTTTAAAAACAGGCAGTGGCACCAATTTTCTCAATTTCAAATATTTTTGAAGACTGTTCCAAGCAAGAGATGTGCACATAAAAGCTTTCATACCTAAGTCAGTCCTAGCACTTGGCACATGTAACAAAACCACATCATGTGATCTCAGGCAATAGCTACCTGCAACTGTCTGTTTGATCAGAGAGCAGATATAAGATGGGAGTTTACCCAACATGGCTTTATGAACATGTACCAGTGACTGAGCCTCCGTACAGTAAGTGAAGGCAGACCTGCCCTGGCATACACGGTACAGTGATGAGTTAATACTTTACAGTTAGTAACTAATCTTAGTGCACTGTGATAGGAGGCATCTAACTTTTGCAGGTAATGGGCAGGTGCATTCATATAAAGCAGATCACCATAGTCCAGCACAGGTAAAAAGGTCACAGAGACTAGCCTTTTCCTAGCCTCAAGTGAGAAACAGGACTTGTTTCTGAAAAAGAAACTTAGCTTCACCCTCAGCTTTCTAAGCAGATTATCGACCTGAATTTTAAAAGAGAGGCAATCATCAAGCCAGATACCAATGTATTTATTACAGGAAACAACAAATAGGTTAAACAAGTTCAAACAAAACGTGAATGGCTGCAAAAGTAAAGCAGATGGCCAACATTGTAAACGGCCATTTCTAACTGTTGAATGTTTTGGCAAGGATTTTTAGTCATGCCGTAAAAGTAAAGTCAGTTCTTCCTTAAGCAGCAGAATCAATACCTAAATGAATCAAGGTTCTGGGAAACACCGGGCGAATCACCCTAAACCACCCCTCAGTGTGGGATGTTTTCATTCATTTACTGTAGGTTCATATCTAACTGCCAATTCTTTTGAGATCCAGTAATCCAAACATTGCACTGAAGGTCATTTTGGCAGAATGTGACGGGAAAAAATGTGCAGCTGTAAATTTGCCATTGCTCCGCGACCTATTTTAAACTAGCCAACTTGTTTTTTCTCCATTTTCAGAAGCTGACAGTGCAGACCTCGGTGTGTGACCTGAATAAAACATGCAACAAAAGTACGTACTTTCCCCCTTTACTGTCTACATGTCTTACTAATTGCATTCTTCAAGTAGTCTGATGAATCAACACTGCCAGAAAAAAGATGTCAAACCTAAAAGAAACATGTACCCAACAGTACACTATTTACAGCATGTCTAACCCTAAATAGATACACTACTAAGTATAGTCTTGTTATGATTGATGCTGAGTTCAATCTGTATCTGCTCCCTTGGCCCCCCTCAACAGGGCATCAGCCAATGAACAAATCCATATTAGTACTATTGGTTGGAGATGACTCAAGCATTGCTAAAACATTAGTTTCCTCAAAAAAGAACCAACATTATGAAGCTTGAACTGGATATGACTGCTCTGAAGTGAATGAACCAGTGTGGCTTGGGAAATGATTCATCTCAGATAGGCATCTAAATCATGTGGGACCACCATCAATAGACTATATTTACACTCAGTTAGGAGTTCATCACAGTAGGTACATTATGCCTAGTGTAGTCCAAAATAGTCCTTCAAATAATCCTTTTTACATGAAGGTTAGATTTCTCACTTTTTGTTTAAACTGAACTAAGAGATGTGTTGCTGCTTAATGAAGGAATCAATTATTTTACACCCTTCTAACTAAAACTCAAAACCCCATCACTTCAACTTAAATGGTAATTCTGTGCAGCAGTAGTTCCTGGTGCTGTTCTTGTATTTTAACGTGTTTTTTATACCTCGGGACTGTGGGAAACAGAATTTCGATCTTTCTGTGTGTACAAACATATTTTGAGATTGACAATAAAGTTGACTTTGACTTAATAGCATTGCATTATAGTATTATTATTATAATATAGGTATATATATAATCTAGTACTATTATAGTACAATGCAATACAACTCTACAGTAGTATACAGCAGCTTCTTAACATAAACACACTCCCATAAACACACACCCACACGTAGACCACACAGCAGTTAAATACATTTTATCAGGCAGTGTGAGAAAATCCTGAAGTAAAACGTCATTACAATGCGTTACATAAACATGACTGTACACTTTTAGTTACACTTTTGGTCAACGCTCTTCCCACAAGTCAATGTTTTATTTACATACGTAACACCAACAAACAGATCTCAAAGTTAGTTGGAAGTGAGCTGTTGAAAAGCACAGAAACAGAAAACTTACTCGCTGTTGTCTTCTGGTGGCTGCTTTAGTTTAACTCTGCTTGGTCTCAGTCCTCCGATCAGCCCGGGAGCAGCGGGCTGTAGGACGGGCTCTCTCAGCGTTAGCTCGATCCTAGCGGTCTACTTTGGCTCTCGACAAAAGTGACAATGTTTCGTTATTTGGCATGTTGACTGCCATTCCGTCGGTATTCACATATTCTCCTAAACTGTCCTCATTTGACGATTCCGAGTCACTTGGAAACTCCTCGCGCCGAGCTCGCTGTTGTGTGTCCCAGATGAAAGCTAATGGTTATACTAAGCGGCACAGCGGGACTTACCCTGTCTCCTCGTATGAATCGACCGTAGTAGCCTACAGAGGATGTTGCTGCTGGTGATGAGGGAGGAGCAGCGACCGCGGCGACACGCCCCCTACACAACACTACGGTTGTTGAGAGGGTTGAGACCCTCTTTATATGTCTATGGTTGAGACTGTTTGAGACGAGCTGCGGCTCGCCTCGAAAGTAGACGAGAATAGCCGATCGCAGCCGGGGGAGGTTTCAAAAAGCTCGCCTGATGTCGGACAGCTCGGAGTCGGCTTCTTCTTCTTCTTCTTCTTCTTCTTCTTCTTCTTCTTCTTCTTCTTCTTCTTCTTCTTCTTCTTCTTCTTCTTTTTTAAATTGTTGTTTGTTTGTTTTTTGCCCTCATAAAAGGGACTTATACAGATACAAGACAATATAGACAATACAAAAAGAAAAAGAAAAGACAAAGAAAGAAAAATATATAGGGAATCCCTTTCCCATGCCACCCCGTCCCCCCCTCTTCCGACCCATCTTGCCATTTCACAGAAAATCCTACCTGATGTTGTTTAGCAATCGTCCGAGTTCATCTATATATTATATATATTATATAACAATTTATAGCATAACAATTTATCCACATATCCACAACTCCTAATAATCTACAATTGCACCAAGGTGTGCGTATATGTACAATCATCATTTACATGAATGATATTACCCGATCAGCAGCTCTTTGAATAGCCTCTAATGTTTCCCCCTTAGCCTTATTAGCAGAAGCGATTGACAGCTCTGAGATTAGCAGGTCATGGAAGGATGATATCCATTGCTTAATAAGAGAAGAATCATCATTCAACAATACAATATTTGGGAGACAGGGTATGTGAACTCCAATAATCTCAGATACAATGTCAATAACCTGTTTCCAGAACGTTCTTACTGCAGTACATTCATAAACCATGTGTACATATGTGTCAATAGTCTTTTGGTTGCAGAGAAGGCATATGGAGCTTGGAATCATCCTTAATTGACAGCATTTTCTGGTTGACAGGTAATATCTGTGTATCACTTTATACTGTATCAATTGGTGATTGTGGTTACGCGATGTTAAGGAGATATTATTCCATATTCTCTTCCAATCAATAGTCTGCGTATCATTCTTTAGATCTGCGTTCCATACTGCAGAGATGCCAATATATCCGGCTAATTTATCTTGCAGTTTGGACTTAATATGACCTTAACTAATTGATGTGTTGGCAGAGGTTGATTCCAAGGAACTCCATATGTGCGCATGGGAGTACGTAGTTGCAAATAGAAAAAGAAAGAAGAGCCTGGCACATTATACGTGTCTTTCAATTCTTGGAAGGACATCAAGCCGTTGTCGTTGGTTATGTCAGAAAGATAATGTATTCCTCGAGTTTGCCATTGTGGGAATTGGATTGCTTTTTTCCCAATACGTAGTAACAGTTATGAAAAATGGGTCTATTACTATGCCAATCTACAGAACAATTGCACAATTTCTCCACATGTTTCCACACTTTCACAGCTTGCCCAATAATTGGTCCAAATGTTTGCACAGTCATACTGTATGGCGACATGGCAGAAAATAAGACATCACCAAGTTTAAGGGGATAGACTATACTTCTTTCAATTTTAATCCAAGGTACATTGGTGCTTTCATCAATCCAGTTTTTCAAGGCTCGAAGCGTGAAGGAATAATAATAGAGCTCGAGATTGGGAACATTAAGGCCTCCACTGTTGTTGTCATATTGTAAAACTATGTATCTGATTCTTGGGTATTGGTTTTTCCAAATATATTTGGAAATCCTATTCTGAAGTTTGTCCCAAAAACCTTCTGGTTGAGATAAAGGTAACATACTAGCTAAGAAATGTACTCTTGGTAGAACATTCATCTTTATGATTGAAATTCGTCCTGCTAAAGAAATTGTTATATTAATCCACTTTTTTAGGTCATCTTTAATTGTTGTATACATTCTTTTGTAGTTTTTTGCTACTATTGTGGCATATATATCAATTCCCAAATACTTAAAGTGATCTGCAATTCTGTATTCAAGTTTAGTTCAACTATGGCACTATTCAGGGGTAAAAGACATGATTTATTCAAATTGATCTTGTAACCAGATATTGAACTAAATTGGGTAAAAATATTTAACAGTTTAGGAAGCGTAGTTGGTACCTCGTCCAAGTATAGTAATAGATCATCCGCATATAACGAAATGTTGTGGTCTGTGTCTTTTACAACTATATGTTTTACTTCTTTGGATAGTCTTATTTTTTGTGCAAGCGGTTCTAGAGAAATTGCAAACAGAAGCGCGGAGACAGGGCAGCCTTGCCGTGTGCCACGTAGAATTGGAAATCTAGGTGACCACTGATTGCCTGTCAGAACCATAGCACTTGGATTATTATATAGGATCTTCACCATAATCATACATTTTGTCCCAAAACCCAATATTTGCATTGTATGCCACAAAAATGGCCTTTCTAGCCTATCAAAACCTTTTTCAGCATCAACTGATAATACGGCGCAAGGTTATGTCTGCTGCAAAATGAATAACATGCAGTAGTCTCCTGATATTGTCTGATGAGAATCGGTTTTTCATAAAGCCTGTTTGGTCATAATGAACTAATGTCGGAAGGACTTTCTCCAATCGTTGAGCTATTACTTTTGCATAAAGTTTGATTTCTGAATTTATCAGTGATATTGGTCTAAAACTTGTGCATAAGTTTGGGTCTTTCCCCTTCTTGTGTATGAGAGAAATTATAGCTGTATTGATATCCTTTTGGAAATGTCCTTCTTTAAGTGCTACCTGAATCATTTCCAATAATATTGGTCCTAAATCAGGCCAAAACTGGGAATATAATTCCGGAGGGATACCATCTATACCAGGGGATTTGCCAAGGTTCATGTCTTCCAATGCTTCAGATAATTCTTTAAGTGTTATTTCACAGTCTAAGCGATCAATGTCCTCAGGGGATAGATGTGGTAAATTCAGATCCACAAAGAAATGTTCTAACTCTGCCTTTGATGTCTGTACTTGAGATGTACTGAATAAATGTTTATAGAACTGTTCAAATTCATGATTAATACGAACTGGATCATAAAGGACAATACCATCATTATTCGTAATTGAGAATATTTGGGCCAGCTCCTCGTTATTTCGGAGTTTACTTGCCAGCAGGGAGCTCGGTCTACTTCCATCTAGATATTCTGTGTTTCTTACCCTATGAATCAGAAATGTAGCTCTCTTGGTAAGTAGCGCATTGAGTTCAGCTTTAACTTTGCATACTGCTATCTCTTTATCTGATCTATAATGTTCCTGTAGTTCTCTAATCAGTGATGATAATGTACATTCTAGATCCATGATTGTCTTGAGCTCTTCCCTATTTCGGTTTGAGGAGTACGCTATGGCGTTGCCTCGAACATAACCTTTTACAGCGTTCCATACATGCCTAACATGTTTTTTATTTTAAAGAAAATTCAGATTGAACATGGTAAAAAACTGTAAATTATAGTGTCCGTCCAAAATATATTTTGTACTTATAGTGGAAAACTAACCTTGGATGATGGGTTAGTAGACTAAAAGCTTTAGGAATCCAAAGTACAACATATAATAAGTATCCTGTATCAAGATTGATGCAAAACAATTGATATTTGACCTTTTTAGACAGATTTAGCAAAACAAAAATTATTCTGGGGCCATTTGGGTGGATTTTCCTTATCTCTGGCCCCCCTTCTTTGATTTTGACATGTGACATCTCTTTCTGACCGTTAGAGCCAATAGAATCGATGGGAAATCGTCCCGTACACACTGATGTTAAATAAAATATGGCGTATTTGCGCATTCAATCTTTCTACAGAGGTTAAGAATGGCCTGCTCTACTATTTTAAAACGGAATTGCAGTTTTATTGCTTATAGATTATCAGAACATTTCAAAGGGGACACAGCCACATTGGATATTAACCTATGGATTAACTACATCATCGTTGTTATCGTTTTATGCCATTGAAGACCGGTTTTGACCAGACAAAACCAAGGTAAGCCATGTTAGCGTTGTGGCCCTAGCGCCACTTGTTTTGATGTACGTTTTTGTTGATAACGTAGCGAGTTTGTATCTTTCAGTGTTGAGGTGGGCACCGTTAGATTCTGTGTCTTTACGATCATAAACGATGTGTTGGATGTGCAGCTAGGATAAGTAATAAGGGAACTAGGAGGGATTTTCGGTGCAGTAATAGGTTAGCATTTTTCGCTCGGGGCTAATTCAGAGGCTCACTGTTAGCATTGTGTGTTTAAAAAAAAAAAAAAAAAAAGAGATCAGTTAAATGATTTTTTTCCCGTTATATGGATATAAAATATTCATAGTTAATTAAATATTAAGGTTCCTTAGACTTTGTTTCCTGCAAATAACGCGATTTCGGCCCCGGAACCGGGTCCGTGGGGCTTAAGAGGTTTTAATGTCAGATAAGTAAATCTTTTGTTCCTGCTCAAGATTAGATTCAACTTTATTGTTATTGCACAGGTTACAGGTACTGAGACAACGAAATGCAGTTTAGCTTCTAACCAGGAGTGCAAAAAGCATTAAAGTGAAAAGTAATGTACACAATCTACAGAATAAAAGATAGAATGAAGTGAATGATTAAAGAACTCATTATACCTTACTGTCCTACTAGGGCATTGCGTTCCAAGAATGCAGGGTTGTTGGTTGTTCCCAGAGTCTCTAAAAGTACAATGGGAGCCAGAGCCTTTTCTTATCAAGCTCCACTTTTGTGGAATCAGCTTCCAGTTTGTGTTCGGGCGGCAGACACCCTATCCGTTTTTAAGAGTGCGCTTAAGACCTTCCTTTTTGATAAAGCTTATAGTTAGGGCTGATTAGATTCAGCCCCTAGTTTTGCTGATATAGGCTTAGTTTGTCGGGGGACATCTTACTTCTTCCTTCTCTCTGTCTATACCTGTGTACTCTCATGTTCCGATTAACCCAGCTTCCCCAAATTTCTTTCTTTTTGGTGTCTATATATGCCGGGATCCGGAGTCATGGATGATCCTGCGGTCCTGTGTCATGGATCGCGAGTTCTGGATCTCGAGTCGTGGCTGTGGTCCTGGGTCATAAGTCCTGGATGGATATCCTCGTGGATTCATCTTCCTATTATACACATATGCATTTCCAAACATTTGTACTACCTATGCTGCAAATGTATTATCTTTTCAATTTACACACGGCATCTATTGCACGTCTGTCCGTCCTGGGAGAGGGATCCCTCCTCTGTTGCTCTCCCTGAGGTTTCTCCCATTTTTCCCTTTAAACTGTGGGTTTTTCTCCGGAAGTTTTTCCTTGTACGATGTGAGGGTCTAAGAGGGTGTCGTATTGTCATACTGATATTCTGTACAAACTGTGAAGTCCACTGAGACAAATGTAAAATGTGTGATATTGGGCTATATGAATAAACATTGATTGATTGATTGATTGATTGATTGATTGATTGATTGATTGATTGATTGATTGAATGATGAATAAACAGTAAGGAGGGGTATGAAGGAGCGCTATTGAAGGTCACTCCAAGGTGCGTGACAGAGGGGATATTATTTTTTAGGGAGCCCAGAATATTAACCTTAGCATATTCATACACACTGTTAATACTGCTCACAGGCTGCTGTGTATGCTAGTGTATTCATACACACTGTTAATACTGCTCACAGGCTGCTGTGTATGCTAGTGTATTCATACACACTGTTAATACTGCTCACAGGCTGCTGTGTATATCTAGTGTATTCATACATACAATAAATTAAAACAAAAAGGTGGCTTAGTAAACTTTATTTTAATTTGTTAGTACATATAACATAGGTATTAATGAGATCATCTATTAATTATGTTTGTCTAACTGCTACACATGTATTTATACATAAATGTAGATATTTATGAACATCTAAATATCATTGTTAAAGGTTTTAAGATATAAATAATCACATCATGGGGTCATTAAAGTTTCAAACAGGTTAATGTAAGGTAGGTCTACTATAACATGAAAACATGATTTAAAAAACGAATTTCTTAATCTCACATTAGCCTGTAGTTTGGTATGTTCTTTGAACATCAGATTAAAACGTTTCTTTAAAAAAGTATTAGAACCTGTAGGTAACGTTAGCCAAAGTTGTGAGAACGTTCCCCGCTAGCTGGGATGGCAGTTATTTTATAAAACATTACATTTTTTATAGAACATGCTTATTGTTTATTATCTTATAAAGAAGTAAAAGTACAGTATGCAAATACAATATATGTACCACACGAATAAAGACAATTAGTTCATTCAGTTTGCTCTGTCTATTGCATTCCAAACAAAGTAGAAAAAGAGCCCTTGCATCATGAAAACCTCTCACTGCATTTGTATGAACCCTGGAACAGTAAAGGCACTGAACGGGTTAATTAGTTCACAAGCTCCTGCGCAACAGACACACTGCTGTCTAAATTTAAGATGCTCAGCAGAAAGCCGGAGGAAGTCAGGATGATTGTTGTTCCGCCGCCGAAGGATACATTTCATCCTTCTGAATGTGTTGCCTATTAACAACTTTTTTTCTAGCCAATAACTGTGGTTAAACTGCCAGACATCAGGAAAAAAGGGACTCAGTGTTCCCTCTAAGTTCCAGTAATTGTGGGTGTAAATCAGCTGGATCCATCATCTCCGGATGAGCCTGCAGTAAAAGGTGGGGCTGATTCATCATGTCCATGTGTGCTCTCTCTATCTGGTATTTTACTGACTGTGGTAGATCTTCCCTAATTGCACACTAAAGATATCCCATGATAATATTGATATGATGCGGTAATTGTGATTTAGCAGTAAATCAGTGGGACTCCATGCATGTAGTTTCACCACGAGTGCTAACACTTTTATGAGTTACATTAAAAAAAAGGTTTTCACACTCTTCATCCATCAATATCCAAACTGTTTTTTATCAAATCCAAACAGATCATCATGTCAAGCTCCACTGACACGCTACGGTTTTGCTTCCCCACGCACGGTGACTCTATCCTCATCAAAATCAACTCCCTAAGAGAGGAGCAGCGCTTCTGTGACATCACACTCCTCCTTGGTCGTCCACAAGGCCCCACTGTCCCACTCCACTTCCACGGTCACAGAGCGGTGCTGGCTGCCTCCTCAAACTTCTTACGTGACCAATTCCTGCTCCACGAAGGCCGGGAAATGAGTTTGGGTGTGGTGTCCAGTGTGGAGGTTGGCAAGAGACTTCTCCTGTGCTGCTACACCGGGCTATTAGAGGTGCAATATAATCTACTGAACTACATACTAAATACAGTGTCAGAATGAACAATATCAAGAGTAACGATACCAAAATGGAAATAAGAAACAAACATATTGATAACAACAAAAGAGTGGGTGTGAATGTTTGTGATATGAAAGTAAAAGATGAATAAGATGACTCAGTATTGCAGTTCTGTTTTTCTTCAGTATTACTTTACTGTTTCCTTTGTTTATCAAATATCTCTTACTTTAGGTCCCTGTGAGAGAGCTGGTGAGCTACTTGACTGCTGCCAGTGTGCTCCAGATGAGCCAGGTGGTGGAGAAGTGCTCCCAGGCCATCTCCCAGTACCTCAGTCCCACCCTGGCTTTCTTGGAACTGGAGAGACGCACAGAGGAGAAAGAAATCCAGCTTCAAGACAGTGATTTGCCAAGTACCAGCTTTAAAAATCAAGATGAAAGAGACGCTGCAGAGGAAGGATGGGCGTCTGTGATTCAGTTAAAGCCAAGGTCAGGTCAAGGGCTGAGGGAGGTCGGAGAGGAAAGGGCGGTTATAGCAAAACTAGAGTTATCTGAAAATGCATCATGCTGTATTAATACCCTTGAGCCTGAGAAAGGTGGAGACATTCAGCCTGTTTACTCAAACAAGCCCTCCTATCAAAATCACCAGGTTACAAGTGCAATAACATATAAGATATCTCCTCCCACAACGGTTCAAAGTCAAACATCATCCACATCTGGAGAAAGTTCTGCTAAAAAGGAAGAATTTGTTGACACTTCCCCAAACCAAGACGAAGCAGCAGAGGGAGATAAAAGAGAAGAGGAGGAAATGTTTTTTCTGGCAGCTCAACTGCAAGAATGTGGAGAGCCGAAGGACTCTGGAGCACATCTGTCAAAGGGTCAATGTTCGGAAGACGAGCTAACAGAAGATTCAGACAGCGTTCTGATCCAGAGGCCGTACCTGTGCAGGAGGTGTGACCGAGTCTTCCAGCACCTGGAGAGCTACGTGGTGCACCTGAAGGAACATAAACAGTACTGGTGCTTGGTGTGTGGGAAGGGCTTTTCCCAGAGGAGTAATCTGACCCGGCACATACGCGTTCACACCGGGGTCAAGCCATTTCGATGCCCCCTGTGTCACAAGACATTCTCCCAGAGGGCCACGTTGCAAGACCACCTCAATCTGCACACAGGGGATAAGCCCCATAAGTGTAGATACTGTGCTGTGCACTTTGCTCACAAACCAGGCCTCAGGCGCCACCTGAAGGACATCCATGGTAAGAGTAGCCTGCAAAACATGCTTGAGGAGGCCATGGGCTGTTGAAAAAGGAACAGTGTTAGCACAAATTGAGTTAGTATGGTCTTTATAGTAGTTTTGAGTCCATATATATTTGTCAAACAGGGTGCCAAAAGCACAATCAGCCATATGATACAGATTATCCTGATTATATTAAATATTAAAGATAATATTTAAAATGTCAATATATATTTTAGTTGAGATAATCTTGCTACACCATTGTCTTCAATCCCACTCACTGCAATATAGCATTTGGACTTTTGAAGATTAGTTGTTATGAAATGTGATTGTAGTTCTGTTCTTTCAAGTGCAAGTTTGGCACTTCATTATTTTCTTTCAAATTAAAATCATAATTATCATCAGGCTGATGAAAAGCAGTGAGGGTCCTTACAGTATGTGCCCTCTGCAGTGTGTTTGATCTCTGCCGGTACAAATCATTAAATTAAGTCAATCAGCATGCAATCTAAAAACGTCATTAGGCTTAATCATCTGCCATGTATGGGCAATGCAATCTCATTCGCAATCTCATCCGCAGTTCAATCTTTCCAGCACCTTTATAGTGCTCCTCTATCCCATCTACAAAAAACAATTATGCCTTTCGAAGAAGATAAGCATGAATTAACTATGTAAGCTATAGGAGAGATAATATTATGACTGAAAATGTAATTACAGTGAACACTTATGCACAAAGTCTGGAGATAACGGTTCACTTAATAGAATACATTAAAAACATTTAAACCTTTTGAAAGACTATTATGCAGTTTTTGTTGTTGTTGATGGAATCAACACTGAATTCTGCCTGTTTCAAATTGAGGCTAGGTTTCACAGACAGCCACTGGTTCTCCATTTGACCCGACTGAAATTCATCACAGATCGCTGAGCATTAAGTGAGTGGTTTCTCCCGCATGGCAGAGAGGGTTTCCATGCTCTGTCGCTCCATTCTTTCCCTTCACAGCTCTCTCTTTCTCCTTCGGTCCAGATATATAGTCGTCACTCATCTCAGTGAATGGAACAGTTTCTCTTCCTCAGGGCATCCGAGGCGCCGCTGGCTTGAAATGTGTGAGTATGGACGCAGACAAATGATTAATGCATGGTGGGGTGTGTCTTCAATGCAGAAAGTAATGTGACTCTTTGTGTGTGTGACTAAGCAAGAGACAATACAGAAATAAAGACAAAAATATACCAAAGCATGTGTTTCCCCTTGCATTAAAATATAGCTTCCTCAGAACGAAGTCCAGTCAACCAACTTCCTCAAATGTAGACATTTACCATTTTTTTTATTTTAGGAAATGTCATCAAAGTGGAATCAACCAGACAAAGATACTTAATTTGCACACACAGTCTCACTGTGGAATTTGGGGCACCTCCATTATGAATGAGTGACAAAGGTATAAAATAGCAGTGGTAGATACAGAGACAGGGATGAAAAGAGTTATACAAGTGGTAAGGATATTGAAAAGAGCTATTTTCTGGTGAATATATATGCATGTCCATTTGCACTGAAATATCATGGAATTATTTATTTGGTGAATAAAGCTTACAATATTTCAGTCACATTTATTTTTTTACTTTTCACAAGCTGAAAAGCACAATCAACCCGTGTTAATATTGAGATAATGAACCATCTAATCTTAAACCTAAGATATTGTATTCATCCCAGAAACAAACATTTTACGATATATTTGGTCAAAAACTAAAGTATCATATAGATTTAAATATTGCCCTGCTTTCTAACTACATACAATTCATTCTTGGGGCACCTTTTGGTGAGCATTTCATTCAACTGCAGACAAGATATTTCACTAAAAAAACACAAATTTCAAACTGCTGGTGGCACTAATGGAAAGATATAGGTCAACATCATTTTGACTTGAATATCTGCCAAAACTTTCATGATAATCCATCCAAATTATATTTCAGTCCCAACATATGGATACAGATATTGACAATATGTCATTATTGTGGTTAAATATAAACCAAGATTATAGCTAACTAGGTTTTAAGAGTGTAACACATCAAAGCTTTAGAAGTCGTCATGTTTAGATCTTTTATATTAAGCATATAAAGGAAATTACAGTGTGTAATCATTGACAAAATGGTTTTGTTTACTTTGCTGTAAAAGAAGCTCATCACTCATTAAATGCATGTGGTTAAGGGGGAGTTTTGAAATCACTGTCATCTTTTCAATGAACAAACACTTCGAAGTTATTACATGCAGCTGTCTAGTTTTTCCACTAATTATTGTATTTCCAGGAAGTTGTCATTTGACACAGACGGACAAAAAGACAGCAATTGTTCTAATTCTGTATTGAACAGTGTCTTTATTATAACCAGGCCCCTCAAGCTTTGTAACTGTGTTACTTTAAATATTGTATGATTAAAGACAAGGTGTTAAACATTAATTTGTGTTGCAGGATTATTTAAAAGTGTTCTGTCCTGCTGATCTAACTCCTTATATCACTGACAGCTCACGTACCCATCTGTTGTGAACAGCTCACTGAAGATCATAAGTCACATATAAATAAAGCAGGCAAATAAAGTATCACTGTTTAATTTACAGTAATCCAGACTCATTATGTAACTGAGTTTGGGCCTCCTGCAGTGCCAAATGCACCACTTGTTACCACGGAGACAGCCTGTTCAAATTTCACCAACTAACATTTTGAAGTAAACAGCTTTACTCTACTTTAGGTTATTGTATGTCCCGTTGTTATTGTTTTGTATCTATTTGGAGTTGTTTTCTGTTTCTTTGTGATTGGTTTTAATCCATTTGAAGTTGTTTTATGTCACTTTGTTGTAATTTTGCATATCTGGGATTGTTTTAAATCTAGGCTTATAATTGTCTCTTTGTTAGGGTTTTTTCTTGTTTTATTCACTTTGTGTCTCTCAATAGTGGTTTCCTTTCTATGTGGACGTGTTTTTGTCTACAGTTGTTTTGGGTCTTTTGTAATAGTGTTGTGTTTTGATTATCGTTACAATTTGTCTGGGAAATCGAGGTCAAGCATGTTTTTTCTTCCACTTCTCCACTTCTCTAAATGCTGGGCAGCACGAAAGCGAGCGGGAACTTCTTGTATTTATGTGTGTGTGTGTGTGTGTGTGTGTGTGTGTGTGTGTGTGTGTGTGTGTGTGTGTGTGTGTGTGTGTGTGTGTGTGTGTGTGTGTGTGTGTGTGTTTAACCATAGACTATAGGTTTGAACTTCCTCTTGACAGGCGCACTTGTCGAAGCGCATCCTCTGTTCCTTTAAAAGCAGACAGCCCACGCCTCGAAAAGCGGCTTGTTCCGGCTTGCCCCTTTACATCTTTTTATCCTTGCTCACAATATTAAAATAGTGCCCACACGCAACTCTATCGAACATTTTACTCCAAAGCATTTTTGTTAAACTGTCGGAGTGAACATAACCGTGTCTCAGGCAGAGTATGCAGGATGCGTGTGCAGCAGGTCTCTGCCTGTGCAGCCCGGCGGTGAGGCTGAGGCGCAGTTCGGGCACCATCACCGGCGGAGCGATACCACCATCTCCTCTCAGCGCCGGTTCATCAGACGGAGAGAGTGAGGCTCACTGTACCTGAGAGAACCGTCATGAACCATCGAAAGGGGGGCAGAGGATCAAAACTAGACCAAGGCAGCTAATGCTTTGAGATGCAGAGGCATTTCGCTTCAACGTTAAGAATTGTCTCCCTGCTGCTGGCTTCTAACAACTGATAAAGATTTTTTTTTTTATTCTGATGCGCTTCTGTGGATGAATATGTGTATTCTGGTGCTGTGGTGTGCTGCGTGAGGTAAGTGACTTCTCCAGAGGTGCGCGCTACTTTTCTTCGTGATTTTGTTTGACGTGTGCAAAGCCTATGACATTTTTGTTTCAGAATAGCACTGTTTTCATGTTTATGTTTTCCTTAGGTGAAATAGGAAATAAATTAACTGCTGAAGATTTCCATGAATGACATAATTGAACCTAGAACTATTCGGCTACCAGCTCAATGTGAATTCCTGCAACTGAGGGAATAATATAAGAACGAAGGCGTGTTATATTTAAAATATGGGCCCATTGCTCACACTCAGATTCGCATGTCAACCAGGGTTATCTAGTAGAGGCAGTCAAGCTCTAAAGCAACATAATATTGTAGATATGATGGTGCAATGGTGGAGACTATTTATGTTACCCTCCAAAGTGATAATGGGATTTTGCACCAACCTTTGTACAACCCTTTTGCTCTCAAAGGGAATCCTGAGCCAAAGCAGAGGTGTTTACAACTCTAGTTGTTGCATATGACCAACTGTAGACTTGAGTCTGAAATGCAGCTCTGACATAAAGTTTGCAGCAGTCTGTCATGTTGGAGGTTACTCTATAACCTGCTGATTTGCAACTGTAAATGTAACTGGATACTCAAACAATATTATCCCTAGCTGCCTCAAAATAATATTGCATAACCCTGGCATCTGTTACTGTAGACATGTACATATATCTCACAGGAATAATAATGTATGCCAATAATATGTGCTGTATAGTACAGTAGCTGGTGAGTTGCCCTGCCTACCATGCTCATACACGACCCCCACACTGTGATGACAGGCATAATGAATAAATAATCACTGACTCCCCCAATGTACTCTCAAAAACAAGTGAGCAGACATAAAAGAACTGTAGTAACCCTGTTATACATAATTTAATGAAACTCTCAAATATCACAGAAAAACAAGCTGCTCTTAATTATTCTTCCATACAAACAAAATTCAAAATGTGTGTTCCAAAATATGATTTATTTTGTTGCACACTGCTTGCATTCATGTTTGGTAATGAATACTCCCCAGTGTTCATTATACTGTAGATGGTGTGCCTGTTTAATATTTTTTTTTAAAGTTTAACAAGCATCATCAGTGTTTAAGTTTAACTTTCTCTCTATACCATTAACCTGTTACCTTCCCTTTTAAACTGATAGGCGCTGCCTCTGATATTGAAAGCTGTTATACTTCTAAACAGACATTTCCTCTACAACAAAAAGCAGTATTGTTTAATTTGAGCTCAATGTGTATTATTCATACCTTGCTTGACTTTAATGACAGAGATTTGTATCACTGTGGTGGGTGTGAAGATTCACTCTTGTGCTTTACCCAGACAACCCAGACCCAGAGTTGTTCCCAGAAGGCTGATGAAGGCAATGAAATAAAGTTTATGTTTAAATTCTGGTTGCAGATCATACTGTAGCCGGGCCTGCCAGACACATTGAGTGGGAATTAAAAAGTGTATTAGCACATTTACAAGAGCGAGCGAAAAGTGAATCATGGAGCTATTGAAATTGTTGAAATATCAAATGATACCTTGCTGTATATTTTAAAAATATTCAAATCACAGTATTGGTTGCAGTAGTATTGTCTTAAATAACAGAATGGGACCTTTGTTTTGTCACAACCCAATATGAGGAATATTTTGGAATGATCTTATTTTTATAAATGTGTATCTCTGGTAAAAGTACCAACTGTTCCAGTGACATCACAAACCATACTACACACACACACACACACACACACACACACACACACACACACACACACACACACACACACACACACACACACACACACACACACACACACACACACACACACACACACACACACACACACGCACACACACACACACACACACACTGAATGTTCTAAGCAAAGGGTCACAGAGACAGTGAGAAGGAGTCGTCATATTACTTCAGATTCCTTTCCTTCAGGTCAAGCTCATGCTCAGTAGTGGTGTCTGTCTCAGTGTGGTTTTTGTATGCTTGCAGGAGTAGCCAATCGTTTTTGGATGATTTTGAACATGACTTTTGGTACATTTGAAGATGCATGCTTGCTCTCCTCTTATTGTCGCTACTGGTTGTTGCTACAGCTTATATTTAGATTTATCTTTTGACGTATTTTTGACTTTATTCGTCAGTTGACAGTTGATATTGACAGCAGAGAGAGAGAGTGAGGGACGATATGCAATACAGATCTTCATGTCACTATGTGTCTTACACTACTCAGGTATGACAACGCCTCAGACTTACAGCTGTCAGAACTAATATAAGATGTCAGTTTGAACATTTCACATTTTGTATACATGTTTTTGGCTTAAGGGGAGACACTACACGTGCTAGAGTACATGTTTGAACTTATAGGTAACATTATAAAGCTTCACCAGTTGATTAAATATATTAATACATTTATTTCTGCATTACAAGTTTTATGAAATCTATAGACGTTAATAGAAAAACATAGTGAAAAAACACCTTGTTGTGAATTGCTGATGTTCTCTTGTAACTCTTACATTTCCCCAGTGCATTGAAAAAAACAATATTTTGCCTGTTTTGTCTCCAAACACTCTGCTTTCCACATAACACATGGACCCATTAGTCACCTTCTTTATTCAGATGCATGTGGCGCTGATGTGTCTCTCCCTCTATGGGTACATTAGATTAACTGTGCCTGCTCTATATACACAGGGCCTACAGAAATACTGAACAACTGTTAAATGTCATGCCAGATCCCAATCATAAATTGATGCTACACGGATGTTAAGTGTGACAACCCAAAACAGTCACATCCGTCCATCATACTGTACATTCCTTAGCTACAACTTCCAACCATAACCTAAGCCTGCATGAGGGTGTGTACCACTTGGATGAGCCTCCCATTGGCCCGCTGCAATATTCTGCTTCCTTTTGTTGTTGGTGTTTTTTTAGGGTCCCAATTTCTAAGGAAGACAGCGATGACTCTACTAGATATTTTGCAGATACTGTAGTGGTTTAAGCCTGCACCAGTTTTTATATATTTCTTCCCCGACCTTTCGCTGGCAATGTGACCTTTACCCTTTACCTTTACCCTGAAAAATAAATTGATGGATGTCCCAAACATCTTACTACTGTGTTCTCACCTCAATATTCTGAGAACAGATATTTAAAGCAATCTTTCTATATCAGTCTGTCTGTCTGTCTCGTTATGACACATGCCAAAGGAAACTCCAGATGCCCTCCCCCCGTACAGAAGGGGCTAAGCGAGGACTCAGTGTCCTGCGCCAGATGATAGCTGGCCAACTGTTGGCTGTAAAGACACAATGTACTTCTCATCCCTCTCTCAGTAAAGTGGGTGCCACTGCAGCCTTCTTCCAACAGTTTAAGGGGAAACTTTGCTCCTAAAAAGTGGACGCTTAAAGTGCTGGTTCTTTTTCGATAGCACGTCCTAAAGTTTTCCCACACTACAAACCAGTTCAGGCAGAGTAACAGGCAAGGACCAGTTGGGAAGAAAAAAAACAGAGTTCAAAGGTCGATTTTCTTGTTTAAAAAAACAGCCAGGGAGAAAAAGCGTCTGATGAGGAAGTTAAGTTCTCCCGTGACAATCCTGAACGCCCACTGCTCCCTGTCACAAGACTTGTTCATGACTATGGGGGCTGTGCATACACACACAAGTCATTGGTCCATTCATGCAAGTAATGGAAGTCTTGTGTACATCATGATATTATGGACTCTCCATGTGCTGTGATGTACTTATGCATAATGAAGGTCACTTTGGTGTGCAGGCTTGAATCCAGCCATGTGTGCAGGAGCCATTTTTGCACTGCCAGTAAAAAACAGGATGCAGCAGTTGCTCAGAGCAGGAACAGGTGGCTGTCACTGTAAGTACAGCTAGTATATCATGGTGAACAGTTGCACTCATAGTTTGCACCCCTCCCTAATCTGCACATACACAGGAGGAGAGATTTATCCAGGCTCTGGCACCAAGATAAAACTCCCCACCTCCACCATCGTCCCCAAACGTTCTCCTGAACCCTGAGTGTCGCCTCACTCTTCCTCAGACGTTGGACCAGGAGCTTGCAATCTACTATAGCCGCAATCTGTTTTATATTATATTCGGGCTCCTTGCAGAAGGAAATATGACGCGCGAGGACAGAGTGGAGCCTTCCACGCGGCCAAGGGGGCAACCCGGGCACCGCGCGCTGGGGACGGTTTGGAAGGTGCGTAAATGGCACAAAGTCACATATGAGTAAAATCGAAATACAATACATTATGTGGTGAAGCTCAGAGTGCAATCTGTTGTTTATTATGGCGTATAGGGCGAGCGTAATGCGCACAGATCATCTTTCCCTTTCCACGAGGCTGCTAGTGTGCATATTGTATTTGATCTGATATTTTGCTTGCCATCGAAGCTTGTTTTTTAAGGTCAGAAAAAATCAAGAAAACTTGGTGGAACCTTTTTCGTCAATGTTCCAGATACTGTATGCAGTTCGTTTTATTTCATTGGGACCTGGAAACACAGTGTGTACAGTACACACAAATACATACTTTTATATATATCATTTTTTTAACACATGCTTGTTGCAGCATATTTTCAAGACTGATCAAGCCAGGTAGTTCATTTCTTTATTCTCTCTAATATCCTTTATTTGTACTGATTGTGTTTGTGTGTGTTACTTCTTTACTGTATTCTCTAAACCTCTTTGAATAGCCTTTGTTTCCAGTAAATGAAGGCACCTGTTCTGTGAGGGCACCAGCTGTTATTTTGGAGAACAGTTTGAACAGACTCTAAAGCAACAGGTGCTGGCTGTCTGTACAAGGCGTCAAAAACACTTTGCATAGTCAGAAGGATGATTTAAAAAAATAAATCACTTTTAGTTAATTGGATAATGCATCAAGTAGCACTAATGAGGTTGCAATATTGTATTTGACACTTTGACAAGAAGAACCCTTGCTGGTATGAAATGTTTTCAAAAAGTGGAATCATTTAGACTGAAGGGAACAGAATTCAAGAAGTCTACATTTCAAATAGAGCAGATTTAGACCTTATGATGTTTGTCTCACACATATCTGTTCATTTTTCTATTCAGTTACAGGCTCCATTTTTATCATACCTTTTTTTCTTTTTTACTCCTCCACTTTACTTTTCATCCTATCTGCAATCCTTTTTTTGGCTCTAAGACACAATACTTTATATAGCAATGCAAAATTATTTGTCTGTTCCTTTATGGATGTTTAATTTTGAGGCTATAATAAATAAGTAGAGTTGTTTTTCTTTATTTCAGATATATATGTCTCACCGTGTAGCATTGTGCCAGTCTATGACAACTGAGAGTTAGTTGTACTAAAACAGGACACTGCGGATCCTATCTCTGTTTTCTTTAGTCACATTTAATGAATATTTTAGAGCAAAAGTATTGTGCTTTTATAAAGCTGTGGTGGCTGGCTACAAATATTTGCTCAAGCAGCTGCATCTCCAAACAGAGAGCACATGTACATACTTAAGGGCTCTTAAACAATAGAATGGTGAAGGCTATTTTTTTGAATATCAGAAAGTAATGCTTTTATTTTTTTGGTGTACCTATAGTTGAAGTTATGGTATTATAATGACAATAATAATAATAATAATAATAATAATAATAATAGTAATAATAATGATAATAATAATAATGACTGGCACGCTATAATCGTTCTTATGTTGAGTCATGCCATGTGGGGGATTATCTATTGTAGTGCTGAAACAGTTAGTCAATAATACCTTTTTTGTAATAATACTAGTGGCAGAGAGTTTTCTTAAATGTATCAGGCCTTTTACTATCTCTTGTCCATAAGGAAATCTTTAATGAAATGCATTGGTTGCATCTCTAAGGCCTTTCAGATGTTTTTCCAGTATTGTGACAAAATGTGTCTCTTCAAAATGGCTGCTATAACTTCATGTGCTGTTCTTCACAGTCATCATCGGCGAGCGGGAGCTGTTGTCAGGGCTCGTTGACATGCGTTCCCCCTGAGCTCGGCGGAGCCCCCCTCGGTGGTGTGGTGGAAGGATGCCAGTGCAGGCGGCCCAGTGGACGGAGTTCCTGTCCTGTCCCATCTGCTACAATGAGTTTGACAGCAACGGCCACCAGCCCATCAGCCTGGGCTGCTCCCACACGGTGTGTAAGACCTGCCTCCACAAGCTGCACCGCAAGGCCTGCCCCTTCGACCAGACCCCCATCAGCACTGACATCGACCTGCTGCCGGTCAACTGTGCCCTGCTGCAGCTGGTTGGAGCTCAGGTGAGTAAAGAAATAAAGGCATGTTTGTGTCAAAACTTGTGACATGTTTGTGTGTTTTTGAGTGCTCATGATGTGTTTTACTTAGGTCCCAGATGTGCAACCGGTGAGCCTGAACAGTGCAGCAGAAGTTGAGAACTATGAGGCGTGCAAGGTGTGCGTTGAAGAGCTGGCTCTCTACCTGAAACCCATCAGCGGAGCAAAAGGTATGTGTGTGTGCATATCCGTTTTTGATGGCACATTTGAGTTTAATGTTTGTGGACATCTATAAAATGAAAATCTTGATGATAAATGTGCGTGGGCTACACTTTGCAACTTGGCATTTATCCTTCTCACACTTCTCATGACGCCTGAAAGCTGTGCTTTTATGGAACTGAGGAAAAATTCTGCTTTCTCTGAAACCAGAAAATAAAGACGATCCTCGATGAAAATGACCAGCGGTTTCCAATTCTGTGACGTCGCTGTGCATCATCATTGCCGAATTTAATAATTTGAACAATTCTTATCATGTACAGTACTAGTTTACAAAGAAGCATAATGTAAAGTAAACTTTCCAGGCCTATCCATTCACTGAAGACTCCTCTGAATCCCTCTACATAGCTGGTTGTAAAATAGTTAAATGCAGAGAAAATCAATTCAATAAAAAGATGACTGATAACTACAGTAATAGCCTCATTTTTTTTACCACAGAACTGTCACCTTCTGCAGGTGTGGCGACTCTGAGTCCCAGCGTGCTCAGCCGGCCGATGCAGAGGAAGCTGGTGACCTTGGTGAACTGCCAGCTGGTGGAGGAGGAAGGCCGTGTGCGGGCGGTGCGGGCCGGCCGGTCGCTGGGAGAACGGACCGTAACCGAGCTCATCCTCCAGCACCAGAACCCCCAGCAGCTCTCTGCCAACCTCTGGGCAGCGGTGAGGGCGCGGGGCTGCCAGTTCCTGGGTCCTGGTAGGTTTGCATAATCATACAGAACACATACAGTACATCAGTGATATAAACATCATGCTCCATATAGATTTGTTTAGCAAGGGAATATGTGTCATTTCTAAGACATTTAATGCTATTTTAGGCAGATAGAATATGTTAGTAGATCCAAAGGACACTTTTGTTAGCCTTTTGAAAGTAAGGATTAAGCATTTGCATCTTGCCTTTTAGCTATCACAAACTAGAACTTTGAAACACATTTTAAGGTGACTAATTGGAAGTTTTTTAAGCACTTTGATTTAAAAGGGTTGCCTTGATGTTCACTTTTATAATGAATAACCTGTTTATTGCTAGAGAACAATTAAGTATACTCTTGCTTTTATTGCTGCTACCAAAATAAACCTGTAGGATTTATGACTGCTTTTTTGCAGTTTGGTGTAAATTCAGTTGACGGGACTCATTGTGTCCCTTCTGAATTTCCTCATTAGATAGCATCATAAAACAGACTGCTGGTGCTGGTATCCGGTGTCCCGTGATGATTACTCATAGGGCAGATTCTGATTTTCATCATGATAACAGAATGAGTTCACTTGAGAGTCTGAGGACAACTCACCAGCTCTAACAACGTCTTTGTAGTACAATTAAATGCGTTGTTTGTTTGAATCTTTAGTTAAAAAATGTGCATTCTTTCCTGCTCCCACCATCCCCACCCCTTGTTGTCTTCCCGTTCTATTGTTCCTCCCCAGCTATGCAAGAAGATGCTCTGAAACTAGTTTTACTGGCTCTGGAGGACGGCTCAGCTTTGTCCAGGAAGGTGTTAGTTTTGTTTGTAGTTCAAAAGCTCGAGGCTCGCTTCCCCCAGGCCTCCAAAACCAGCATAGGGCATGTGGTGCAGCTTCTCTACAGGGCCTCCTGCTTCAAGGTACTGGCAACATGATTGAATATACACACATTCACACCAAACACATACATACATGTATGTGCATTTGCAAGGACATGTGAGCAAGCTGCACAAATTCTTTATTAACTAAATAAAAATCTATTATTCCTGTTCTTATCTGCGTCAAACTGAACAAAAGATCCTCAGTTTGCTGCGGTCCAAAGAACCCAAGACATAATAAATTACCTCATTAAAACAAGGATATTTAAATAGATCCTCATTTATAACTACATATTATTACTACAGAGATAGTTCTCCATATAACAGTATAATTTGTACATGTCAGCCTTTCCATAACATTTATTCTGGTCAGTTTAAGTAAACTATTTCCACCTATTTCTAACTAGTCAGCTAAATAAGTTGTTTTTTAGTGTCTGCTTTGGCAATCCCCTTTCAGCTGTGCATTGAGCTCCACTGTAACTTAACCCTGTCTGACATTTAAGTATTATTACTCCCTAAAAGGGTTGCCCAAACTACAAATATCTTATATTACATATCGGATATGGGGGTCTGTGTATGTTACTCTGTGCATGCGTGTATTTCTGTGCGTGTTCTCTGATGACAGACATTGCTGGTAGGGCAGAAATACCAGCTATCTGCTTCTGATGTATCAGCGGTCTATATTTGCCCTCACTCTTACCCGTTTTGAAAGACAGAGACAGACAGCCCAGAGATGCAGAGGAAGATAAATCAAAGTGCAGGAACAGAGAGAAAACAGACAAGAGGAAGGACAGCAGCATATGCTCCAATAATGATGAAATCTGATTCAGTTTGATTATACCTTTGACCCACCAGCACTGCATAATTGTAAGAAACACGGCTGGTTGTGTGTAGGTGTCTTATGATGATTACTCATAGGGCAGATTCTGAGAAGGGGAAATCCCTTTCTATGATCTGAAATGAGTTTACAAGTCTGAGGACCCCACACACTTACTGTTTGGCAAATTGAAAACATTGAATTGCCAAAATACACACGGTAGTTGCGAATTAGTCTTAGTTTAAATTCCTCCTTATGTTTCTCCACACTTTCTGCCTCTCAATTCCTCCTTCTTTCTTATTCCCTCTATGTCCATCGTCTGTCAGGTGACTAAGCGGGATGAAGACTCCTCGCTGATGCAGCTGAAAGAAGAGTTCCGAACGTACGAGGCTCTCCGGAGAGAACATGACGCTCAGATCGTCCACATCGCCATGGAGGCGGGACTACGGATTTCCCCCGAGCAGTGGTCCTCTCTGTTGTATGGAGACTTGGTCCATAAATCACATATGCAGTCCATTATAGACAAGGTACCAGTATGATTCATATGCCCATCAACTTTCTGCTTTCATTATTAAACCCACTTTTCAAATTTCAAATGGTGGGTATAACAAGTCTCAAACAGGAGAAATACATTCATCTTATTATTTTTAAAGACCCACTCTCTTCTTCTATCCTCTGCTTCAGTTGCAGTCTCCGGAGTCGTTTGCAAAGAGCGTTCAGGAACTGACGATCGTACTTCAGAGGACAGGGGACCCCGCCAACCTCACAAACCTTAGACCGCACCTAGAGCTGCTCGCCAACATAGACCACAACCCAGGTACGTCACTTTGTTTATCAGCATTCACCTGAATGAATGCTAATGACTCTGAGTGATTCATACGCTTGTTCATGTTCCAGAAGGATTAATGAGATTGAAAAGTGATGAATATAGGCCCCTGCTGGCAGTCATTTACCAAATTGCTAATTAAAAGCATAACAAAAGATTAAAACTGCACATTCATCTTGGATTAAATATGTATTAAGGAAAGCACAACACAAATAAATGGTATAAATAGACATTTAAATGATATGTGAAGTGTTTTAGTTTCAGTTGTACATGGTCCTTGACAACTAAACCAATAAACTAAAGCATTTTAAAATATTATGGCAATAGAAATGTATTGTGGTTTTCTGGTTAGTTGTTATGTTATCATTATTTACTTTGTCCCTTCTGGCAACATGACAAGGTACTCCTGAACTAACTATTCTTTTACGTAGCTTCTATTGTAAAATGTATAATGGGTGCAATAACTTGAACCTGTAACCTACCTGAAATAAAGAACAGTTTATTACATTTTCATGCTAAAGTTAGCGTTTAGCTTAAAGCATCGCTCTGACTTAGAACAGCCTCACAGAGCTGCTAGCAATGGCTGAATACCCTCTTAGACTTTTTACATTTTTCTCTTAACATGTTACACCATTAAATATGTTATTTTCTTTTAATGTCAGTTTTTTTGGTTAGCATACGTTATAATGGCTACAATGACAAAAGTGCATTTGTCTTCATCCAAAAAACAAGTCAGCTAGAGAGTTTGCGCTAACCTAATACTTAAATTATTTTGAGCTTTGCTGCTGTGTTTTTGAGAATCTCTTGTGAACAGAGTGTGTGTGTGATCTGTGTGCAGATGTCCCGGCACCATCATGGGAGGAGCTGGAAAGTGTGATGCTAGCTGTGAAGTTGGTGGTCCATGGACTTGTGGAATTCATACAGAATTTCAGCAAAAAGAGCCATGACACTCCACAGGTACACTGCCGAAAGGGAAATATTGGAAAATCTATTGATCTGAAGAAAATATGAGCAATATTAAACATAACTTTTTCCAAGTGGAAAAGGTCTAGAATAGTAAAGAAGAGAAGTGCTATTGCTCCATCCTGTCACCCTGGAGGGCCATTGAGCCACAAGATAAGAAGTTCAGGGTCTAGCTGCACAGTTCCTTCAGGCTTCTAAAATAGTTAAAGCGACATTACCCTGCACTCCAGATATCACAGCATTAACATACCTAACATCAGATAATGCAGCTGCAAAGACCAAGCTGTTTTTTATATTGCATACAGTATAGTGGAGTGAATAGAGGCTTTAACTCTTTTTTGGTTCATTATCATTGTTTATCATATACTGTACAGAGAGGTGTAAAAGCAAACTTTAAAATTGTGTAGGGCTGTGTATTGGCAGGTTTAGGGGTTAGGGTTTGGCAAACAATTGTTATACTGTAAGCAAGCAGATGTATTATGTTTTTAAAAAAACTAATTTTAGGAAAATGATTATAGTAATAAGAACACCCCATGATATGCCATCAAACTGAAGCATCACTAGTACTAATACTTTTTGTGTATTATTATCAAAGGAATTAACCTTTTCCTTTTCAAAAACGACAGTATAACACACTATTGGTTTCCTCATAAGCTCTGTAAACCAGGATATCTGTTTGTGTGTTTGCTTTGGAGCCAAGTAGTTTCAAAAATGGCAAAAACTAAACATTTGTTTTCAATCCAGAATGCACCGTAGAGGAAAGTCTCATGATCATGTTTCATTAAGTTTTATGGTGTTACGCAGCAAATCCTTTGTAGTATGCCGACACCTGTTTGTCGGCTTTGACTGTGGCATCCGTTTGACATCTGTTGGGACATTTTGCGACTTTTCCATTTCAACATCTACTACCATAATGTATGAAATTACCAACAACAGTATATAAAAACTGTTAAGACTAAACTTTAACTTCTTGATGTTGACATTCATTTTACACCTATAACTGATTATGTTGTACGATCGCAGTTTACAATTTCAGATTTGAAATCATATGTACATTTTAGCCTTTTTTATTTTTAGACTTATAATCAATAGTTGGCTATTAATGTAAATTGTATCTGTGCATTTCTCAGCCTCAGGCCAACAGCAAGTACAAGACCAGCATGTGCAGAGACCTCCGTCAGCAGGGAGGCTGTCCCAGAGGAACCAACTGTACTTTTGCACACACACAGGATGAACTGGAGAAGTAAGTGCTCACTCGCGTACACTCTGAAAGAGACTCAGTGTATTCCAGATAGAATAATTTGCATTAATAGAAAGATAAAAAGAGGAATGTTTCACAGAAGTCTGCTTGTTCAACCATAGCAGTTAGTATGCTTTATAGCTGCATCATGACATTGTATTGACTGAATTATCTGAACATGAAAAATATTCCCAAAGTCTCCCTTTTAAATTAGATTTTTCGGATTACAAGAGGTTCTCATTGTACATATCAAATCACATGTTTATTAAGATGTTCTCTAAGCAAAACATAACCATTTATTTTGTTCTGGATGTCCTTTCTTTCTCAGATTCAGACTGAGAAACAAGAAGAGCATCAGCTCTGGCCGTGCATTCCCTTTGTCTCCAGGGGTTATGGGTAAAACCTTCACCATGGAGGGCGGCATCCACGAAGAATTGTCTGCAGGCGTGGGGCAAGGGCTCCAAGACACAGGGGAGGACATGGCCTCCCTGACAGAGGGGGTGCCCTGCCTGACTCGCCCACAACTGATCTCCAGAGGGGCTGACATGATGGAGGAAATAAAGAGGGCGGTGCCAAATGGATCCAATGGGGCTAATGGGTCCAACGGACTATCCAGCAGAAACACGGGGTCAACTGAAAAGTACGATTTTGTATCCACTTTTATCCCCCCCCCCCCCCCCCCCTACCGTCGACAGGGGGTCGTCAGTCTCTGGCAATGTTATTTTGGGGGTCGCGGGCTGAAAAGTTTGGGAACCCCTGCAATAGAGAAACGTTATTAAACAGTTTAAAATTCAACATTAAATAAATGGATAATAGCATGCAAAATATGTTTTTATTACAAAGCATATCGCATGACTAATTGAATTGAGTCTCATCATTTACATGTCACCTGATATCTGGATTTGCACACATGGGATATTTGCATATTGTGGCAGAAAAGTGATGGGAATCTATCTCCAACTCATCATAAGAGCCATTCATGTGTTCATTCTTTCTCTTGGTGTCACTCAGGAAGCCCATCTCCCCTCCCAGGACTCCGGTCAGCCACTCCTCAGCATCATCTCCCTTGACAACAGCAGGGGGGCGGGGTGATGGTGGCGATTCTATGCCCAAACATGGTCAGTTTGTGCTGCGCGCATCACATCCTTCTGAGGCGTCAGAGCTGTACTATCAGGAGCCCCACTCTGCATATGACACGCCACATTATCAACCAACCTGTGAGTCCATTGTAAAGTGAAAGCTTGATTTAAAAAACGTTATTGTTGTCTTGGGAAAAAGTGGAAATGAATATTCTCTTCTCTTCCTTAATCTCCTCTCCTGTTCTTTTCTCTCTCCATCCTCTTCCTCTCCAGCAGGTTCCTACTACCAATCCTCTCTCCATCCTCCTCACAAACCCTGCATGGCTCGCTTCCTTCGATCCTCCAACGTCCCAGAATCCTCTCTCCCGCCCTCGATTGGCCCTCCGCCATCTTCCTACCCAAATGACCCACATGCACCACACCCACCTTCCTCCTCCTCTTCGGGCTTCGCTCCCCGAGATAGGATGGGACCTCCTGCCTTCCACCACCACCCGGGGCAGCCTCAGTACGGCCCTCTGGCTCCTGCTCACGGTGTTTATGCTCCGCTCTACGACAGCAGGAGAGTCTGGAGGCCTCAGGTGAGCCCTCTGTTCATTTTCATGTAACTGTTAATTTGGTCATTATGTGACAACACCAGTAATGACGGTTATTATCTCTTACAGCTGTACCACAGGGAGGATGCCAGGAGCAACTCGCTGCCTCCGGAAGTGCTGCATTCCTCCGTCTACCAGCCTCCACTCAGGGAGAGATTCAACTCTCTAGACAGCAACTACTGCTCCGGAAGTGAACACCGTGCAGGGCTACACAGGGTGGGCAAAATAATGCACGTCTAGTAGCTATGGCAATGGGCTGTAGCTGTTCCATATTGGCTGGAACATTTTGATTTTAGATAACAACACACCTAAGATTTAACTGCTGTTTTAGATTAAATACATATATAGATCTCACTCAACTAACTGTTGGTTAGTCTAAAGGTTCACCCATTTCTTTGAGTGACATTTAATCCAACCTTCGTAGTACAGTAGGAGTGCAGGCAGTCACACCTTAAAAGACTGTGAATTTTAATTATGAATAATAGGGCATGCTATAAAAGAGATAATCTACATTGAGCCATGTCATAATTAAAAGAATAATGCTCTCGACAAAGGTTTATATTATAATTCCTGTCTGTTTTCATTCCTAGATTTCCAGTGGAAAATCTGTATTAATCCATGTTGGCCTGTCATACATGCAACAGATTGAATGCTTCATTTTCCTCCACATTACCTTTTCCTTCAGTGTCTCCTTTTTACACCCACATATTATCTCACATCCACCTTCCCTTGCTAGCCACAGAGCTGCAGCTTCATCCTCCTCTGTAGTCCTCCCACTTCTCACCAAAATATGTTTCTGCCTCCCCCACTCTGTTCTGTTCTTCTCATTTCATCATATAGCATTAGAGTTTCAGACTGACTGCTGCAGTACTACAGTATAGTACAAAATACCCTTTATTTTAAGCTAAATGAGGTCCAAGTAAGGCATAATCTCTAGATATTTACAGCGTGCATTTCATATTTTCTCCATTGTTCTGGAGAAAACAAACATCTGAAAATACCTTTACATTCAATCAGTATAATAATATGTTCAACAAACCTTTTTGTGTCCACCACCTGTATGTACAGTATGCTGGGAGAGCCTTACGTTATACACTAAGCTAATGTAAATCCACTGATACCTACTATAATATCATTATTTTAATATAGAGCTCTCTAGGATCTTGAGTGTTTTTTATTGGACAGCTTTATTGCTTCCACCCCCACATCTTCAGAAATCCTCCTCTGTCCGACCCTGAAGTCTAGACCTAAAACAAACATAAAATGCAATCAGAGCATATCAAGTTCGGAAAAGATTGAGGAAGATAGATCACAAATCTGATTTAACTGAAAACTTAAAGTACTGTTTAGTAATGCATATACCGGCAGTCTGATTTGGTTCTGAGTGGCGTTAGTGAGATGTGTTGGGTACCTGATTGCATCATCACTAAACTCAACATTTTTAAATATTATAATTTTGTCATTACAAGTATCTATTCTCTTTTTTCTTCCACACGCTTCCTGTTTTTTCAGGATTATGGCCGCGTTCCTTTCGGTTACGAGGATTTGTTCAGGAGGAAGCAGGAACAGTGGGCTCATCATCATCACCATCACAACGCCAACAGGCCCTCCCAGTCCTCCCCCATCTTCACCATCGATTTTGGTGCAGAGGTAAAGGGCAAGAAAGAGATACGCCATATCTACACGCACAAAAAGAGCATCGCAGATTACAGTTGTGACAATTGCAATTCAAATGCCACCATGACCGGTTTGTTAATAGTGTCAGTGCAGCCACCTGAGAGTAATGCCTTGGTTTTGTATATTACCATTTTAAAATATGTAAGATCGAATTCCTTTCCCAGAAGCGTGCGCCTCAGCTGTGCCCAATGCTATATAAGTGGGAGATAGTTGCTTAGCAACTGTGGAGGGAGATATCATAGCAATTCAAAACTGTGGCGTATGTGCATGTGTGGGGGTGTGTGTGAGAGAGAGAGAGGGAGAGAGAGAGAGGAAAGACTGTAACAAGCAGTGACTCAGACTTTCAGCGGAGTAAAGCTTTGTTTGAAAGCATGTCAGAGACGTCTTTAACATCCAGAGCTAATTAAAGAAACAAGGAATGTTTAAGTTTTTGCACCCTGATCTTGATTTCATTTGAATGTCTTTGTATGAAAAAACACTTAAAAAGAGCATCGGGAAAAGACTAGCTATTTCTATTAAAGGTCCCATGTCATGCTTTTCTGGTTATTACCCGTCCCCTTGTGTGTTATGAAGGTTTTTATGCATGTAAACGGTCTGCAGAGTCAAAACACTCAAAGTACAACCCTGTAGCGAGTAAAACTGTTTATGCGTTACCCAGAACCAAATGGACCAATCCGTGGAGCCGTTACGTTACGTCCGCGGAGTCGTTACGTTAAGCCCCCGCTGATTGGACCAAATTGATCAATCCACGGACTTCCTCACACACACACTCAGTGCAGCTCACAACTGTCATTGTATAATTATATAACAATATATACAAATAAGATTACACAGCAAAATATTAAGAGTTAATAGTGTCTTATTTATTGAGCAAACTGCAGAAGAAAAACAATTCGGGTAAATCATTTTCTAAGTTTGATCTAAATAGTTTTTTCTCCTGTGTTTGTGACATGAGACCAGTTTCAACAAAGCTCTTGTCAGGATAATCTTCCTAAGTTCCTTTTTTGTCGTCTGTGAAAACGGCTGAAAAAAAGATTTTTGGCAGAAGAAAAGAGAAAAGGCCTTATCGAATAATGTCGGTTAATGGTGCAATTGTGCCTCTTGTAGTTGAAGTGAGTATTACAACAGCATCAAGAATGATATTGCCATATTTATAAGAAAACTTGACGTGCCCAAACTTGTATTTACTTGTTTACACTGATGGAAAACAAATATATTAAAAAGTTTATCATTCCAAAACCTTCTGTTCCCCTGCTCTAAATTTTTAAACACAGACAGAACTTAAATCAGACTTCAAAATGGATCACCAGATTTTCTTTACTCACTTTGCTCTGTGTGTCTCACCTTCATTTTCCAATATCTCTCCCTCTTTCAGCATGTGGAGGGCAGCGGAGGTCAGTGCATGGGGTGCCGGTTCAGAGGCGAGGAGAGTTTAGCCCACTACTCCCCGTGGTCCTGCGGTAACATCGGCACCTGCCTCAGCCCCTTTGAGCCTGAAACACTCGCACACACATCAGCTCACTCCTGCTCAGAGCACTCGGTGAGACTCTTTCCGCAGACACACATCTAAAAAACAATATTAAAATCTGCTGCATTTTATGGATGTTTTTCTAACAGCACCCATGTTGTTCTCATGCAGGAGTTGGACAGTAACGGAGGTGGAGGAGGTGGTGTGAGCAGTAGTGGTGTCGGGAAAAGATGGCTGCATTCGTTGGATCATTATCGGCGCATGAAAGACGAGGACCCGATCATTCCCTTTAGTGAGGGGCCCATTATCTCAAAGTGGGGGGCCATATCCAGGGCATCTCGCACGGGCTACCACACCACCGACCCCATCCAAGCCACGGCCTGCCAGGGGAGCGCCAACACCACACCCATTAACTTTAAAGGTTAGGAGCCATACGAATCCTTCAATGTTACAATTATAAATGTTTTTATTTGGATTTATTTATTGGATTGATGTTCTTTTTCTTGTTTATTTATATTTAGTCTTTGTTTCTAAGTAACTATCGTAATTGAAGTTGGATGTCAAACTGATGTACTTTTCCTTGTCTTACATGCATAAAACGTGACTCATATTTATGTATTTCTTTGATTTTTTTCGGTGTCCATTCTTAAAAAAAAGGCTTTGCTTTTCTCTCAAAGATTACAACCACCACCTGGATCACAGCGACTACAGGTGGAGCTCCAGAGGATCGGACTCTTCCAGCCACTCCAGTTTCCTAGAGAGGTACAACATGTTTACACACACTTTCATCTCTTTCTTAATTATCTTTTTTTTAGCATCTATCTCACCTTCAAGTCTTACATGTTGTTGATCTACACAGACAAACCAAATGGAAAGAAGTGGGAATTGAACAGGAAAACACTAAAATTGTTTAGGTTCTGCTTTCAAAGAATGATGTGAACATGACCGAGGTCATTTCACAGCATTGATTACATTTCTCCCACTCTGGTTACACATGGAAGTTGCTTCCTGATTGCTCTTAACACGTTTGTTCTCACTCGTCCTCTCTCATCCCTCTCTTCTATCTCATTGTGCTGCAGTGGTTTCCTCTCTGTGGTCGGACTAAATATAGCGCAGCCAGCTGGTTGGTAAAAAACCCTGGTCAGCAGAGAAAATAAGTCAGGGAAGCCCTCTGCATGACGTCAACATATTTTCCAATAGGCTACTTTATAGACCATTTTTATTTTAACACTTTAACTATTTATTTATATTTTAATTTACCATTATCTTTAACTTATGCCCAGGATTTTGATTCCAAGAAGCGTACACCTTTTGATGTACTGTATTTAATAAATCTAAAGGGAATATTTGTCTTTCTCTGTTTGTGTTTTAGCGAGCAGCTTTGTGCATCAGATCTTCACTGCCGTCGAACGTCCATTAGCAGTGGAGAGAAAATCGCGTCCGACCTTCAGGCACGTCAGTTCGCCTACAGCCGGGAGCGGGGCCGGGCCGAGAGCGAACCGGACCCGGAGCGAGACATCGAGCTCGAACTCTGCGCTCTAGACATGGAGGACTCGGAGATCAAGTCTCAGGTTGGTATCACTGTGTAAATATCACCAGAGAGATGCACCACATAGTAAAGTGACAAAAAAAATCATACACACTCTGTCTGCAATGTCGCTTGATTATTTCTGATGGTATATTTTTATTACAATTCATTCACTTCCTGTGTTTCTTTTTATCTTTGCCTCTCAGGACTCTTTAGACCTGGCTGCCCTACGGTCTCAGGATGCTTCCCACTTCCTCCCTCCACCCTGCTCCTCTCCCCTCCTCTCTTCTCCTGTGGAGGAGCACTCCCAAACAGAAGGTCCTCTGACAGAAAAGATGGACACTCACCTGCTGAAAAAGATGGCCTTCAGGTGAATTACTGTAGTGATTGGAGTTTCAAAGTGTCCTCTTCAGTCAGAATTGTCCTTGACTTTCAATTATTTCTGCTTTCCAGGAAGTCTTTGTCTCCTGGAGGCTTGGTCTCAGGAGGTCTTGGCGTTGGCAAGCTAGTCCTGCGGACTGGATCTCCTCGACTGGGGGACACTTCCACCCGAGCTTGTCCTGAGACACCCGGGACAGAAATGCTGCTCAATAGAAGCTAAGGAGACACAAAGTCAGACATTGATCTGCGCCAAGCGAGAGCTGAGTGGCTATCAGATCCTGGTTAAAGGGAATACCATTAATTTCCAGCTTTTATCAATCATTCGCCTATACTGTATACATTTGTGCTTCGACAAATTGTAAAAGGCAACAGAAAACCATCCTGCCCCCTAGTTGACTATTATTGGCAATATACAGCGCCATAAAGACATCAATGTTATACCCATGAAGGGCACAGATCCCCTCGCTGTAATGCTGAACTTTTCCATGTTTTCAGTTTCAACCACTTTTTCAAAAGGCTGGAGATTTCACAACATCTTCATCTCTTCCTTTACATTTGTTTGCCTGACACATGATTTAGTCTGTTGTCATTCAACTACGATTTTTTCATGACATTTCACAGTGTCCGTAACACAGCAAGAGCCACTCTTTTAACTTCAGGATTTGAGTCTTTGTTAATCCTTTCCTCTACTTATTCTAACTTTTTTTACAAGTAGCATTGATTATCAATAATTTAACAAAACAGTAATTATTCATCCCTTTTTGACACCATGAATGAATATTTGACAATTATATTGAATTAGTATTGCTATATTTTTACTTTGTAATGCATTTATTTCCATAAGCCAACGTATAATACGGAGAAAAGAGGGCACTGCCACTTAAACAAGCTCATTATTTTATGAGTCACAGGTGGAACCCTGAGTCATGTCATGATATCACACAACACAATCACAGTCATAACCTATTGTATTAATCACTGGAGGTAAGAAGGGAAGAAAACAAAACAAAGATGTGTGTCAATTTGTATACAGGCCACATTAACTCACAACAATCTTGTAAAACATCTATTGTTTTTCTCTTTTTTGCGTGTAGTGGTTTTAGCATTTAATACCACGGAAGCCTCACTGCTCTCCTTCTTTCTCTCACACACACATTCACACACAGTAGACACAAACATGCATTGCAGTGGCCTTCCTCTCCTTGGTGTTACATTGGGCTCTACGCTGTCAGACACCTGTCCTGTTTCAGAGGTGTTCCCTTGATCTCGATCTAAAAAACTGGAAATTCCAATTTTTTTGTAAGCTCATGGCATTTGGTGTGCTTTCCAGTCTGGTCACCTTAACGTACACTGTAAACAATATTCAGAGGTCATGTTTTTAAACTGAAGCTTATGAAAGTGTGAAACACCACTTCTCGTGTTTCTTCACGCTGTATCTTTGTTTAACTTTTTTAAAAGCCTTTGGTTTCTTTTATTTAATGCATTGCTAACTTCTGTGAAGTTGTTTGCTGGCCTATTTTGTATCAGGATCTTTGTTACTCTTGTTTTGTTTGCTATATTTTACATCACAAACAGACAAAATGTATCGTCTTGTCTGATGTATCTCTGTGTTTTGCCTGCCATTTAATGCATTACACTGTGTAGTTTACTGTCATTTTGTGCATTGTGGGTGATTTACATAAAGCCCAGCCCACCTGGACCTAGCCTACATATACAAGATTTAAAAGTCATGGGTTTTATAACACCTTTTTAAAAATCGTATAAGATTTGTAAAGGAAAAGAAGAATCGTTCCAGTTTCCAATCCCATTTTAGAGGATGGCAGAATGTCCGTACGTGTTAGGATTGCTTATCGAGTTTCAAGTTAAAACTTAATTAACCTGAGTAGAAAATGAAGTAGTGGTCCGGTTAACCTTTTGTTTTTTTTCCGCTTATCTTCCAACCACACAGCGGGTAGATAGGGAAGAAGTGGAATGAACAATTTGGTGTAATACTCTATTGAAAAGTCCAATGTTCTGTATGGGTTTATTTCTGAGATGAAGTCCTGAAATTAGCTCAGCTACTGTCGCTCTGCATCTGTTTACAACTTCACCTCTGAAGTCATATAAGTGCCATGTCGTGTACAGTACCGTACAATCCCTGCTATTTTCCGACAGCTTTTCCTATCCCTCCAGTGTAAACTATGTGAGGAGGGAAAGGCTTAGTTGAGCACACTTCTTGTGCATTTCTGCTTTGTTCCATAAGAGGAGGCTAGATCCGTTCTCGTCTGAATCGCTCAGGGAAGACTTAACTTGCTCAGCTGCTTTTGTTTTTTCTATATTCATCGCTTAAATATTTTGTGGAAGTATTAACCTGGATTTCACTTGCTGATAAACCACCCTTCCATTCAAAGCATAAAGGTTACAGATAATATTGTTTGCCAGTGTTTACTTTGCTTTTGCCTCTCAGTATCAATATTGGCTTTGCTATTCCTGCACCCATGGGAAGGGCTGGGCACTACTGTAAGTAAAAGCAGTATTGTGAGTATTGAAGTGATACACCCCGTTTCCATCAAAGTGTCCAGAGCACTGCTGTAGTGGTTATTTGCACTTCCTACCCATTTACTGCCAGCGTGTGCACTATGCCCCCACACCCAACTTTGCCTCCCCCCCCCATCAATCCATCCGCCCTGCATTCTGCTTCATGCATGCGATATAGTCCCTCTTGTGATGGCGGAGGAGTATTGATGATTCTGTAGTTGTGATACAACACACCCAGCACTGTAAGAGTTCTGCACATGCCCACTGTGTGGCCACGTCAAGTGCTGAAGTCTGCTTGCAGCATTTTACTCGTTTGCTCATGAAAATGAATTCTTGTTTGATAGAGATTATATTATGACTATTATTGTTATTACCACATTTGATTGGTGTTGTGGTATTTTTCCTTCTGGGCATAAGTCAGCTTCTTTGTTTTGAATTGAGAATTAGCTGAAGTTTTTTATTAGATAAAAAAGTGTCTCATTGTTCTATATTATATGGGGGGAAAGCCTGTTTGTTGATCGTGAGACATAAGATGTTTTCTGACTATTCATGTCTGTATTAGACATTTTATTTGCAAATCTATTGTTCGATTGAAATGTAAATTAACTATGAGATGGTACACATCTGTCATTGTATACAGTCTGGCACCATCATTAGATGGACTTATATTATAGACGCTCATTTATACGACCTGTGATAATCAGATATATTTAAATGTTTAAATCTTTGGGGCAGTTGTGTAATGTTTCAGAATGAGGAAAATGTAAACTCCTTAAGAGACAGCATATCTTAAATGTCCCACTAATAAATAATACTGTTACGTATTCAATTTATTTCCTTGGAAATATCACATTGTCAAAGGAATCCCTTTTACTGACCTTAATGTAATGCAGATTGGAGTTAGTCAAACCTACGATGAGAATGATTTATGTGCTTTTTAATGATCGATGAAACTGTTTGAGTGTTGTTAACTGACTGAATATTCTGTGCATTTTATGGCTCATTCATCTGTATTACACTGAAGTACAGACAGCTTGGCCGAGCAGCATAAGGCTTCTGTGTTGCACTAAGAGATGGAAATATGGAAAGGCACATTAAATGCATGCCACAATAAACGAACAGAAAAACATGTTTTGTGTGGTTCCTGTCATTATTTGTTAATGTAGTACTATGATAGGAAGCGTGAGATAACACAACCAATTCATTTAACTTTAGCCAATCATTTAGATTTAAGCCAGGGTTGGCAGCATTTCTTTGGCATCATTAGCCTCATGTTACCTGGTCCAACTCTGACGACAGGCCCTAACAGGCTGGACAGGAAGGGCCAGCATGACCACAACACACTGAGAACAATGGCTGTGTTTCTCACATCTGACTACTGCGATATACACTGCCTATACTGCAAACAATTATGTGGGTTCACATTACAGTTGGAAAATGCTGAAAGAATGCAGTGATTTTGTTTCCCTGAGAAATAATACAGGTATGAATGTTTAACTGTCTTGATTTTATTTACACAAACAATACATGGCCCATTAAAAGAGAAAAAACATATAGAATCTCAGAACAAAAAGCACCTTCAACCACCTTTAACCAATCATCTGGCCTTATTGTTACTATACCATAACTATATTTCCTATACGGTCTCTACTCCGTGAACGCTAAAAGTTCCTATTATTTTTCCAATATGTTTTCTGAATTGGGTTTATTCATGTTCATAGAACAATTTAACTTTAAATACCCTTTTAAATGGGAACTATATGGACTTTTAGAAGATGCTCAATTCAATGCTCTTCCACCTTGGACAATTATGTCTATGTCATTTAACAATTTAACTCAATTTAGCCTTGGCACGAGGGACTACACAACTGCAACACAAGTTGAGGAGACTTAACACATTTCTGTTAAGTTTGTTATCTTTTTTTAACTACGACTTGTCTCTAGTCTCGAACTGATTTGAGAAGACATTCTGTCGGTGAGCATAACGTCGTTAGGTAATCCCATCACTTCCCCTCCCTCAGCACAGGCGACCGGGGCACTGACAGGCGCATGCGCAGTGCGGATGTCAGCGGGTTGGTTGCAGGTTGGTTGGGCTTGTGTTTACAGCTCGGCTGGATGCTGTTGGCTGCTGATGTTATTGGGAGAGTGCAATGTTGTGCCCACCGCCGTTGGAATAAATAAAACCGTGGGAATAAAGGTAAGCTGTTTCGCACTCGCACACGCACCGTCAACGTAAAATGTGTCTGTTTCTTCAGTTATGGAATCAAAAACTGTTTGTTGGCTGTAACTGCCAGTGTTGCTTGGCTAACAGGCGTTAGCTACCCATGCTACACACATTAATGGCCTGTTTCAAGGCTTCAGCGAGGGCCAGTCTGCGTGTTAATTCCCCAAATTACTGCGAACACCTTTACATAACACTTGGCTTTATAGTGACGGAACAGTTTCTCTAAATGGTTCCTGTTCAGTTCAATATGTCTGTCGGATTTAGAATAGGTGAATGCTGAGTAGCTGTATTTGCTAACGATAGGCAGGTTGGAAGGGCTAACTCGGGCAATAAGTTAACACAAGAGCTTGCTACAATAGGCTGGCCCAACGATATTGAGCAAAGGATATAACGTTTTATTTAATTATCTTTAAAAAAAATCAGCTGTATACTTGGAAATGCATCGATGTCAGATGAGGCTTGACAGGCTGCATTGAAATTAGCAGGATTGCTTGTATCCAGATTAAGTGGTGTTCCGGTGACATGACAAAACTAACTAAAATAAACGAAGACTAACAATACTAGAGAAGCAGAGAATACTCTATATTGTTAAGCAACACATATGTCCTTTATGTTGGCATCCATATTTGTCACTGTTAATATTTTGGGTCACATGACAGCTGGATGTCATTCCAATTTGTTTTGTTTTTGACATACAGTGTTTGATAAGGCTGGCATAGTTTGACAACTGTATTGGGACTTCCTTTGGCATATTTACGTATTTAATAATTCTGCACAATCAACCAGTCTGTTTTGTATATAGTAAGTTCATTTGACATAGAGAGACACATATAATTACAACATAAAATGAAATTGCATTATAAAAAGCTGATAGCTCAATAGCTTGGTAAAGGCTATTCAATTGAGTGTTATGTTATTGATTATAACAATACAAGATAAAAACCAATCATGATATATACAGCAGGCTTTGATGCTAAAACTTGGTTTAAAATGAATACAGATGCTTAAAGGCGGTAATTTAACTTTTCATTTTAATCTTTCTTTTTGCTTTTTTACAGTCTATTTTCTTAAGTCAAGTACTCTGGCACGTTGACCATTACATTCATGCTGTTTCTTTGTTGTTGAAGTTCTGTTGTTGTCACATGACAGGGGAGGGACTGTTTTGAGAAGTCTGTGGTGATGTTTGCAATCTGTGACATGTCTGCTGAATGACCCCATTGAAATGTTTTACCAGGCCCATTAGCAAAACCCTTTGTAATAACAAAAATCAATGCTGTTACAATCTAACAGTATATTTATGCGAGTAGAATATTGGTCATGTTATTAACTCCTTTTATATTTCAAGGATATCTTTTTTAATCTAATCTCTCTGACCCTGATTATAACATTTCAAAGGGTGTGCCATGCCAGGCGACGTTCTTCCTTACCCTAAATCTGTGTTTGCACAGCTTCAGTCAATCGGTCAATGATAAGGCCTAGTGAAAGGTATGCCTACACAAAGTCAAATGTTGAGGAAGAATCCATTTGTACGGACTGATATTCCATATTTCTCAACAATCAAGTTACAGCAGCAAACTAGCTGTCAATAATGTGGCAATATTAGGCACATAGGCCAACTGTCACTTCATTTAACTGTTCCTGTTCCATTTTCTGAAACTCAGGTATATTAAAGTAATGCAGTGGAAACATTCACAAACAAACACATAAACCACATTTTTGCTTTAATCAAACAATCAATACATTGACCTAAAGAAGGAAAATATAAGTGCTTCATCAGATATAAAAAAAATGTCAAAGCCGACGTGAGTATAATATAATTTCCATCCAATATGAAAAGATGCAAATCTCTAATATTGCAATAATTGTTTCAGTGATATCTTCCTTTTTAAAAGCTACATCCAATGCCTGAAGCACTGTGCGTCCCCTTGTATCCCTCTGTTTATAGCTCGTTCTGTAATTGAGTTTGTATTGAGTCCTGAATGCTCTGAAGTCCCAACGACGCCCCTCAGATGCACCTGTCATTTGGGGAGCGGCTGGAGATTAAATGGCGGGGGGCTTCATACAACTGCTGTGGATTTGTGTTTTTAAAGAGAGGAGATTAGGGTTGGCAGAAGTGTTTACAGACTGATTTTTTTCTAAATAATTATCTGTCAATTGAATACATGTAAAAGTATCTGGTACAGTTGATTAAGCCTTTTTTGGCCATGCTAAGGGAGTCGTTCTATACATTTCTGTGATTTGTTATGGAGTTCCTTTATTGTTAATTCAATAAAGCATCAGTTATGTGTAGGACACCCAGTGTGAATGACCTTCTTAGATCAAAGTGTTGCATGTAGAATCTACTCAGTGTGTTCTACGGAGAATTGTCTTAAAAAAACACCCTGATAATAATTCAGTTTAGAAAAGTCAATGTTTGCTTTAATGATCTTTAATGACATACCCTGAGACACTTAGTTAATAAAGCCTGTAATTACAGTGAATATATTTCCTTTTAATTATTCAGACTTCCAGTCATCTACCCTGGGGGGCGACAACTTTAATCAGTGTTATGAATCACTGACTGCTTAATCATTATTTTACCAATTCATTTTTTTATTGGTATGAAATAAATATTAGCTTTGTGTTGGTGTTGAGTTTTTACGATTTAACACATCAGAGATAATTCAGTCCTATCTTAGATCTTTCATGACCCACAGACTGTAGTGAGGTAGTTTATTCATAGATGCGTGTGTGTATACAGACTAAACGTAACACCCACAAATGTATTCTCACTCAGGGTTTTCACTTCCTTTCACAATAACATTGCTACTTCGTAGACTCACAGCCTGTCCCTTGATTTGACTTAAGGTCTATTGTAATATGGAAGAAGTCACAAGTAGGTCATGACTCATGGGGAAAGAATACTTTTAAATTGAGTTATTTGTATATTGGAAAATCATGACTCCCATGGCTGTTGGGCAATTGTTGTTCCTTTTTAAAAGTAAATATACTTCTATATGTTAACCATAACATTTACAGTAGTTGTTTGCCCAAATGACTCAACTACATTCATGTTGAATAGCAATTTTATTAATATGGTCATATCTGGAATTTTTGGTGGTACTTAGCTCTCTCAGTTTTACTTCCCAGAGTGTATAAAACAACTAAAATAAATCCACTCTTCCTTTTTTCAACCACATATGAACCAGGTATCAGTGACACTCATTTCAGTCCTGATTTCAGAAGGCCTAACAACTTTAATAACTATTTGTCTTTGAAACCAACTCACTAAAACACACAGGTGTCAAGTTTTCCTTAAAAACCTTTTCTCAATGTTTTTTTGTTAAGTATAAAACATGAAGATTACTTCCTGGGAAGCCAACTTGGAGTCTGTGCTCTGCTGTAGATCTGGAATTGAGGAGCTTGGTAAAGTCCATAGGGACTTGGCTTGGCAACTGGAAGGTCACCAGTTCAAGTCCCGGAAAGACCAAGTGCTACCGAGGTGTCCCTGAGCAAGGCACCGTTCCCTACACTGCTCCCCGGGCGCCGTACATAATGGCAGCACACTGCTCCTAACACTAGGATGGCTCAAATGCAGAGAAACCATTTTGTTACATAGTACCTGTCCTGTAGTGTGTAATGACAATAAGTTGAATCTTCTTATTAGATGTTTACACTGTTCAAATAAGATGAACATGAGGGGTGTGTGTGTGTGTTTCCTTGATTTATTTTTTCATTCAGAGCTCCTCTTCCACTCCTTTTCATTCCCTTCTCTTTTGTACCCTTCCTTCTCTTTGTGTAAATCAGCTTCTTCTGTCACTCTTTCTCTTTTTCCCTCCCCCTCTCTCCCTGCTATCTCTGCCTGGCTGAAATCAATGCTGTGAGGGAAGTTGAAAATGGACGGAGCCTGTATGCTCTCTGCCTGTGTCTTCCTCTCTCTTGTGAGGTGCACACAGGGCCCAGCTGGCAGCCCAGAACAGCCTGTTCAGCTACACAGTGGAGAGGAAAAAAGACAACTTTTCACATGGACTGACATAAGAGATGATTGTAACAGATTCAAATGCTTTGCACCTGGTCAAACTGCAACACACTGCTTAGAGAGGTCACTCTTCTCATGTATTCTTCATTAAACTGCTCTCTTTGCTTTTGGGACCAGTTGAAATTGAACTGTGGAGTTAGTGAAACTCAGCACTACAACGCCACACAACTTTTGTTTGCAATCCAGAAGAAATACAATGAGATATAGACCAGAAACAATTAGTCGATGGATCAAATGGTAAATAATATATTTAATGAATTGGTAATCGAAAACAGACAGAAAGCATTGCCTCAAATCACTGGAACATTGGGAAATATCTTATAGTCAATTATTTTAGGCTCTATATATTGAAACATTTGACCATCCCTGGGCTTTAAATATTTACCTTTAAATATCTCTTACCTGTAAGCAACATGGAAACTGAAAGAAAAAAAAGATAATTAAAATAATTAATGTTTTAATTAAAATAATGCTAAAGTTTAAAATGCAAAATGGACTGACGTTCAAAGGGTAATGAATGTCTCCTAACTCGTAACGTAATTCACACAACACATATTTCTTTCTTTGCCAGAGGTGGTTTGCACTAATGAACCAGCACTGTACAGTAGATGGAGAGGGCCTTGTTGCCATGGTGACACCAATACACAGAGAAACAGAGGAAACGACTTCCTGCTTCTCCTCTCTTTTCACCTTGGCTCTTACTTGCACCCTTACATGGGAAATAAAAGTCCAAATTGTCCAGAAAGGGGGATAAGATTTACAAAGCTAGTGAATGCAAACATAGAAGAGTAGGTAAAAGAAAGGTTGAAACTGGAGAGAAAATAGAGACAGACGATTCCTAAACACTCTTCTGCTATGGTCTTTTATACTCCTGCACAATAGGGACCCCCTACGGCATTTCGTTAGGAAATGCTGTTGCTAATTTTGTAACAATCAATAGCATGATAAGCATGGGATTGTGTGTCGGTCTGGAAATAATCCAAGGCTCTGAAAAGGTGGAAGAGGAACAGAGCGGCTTGGCAGCAGAGGGCTGTTACAGAGGCTCGGGAGGAAGCAGAGTGACAAGGCAACCATTATGAGCCTGTGGGAGTCAGCAGCCAGGCAGACACATGATGTTTGTGTGCGCCTGCGGGCCGCTGCTTATTTCTGCTTATTATACAGCTGTGTGTGTGTGTGTGTGTGTGTGTGTGTGTGTGTGTGTGTGTGTGTGTGTGTGTGTGTGTGTGTGTGTGTGTGTGTGTGTGTGTGTGTGTGTGTGTGTGTGTGTGTGTGTGTGTGTGTGTGTGTGTGTGTGTGTGTGTGTGTGTGTGTGTGTGTGTGTGTGTGTGTGTGTGTGTGTGTGAACCAGTACTCTCAGCATCATTACATTGCTCTCCTGTTAAGTGATTGACTCTGGGGTTACAAATCTAGTTAGGTTTATGGTGTAACTTTTTTAATTGAGCAAAGTATTTTATGGACGAATACATGTTTTTTTTCTTACTAATGATATTTGATGAAAAGGCTTCAGGAAATGAACGTATTCTGAACAGATGAACAGATTTTTAAAAACACAGGCAGATTTCAAAGCTTGGTGTTTGTGCAAGGGCAGATGAATTATGAAGTTGAAAAAGGGCCATTAGACCCCCCATTTTGCGACCCTGGCCCTAATAGGCGTTGCTCTTAGGTTTGATATCACCATCTCTACTTCAATATTTTGTTGACAAGTTTGTTTCCATTAAATATTCAATCATGCTGTTTTTTTGGTAAATCTATCTGCTGTTGTTTGCTGTGAAACTAACTGAATAGGATTTTGATAATATAAGCATTATCAGGAACATCCTCTGTGACAGAACTGACTAGCAAAATGTCCAAAAACACAGATGTTTTGCAAATAGAACTAGACTAATGACTTGGAGGACAAGTGTGCTAAAAATAGAAAGCTGCCTGCTGAGCCAAAAGTAGAGTTAACATCTGGAATGTGTCTTCAAGATTAAAAGCCTGAGAAGACCAGAAAGAGGACGAGGAGTGTTACAAATGTCTCTCTCGCATTGCTACTGAGCACGATGTGAGTACAGTTTTTATTTTAATGAAGAAATGTGTAGTTTGTGACGATATAGACTGACAATCCCAGCAGGTGATAGGGTGGGCTCAGGAGGGCACTGAGGTGTTGTCAACCAATCACAGTTCATATACACTCCAACACATTCCTGAGTAGAGGTTTTATCATGGGCTTTGAGGTGATTGGTTAGTGATATAATAAAAGGTTTTATCCTACAAAGAGGATGCCTGTTCTGTACAAGATGTATGTATACGTAGGCAGGATGGTTCGTTAACATACATGTTAGAACAATGATTATCTGATCAAATTAGGAAGTGAAAAGCAAAGGAAAACTTGCCGTCTTGTGCCCAATATTTTTTGTAGCAATTATTTTTAAAGAAATGGATGCTATAGTTATTTTTTATTATAGATTAAATTAAAGGAGACCTATCATGCTATATTTGAATAATCTATTGTAGGGCCATACCTATATAAGGTATATTTACACGTTTTCTTTTTCAAAATACCAAACACGTCATGCATTTTAGCCATGCCTCATTTCGCTCTATTTTGCTCTCCTCCACCCTGTCTTTGCAATGCGCTGCAGCTGACCACGCCCCCCTGCAAAGGAGGGGGCCGAGTTACGAGCGTCATGTTACCATGCTGTTACCATGCTGTTACCATGCTGTTACCATGCCACGGCAACCTCTCATTCCCCTGATTGGTGGAGAGTTGGCCATATAGGCGGAGCTCCTCGTCACTGACGTCAGACTATTTTCAAATCTGTATCAGTCTGTATCAATATGGGCTCAGAACAGTCTCATAATACACACATGCACACAGAAGGATTCACACTTGTATTTCATGATCTGCAAAAGGATTCACACTTGTATTTCCGGATCCACACTTGTGTTTTTCAATGTACACACAAATGTGTTCCGTTTCATATACATGTAAATAAAATCCAAATACAGAAAAAAGTTTTACATATGTGTTTTTGATCCTCACATATTAGTTTCCCGTTTAAAACCGCTGCACCTGCAAACACAAATCGCTTTCTGTGCACGGATCGCTGTTCATTCGTGTGTGGGTTTTTTGAGACTCCCCTGACGGTCAGCCGATTCGTACTTTTAATTTTTCCTATCTATAGCCAATCAGATGTCTCCTCAATTCTAAGCCAATCACATGAGCGCGCCCCCACGAGGGTATGATTTCTTGCGTTCATGATTTAGCGCTTCATGTACGCATTTTGCGCAGTCCGGGGCTGACGGGTCCATGAAGCCTGCCTGCAGACGCTAATCTCAGGACGACTCCACTCTCAGTACATTGCTCATGTGATTGGCTTAGAATTGGGGAAACATCTGATTGGCTAAAGATAAAACAAATTTCAAGTACGAATCGGGTGAGCGTCAGGGGAGTCTCAAAAAACCCACACACGAATGCACAGCGATCCGTGCACAGAAAGCGGGTTGTGTTTGCAGGTTCAGAGGTTTTAAACGGAAAACTAATATGTGAGGATCAAAAATACATACTGTATGTAAAACTTTTTTCTGTATTTTATTTACATGTATATGAAACGGAACACATTTTTGTGTGCATTGAAAAACACAAGTGTGGATCCGGAAATACAAGTGTCGTGTGAATCCTTTTGCGGATCATGAAATACAAGTGTGAATCCTTCTGTGTGCATGTGTGTATTATGAGACTGTTCTGAGCCCATATATCAGATCTGTTGCAGCCCCGTTTTAGAGATTTGGGTATGGAGGAAAAGAGATAGGGTTGTGTTTTCTGACACTGGGTGAATTCCCTGACAAGGGGACACATGTATAAAATACGTACAAAGGTGCATTTTGCATGATAGGTCCCCTTTAAATTAAATAAACACATATGGCGCACACTTTCTGATCAGACCCATAAGCGTGAGTGAGTTGGCTGTCATTCAATATATTACTTCCTTATTACTTTTCTTTGATAATGTATTCAGTGTCAAACCCCAAATACACAACAACTATACCATTTTTTCCTTGGTCTTGGCCAAGTTATCCAAATCACAAGGTTGACACCGGCCTTATATTTATGACTTATAATTGGCCGGTTGAGTGGTGTTGTATTAGAATCTGGATATGTATTGTCAAACAGAGGTGTCAGAGGCCAAAGGTCACTCATCCTATGTTGTGACTGTCTCTAAACTCAAACACCAGAGAAAAATAACACCCAGGACCTCTGGATGTCTGCCAGTCGCTCATTTCCTCTATTTGCTTTGAGAAGATAAAGAACAAGCTATTAGCTCTCAGAGTATGTTCGGTCGCTCACTTTGTGTATGGTAACCTCATAACAACACCCATATCAGTTGTAAAACATTCTAGTCCCACAGAGATGGCTTTTTATTGAGGTGTATTATGGATCTGTGTAACAATGTTATCATAAGTAACACACATTATTAACTGCTTTGGCCTTTCTGCTGTAGATGTTTTTTCCTATTCATTTGTCCATTGTTGGGACTGCTTTCAATAGGAAGGGCGAGGATTCGTCAGGAGAGCAGAGCGGAGGAATAAGGAGTGCAAGGGCAGCGTGTATTTGAGAGGGAGTGAGAAAATACAAGATTGCAGCGGGATAGATAAGGAGGGCAAGAAGAAGGAAATAGAGAGAGAATGGTGGAGATATAAGGGAGAATAAAAGGGAGGATAGAGGGGGAGGCCAGAAATAGACTGTTATGATCCGTTGTTGAACCTCTGCCAGAACCTTCTGTTGCGCCTTTCTTCCCGTGTTACGGCCCGTCCACACGGCGGCGTGCGTTGAAGCTTCAACGCAGCTTCCCATTCACTTTCGATGGGGTGACATCACGCTTTGCCGAACTCCGTTGCTCGCTTCAAAAGTTGAGAAAAGTTCAACTTTTCAAGCGTCGACAGAAGCGTCCGCCAATCAAATCATATGCCAGTACAAGCTCTAGCCAATCAAACCGTGTGCTTGTGTTTTCGGGGCGGGAGATTCATGTGATTGGTTGTTGTTCGAGCTTCAGACGCGCCAACGCACGCTGCCGTCTGGACGCTGCGTTACACTCAACTGGCACCTTCCTTTTTACCTCATGCCATGACTGTAACAATACAGCTGTACCTCATATAAATTGTTAAACTAATTTGTACATTCATTTAACCTCATATAATCATCTGAAACTCACCAGTAGAGACTAAAGAACGTTTTTAGAATTTGCCAATACAGGTCAAAAGTGAATAATCATTTTTCTTTTATTCCTTTTTCTTGCCTTCCTATATCGCTTTAAAACATCCTGTCATCAGCTGTGCAGATAAAGACAGCATTTTGGGAAAACAATACTTATTTCAGATGAGCGGATGATGGGCCGTGTTTCTCCCAGGATTAAGGTTATTTGTGGTTGTGGCACAATTGAATTTGAATCAGGGCAATATTGACATGGAATAATTGGAAGGTTGTGGAAGGCTGGTTTGATCCCTATTCCTCCCTTTCATATGCATGTTTCTTTTTTCAAAATGACATCACCATAGCTTCACATTGCATCAAGCTATTTTACAAATACCTCTTCTTTATTCTTCCGAGAGTAACATTTGCATCACATGAGCCACAGATTTCCCTCTGATCTTTCCTGTTTTAATCTGAGCCTTTACTTATTACACTATAACTGGAACAAGAGTAAGCTTTTTACTTCATCTTTCTTCGTGTACCTTGTATACACTCTCTCTCTGTTTTCTAAAGCAAGGTTTTCTTAAGATTTTAAAAGACCTCCTCATGAGTTGTTTTACTCTATGACGACAGTGCTAGCTTCCAAGTGGTTTACGGCTGCTCCAATAGATGCCTTTCATGGATTTCATCTCATCATGACTGTTTTCTGCTTCTTTTCTTTCTTTTTGTTTTCCTTTTTCCAGGTGATTTTGCTCATCATCTCCCACCGCTTTCTCCTCCCGTCTTCCATTCATGAGCAGCGTGGCTGAGTTTAACAGCGGCAGCCATGGATGACAAGGGCTCGGTGGGGAAGATTAGCGTGTCCTCGGACTCAGTGTCCACCCTCAACAGTGAGGACTTTGTCCTTGTGTCCCGGCTGGGGGACGAGACACCCTCCTCCACTAATAATGGTAGTGATGACGAAAAGACAGGACTGAAGGTAAGGACGGTTGGGTGTAGGTATGGACGGAAGTACGAAGGAGAGAAGGGAGACGTCACAGCTGGTCAGAGTAAAAACGCTGGATTTACAATTTAATTAAATGTACTTTGATGACAATCTCAAGGGCATTAATCATTTCCTAAGCTGCTTCTTATTCTGATGTCATGGTAACAACTGATTATAGTCAAAACCAGGTCTTGACTTCATAGGAAAGCAGGGGTGTCAAACTCAAGGCCTGTGGGCCAAATCCGGCCACCATTTTATGCGGCCCGCAAGAGCTTGCAAAGAATATAATACGTTTATTATACGGTTACATGCCGCTTTAAAGAAGCAGGTTGCCCATAAACTACATGTCCCACAATGCATCTCGCTTTGTGACATGCACACCGAAGAGACTTGCAAGTATTTGCTCTAGACTTCTGCTTTCAGACATAGTTAATTATGTATTTATTACCCTATCCGATAATAATTCAATGCAGAGGCATTAATATAATATAATACATTATTTTATATATATTATATATTTATATATGTATATTTATATAGTCTTAAAGTTACAACCGGCCCTTTGAGTGCAACCATAATGCTGATGGGGCCTGCGATGAAATTTAGTTTGACAGACACCCCTGCTGTAAAGCAATATGTTCAAAGTACCACTAGTTGTCAAAACTGATTAGGAGTGACCCACAGTATGATTAACTGAAACCTCTCCATATTAGTTTCCTCTGTAACTAATGTCAACTGTATAACTTCTGTAGGTTGGGGGTGGGGGGTTTACAGTCCGTACATATTCCATTGTTAACATGTTCATCACAACTCAAGTCCATCTTTTTAAAGTCTCACACTCTAACCATAAGGCTAACCATTCCTTGTTTTGCTTTTTACCCATTCTTCTCACTCTACCTTCTTCCCATAGTTCGATCTTAGATGTGTTTGTGTGTTTTACATGTGGTTTTCTTTAGCTTGTTATAGTCAGAAAGCTCTTATATTTTTACAAATCTCCAGAAACTGAGAGCATTTGTCACAGGCTTTGATTTTAGTGAAGAACTTTCTTGTTTTTCAAACCTGTCAAAGTTCAGATAAAAACATTTGTAAGAGTTCTTCCCCTGTAAATGGTCTGTTTAATTAACTGCTGTAGGTTGGTGGTAGAGAAAGGTCAAACAACTAAAGAGAACCATTTTTAGCTTGAGCTGAAAATGAAGAACAAATTAGATGATTATTTTACCAGTTTTTCATTCAGTGTCAGCAAAGTAGCATATTTATCTTTTGTCAGCTGTTTCTGTTATGTGCTATGGTACCGCAGTATGTCTGACATACACTATGCCCTCTGAAATTCACTTCAGCGCTTCAGCTAGTGCTCACTCTGCAGATATTAGTTTACAACAGTGTGGCGATGCAGCAGAGAATGCTTTGAACTCATTGTCAGGGAAATAATGTTTTGTTACCAGGGTGTGTCTCCACCAGAGAAGAAGCCTTTCTGAGGCAAGAACTAACTGGACAAGCCAACGTCCCTCAAGGGTTTCTAGTTGCTCTCCTCTCCTCTCCTCTCCTCTCCGCTCCACTCCTCTCCTCTCCTCTCTTATCTTCTCCTCTCCTCTGCTCTCCTTTTTCTCCTCTCCTCTCCTCTCCTCTCCTCTCTTCTCTCTCTCTTCTCCTCTCCTCTCCTCTCCTCTCCTCTCCTCTCCTCTCCTCTCCTCTCCTCTCCTCTCCTCTCCTCTCTTATCTTCTCCTCTCCTCTCCTCTCCTTTTTTCTCCTCTCCTCTCTTCTCCTCTCTTCTCCTCTCCTCTCTTCTCCTATCTTCTCCTCTCCTCCCCTCTCCTCTCCTCTCTTCTCCTCTCCTCTCCTCTCCTCCCTCTCCTCTCCTCTCTTCTCCTCTCCTCTCCTCTCTTCTCCTCTCTTCTCATCTCCTCTCTTCTCTTCTCCTCTCTTCTCCTCTCTTCTCCTCTCCTCTCTTCTCTTCTCCTCTCCTCTCCTCTCCTCTCCTCTCTTCTCTTCTCTTCTCCTCTCCTCTCCTCTCCTCTCCTCTCTTCTCTTCTCCTCTCCTCTCCTCCCCTCTCTTCCCCTCTCCTCTCCTCTCTTCTCCTCTCCTCTCCTCTCTTCTCTTCTCCTCTCTTCTCTTCTCTTCTCCTCTCTTCTCTTCTCTTCTCCTCTCTTCTCTTCTCCTCTCTTCTCTTCTCTTCTCCTCTTCTCTTCTCTTCTCCTCTCTTCTCCTTTCCTCTCCTCTCTTCTCTTATCCTCTCTTCTCCTCTCCTCTCCTCTCCTCTCATCTCCTCTCTTCTCTTCTCCTCTCCTCTCCTCTCTTCTCCTCTCCTCTCCTCTCTTCTCCTCTCCTCTCCTATCTTCTCCTCTCCTCTCATCTCCTCTCATCTCCTCTCTTCTCTTCTCCCCTCTTCTCCTCTCCTCTCCTCTCCTCTCCTCTCCTCTCTTCTCCTCTCTTCTCCTCTCCTTTCCTCTCTTCTCCTCTCCTCTCTTCTCCTCTCCTCTCATCTCCTCTCTTCTCTTCTCTTCTCCTCTCTTCTCCTCTCCTCTCCTCTCCTCTCTTCTCTTCTCTTCTCTTCTCTTCTCTTCTCCTCTCCCCTCCTCTCCTCTCTTCTCCTCTCCTCTCTTCTCCTCTCCTCTCATCTCCTCTCCTCTCTTCTCCTTTCCTCTCCTCTCCTCTCCTCTCCTCTCCTCTCTTCTCTTCTCTTCTCTTCTCTTCTCTTCTCCTCTCCTCTCCTCTCTTCTCTTCTCCTCTCTTCTCTTCTCTTCTCTTCTCTTCTCTTCTCTTCTCTTCTCCTCTCTTCTCCTCTCCTCTCTTCTCTTCTCTTCTCTTCTCTTCTCTTCTCTTCTCTTCTCCTCTCCTCTCCTCTCATCTCCCCTCTTCTCCTCTCCTCTCCTCTCCTCTCCTCTCCTCTCTTCTCCTCTTCTCTCTTCTCTTCTCCTCTCCTCTCCTCTCCTCTCCTCTCCTCTCTTCTCCTCTCCTCTCTTCTCCTTTCCTCTCCTCTCCTCTCCTCTCCTCTCCTCTCCTCTCTTCTCTTCTCTTCTCTTCTCTTCTCCTCTCCTCTCTTCTCTTCTCTTCTCTTCTCCTCTCTTCTCCTCTCCTCTCTTCTCTTCTCTTCTCTTCTCTTCTCTTCTCTTCTCTTCTCCTCTCCTCTCTTCTCCTCTCCTCTCTTCTCTTCTCCTCTTCTCTCCTCTCCTCTCCTCTCCTCTCCTCTCCTCTCTTCTCTCCTCTCCTCTCTTCTCTTCTCTTCTCCTCTCCTCTCCTCTCTTCTCCTCTCCTCTCCTCTCTTCTTCTCTCCTCTCTTCTCTTCTTCTCTCCTCTCCTCTCTTCTCTCCTCTTCTCTTCTCCTCTCTTCTCCTCTCTTCTCCTCTCTCCTCTCCTCTCCTCTCCTCTCTTCTCTTCTCTTCTCCTCGCTTCTCTTATCTTCTCTCCTCTCTTCTCTTCTCCTCTCTTCTCCTCTCCTCTCCTCTCTTCTCCTCTCCTCTTCTCTCCTCTCTTCTCTTATCTTCTCCTCTCCTCTCTTCTCTTCTCTTCTCCTCTCTTCTCTCTCTCTTCTCCTCTCCTCTCCTCTCCACTCCTCTCCTCTCTTCTCTTCTCCTCTCCTCTCCTCTCCTCTCCTCTCCTCTCCTCTCCTCTCTTCTCTTCTCTTCTCTTCTCTTCTCTTCTCTTCTCTTCTCTTCTCCTCTCTTCTCCTCTCCTCTCTTCTCCTCTCCTCTCCTCTTCTCTCCTCTCTTCTCTTCTCCTCTCCTCTCCTCTCTTCTCTTCTCGTCTCTCTCTTCTCTTCTCTTCTCTTCTCTTCTCTTCTCCTCTCCTCTTCTCTTCTCTTCTCTTCTCTTCTCTTCTCTTCTCCTCTCCTCTCTTCTCTTCTCTTCTCCTCTCTTCTCCTCTCCTCTCCTCTTTTCTCTTATCTTCTCCTCTCCTCTCCTCTCTTTTCCTCTCCTCTTCTCTCCTCTCTTCTCTTCTCTTATCTTCTCTTCTCTTCTCCTCTCTTCTCTTCTATTCTCTTCTCCTCTCCTCTCCTCTCCTCTCCTCTCCTCTCTTCTCTTCTCTTCTCTTCTCTTCTCTTCTCTTCTCCTCTCCTCTCCTCTCTTCTCCACTCTTCTCTTCTCTTCTCTTCTCCTCTCTTCTCCTCTCCTCTTCTCTCCTCTCTTCTCTTATCTTCTCTTCTCTTCTCCTCTCTTCTCCTCTCCACTCCTCTCTTCTCTTCTCTTCTCTTCTCCTCTCCTCTCCTCTCTTCTCCTCTCCTCTCTTCTCCTCTCTTCTCATCTCCTCTCTTCTCTTCTCTTCTCTTCTCTTCTCTTCTCTTCTCCTCTCCTCTCCTCTCCTCTCCTCTCCTCTCCTCTCTTCTCTTCTCCTCTCTTCTCTTATCTTCTCCTCTCCTCTCTTCTCCTCTCTTCTCTTCTCCTCTCTTCTCTTCTCTTCTCCTCTCTTCTCCTCTCTTCTCTCTTCTCCTCTCTTCTCCTCTCCTCTCCTCTCCTCTCTTCTCCTCTCTTCTCATCTCCTCTCTTCTCTTCTCTTCTCTTCTCCTCTCTTCTCCTCTCCTCTCCTCTCCTCTTCTCTCCTCTCTTCTCATCTCTTCTCTTCTCTTCTCTTCTCCTCTCCTCTCCTCTCCTCTCCTCTCCTCTCCTCTCCTCTCCTCTCCTCTCTTCTCTTCTCCTCTCTTCTCTTCTCTTCTCTTCTCTTCTCTTCTCTTATCTTCTCCTCTCCTCTCTTCTCTTCTCTTCTCCTCTCCTCTCCTCTCTTCTCTTCTCCTCTCTTCTCTTCTCTTCTCTTCTCTTCTCCTCTCCTCTCTTCTCCTCTCTTCTCTTCTCCTCTCTTCTCTTCTCCTCTCCTCTCCTCTCCTCTCCTTTTCTCCACGCTTGTTTTTATAGCATTGTGTTGTTGTGTCCATACTTTGTCTATTGATTGATATCTTCACTGTACTGTGCGTGGTTGTAGTTAAGGAGGGAGTTGTCGTGGTTATGTGTTAAAGTTACCAGACGATGGCGCCTGCGGAGCATAAATGTTGCTTATTCTGTTGATCGGAAGCTTTCACATTTTCCCTGTCTCTTTTTTTGCTGTGCTTCAAGATGATTTTGCATATTGATGAGACAAATAGAAAATAGTCTGTTAACAGATCACAAGTATTCTGATGGCGTTGAGGTATCACTTTTTGGAAAGCGTTTCCCCCCCCCATGCATCGTCTGTTCTCAACATGCAGTGGTGAAATCACTCCATCCTCTCACACGCGGTCATCCAGATATCATGTATTGGTTCTCGCCAACACACTCTTGTGCACATTTCCCTCCCAGTCTTCCCATCCAGTCAGAGAGGAGTCAGTGTGTCTAAACTTGTTGTTTGTTATGCAGGTGATTTCTGAGGAAGGGGTCAGCTTTAAGGTCAGTCTCTTCTCTCGCTATCTTTCCTTCCCTCCTCCTCTCTCTGTGACTCTCTCTTGCTCGTGTCTATCTTATTCCCTCTCTTTCTGTGATGTGATTCTGTCTGTGATTACTTGTGTATTTTGAGTGATGGCCCTTGCAAGCTTTTTCAGGTCTCGGTGGTGTTAGTTTTAGACTTTAGCACATATAGGACTGTAGTGTTATCTGATATTTCCTAAACTTTAAGCACAACCTATGAATCTCAAGGCAATGACAAGGTTTTGTTAGACGTGTGAACCTACATTTGATGCTGCTTTATCAGTTTTTGATAATGATAATCTTTTGTTTTATTACATGGTGCTAGGACTATTAATATAGACACGGCAGTACTCATCTCATTCCTCGATAATTGCTTGAGTCTAACAGCATTGGATATATAACCCTAAACCTCAGAGGCACAGATTTATGGCTGTCTTCACAAAGCATAGTTGGAACATTTTACTTAATATTCAACCGTGCAATAATGACATATACACAAAGGCTGGTAAATGAGATAATTACATAACCAATGTCTGCAGCTCCAGTCTGCTCTCCATTTCTTACCCAATACCATCAGGCAGGGGGATGGGGCCTTGCCTCCTTCTGTGGCACCTCATGGTTTGTCCCACCTTTAGCTTGCTCTCTGATTTCTGTTTGTTAACTTTGGCATAAGCTCAGACATAAGTGTTGGCATGGCTCATCTGGTGTCAGGTTTTTCACAAACTACAACTCACTACTAATCACTAATATTTGACTAAATGTAAGAATACCACCAATACAAAACAAGACATCTTTCCCCTTTAACACACACATAACTTGAAATGAATAAAAAAATCAGCATAGCTACTGCACAATTATACAAGCTGTAAAATAATAAATACAATTTGATATAGACTTATCTTAATTCAAAATGATATGATGATTACATTGATTTTCGTTTTCAAACTACATTTGTGATGGTGTTTTGTTGTTGTGTTTCTTTTATGCTATCTTCCTTTGCCTTGTGCCTTTTAGGTTTTGTTCATGTCTGTTTCTATCTGTGTCTGTTTTCTTTCGTGTGTGTGTGTGTGTGTGTGTGTGTGTGTGTGTGTGTGTGTGTGTGTGTGTGTGTGTGTGTGTGTGTGTGTGTGTGTGTGTGTGTGTGTGTGTGTGTGTGTGTGTGTGTGTGTGTGTGTGTGTGTGTGTGTGTGTGTGTGTGTGTGTGTGTGTGTGTCAGATTGTGGGGAATGGGAGTGAGCAGCAGCTCCAGAGAGAATTAGAGGATGTCCTCATGGACCCCTCGGTAGCCGACACTGGACTCAGGTCAGAAGCAGGAAATGGAGACCCTCGGAGGAGAGGGCGACCGCGGCTCTGTTGCCACGACAGCGTCACCCGTAGCGCCGGGCTCCGACCCTCTGAGCGCTCCGCCACCCAAGCTGGAGATGGTGCTTCCTGTTCAGACGGCACAGGAGAGCGAGTTGAACGAGAGGTCGTACCGAGGTGAGGCATGAAGGACTTTCTTATCCTACTTACTTGTGACTGACAAAGAGCTCACACAATGGCTCTTATCTTCAGCTTTATAGATGGGTTTCTAAGCCTTTCAGAGGATATCACAAATTCTAAATCATACAGAATACTTGAAGTCAGTCAACTTCTATCATTGCCTCTTTTTATATTTGTATCAGACACGTTTTTTTTTGCCATTTCTGTCATCTTATTGTCTCCTTCTTTCAGTTGTTGCCTGAATTTCAGTGATAAATATGAATATTTATCTCACCTATCTCCCCTCTACACATTCACTGTCTAATTCACCTGATTTCTACTTTGCACAAGGCAACTATGCCTTTCTCAGCAGAAAGAATATTGATGTTTGTCATGAAATCATAAAGTGATTCATAAGTAATCGATTTCTTTCTATCCTTTCACCTTTTTCCACCCCTCCCTACACCCTGCCCTCTGCAGCAGATGAATCCTCATCAGAGGGCAGTCCTAGCAGTCCCATCCCAGATGAAGATAGCGTTGTGTTCAGCCAGCTGACATATCTGGGCTGTGCCTCGGTCAACGCCCCCCGCAGTGAGTTGGAGGCCCTCCGTATGATGAGTATCCTCAGAGGGCAGTGCAACTCCCCCTGGACGTCACACTGTCTGTGCCAGGCGTGTCTGAAGGCACTGTCAGGTATGGAGAACGTACAGATTATGGATTTCAGTTCTACAGTGGGCTGTGACATACACATGTGTAAATACAATATGCATATCTTATTGTGTATTAAATTGGTTGTCATGTGCACATTATCAGAGGTGTCATGATATTGATTCTAAACAAAAAAAAAGATAAAATGGTATAGGTAATTCTCCAAATGTTGTTTCCTCTTTGTCTCTGGAGAAACAAATCTGAAGAAATGCGAAACAAATCCTGGGGTTTGAAATCAAAACTTAAATAGAATCCTGGATTTTAGGAATCACGACACCTAAGTAAACAACAGATTCTATTAAGGCATCAAACAGATATATTTGTTATGATTTTCGAACAGGTTGCGGACCCCAACACCAGTACAGAGATCGCCAACTACCCGATATACAAGATTCTGTTCTGTGTGCGGCCATGATGGCACACCAGAGAGCGACTGCTTTGCCTTCACTGAGAGCCACTTCAACGCCGAGATCTTCAGGATCCACGTGTACCGCTGCCAAATCCATGAAGCGGTGAGTATTCGGTCATTAATGAATTGGATACAGTATTTGTAATTTTAGTTTAACTATGATTACTGACGACACATTTAATGGATAGGTTGACAATTTCAAAGTCAACAAAACTAAGCGAAACTTCGGAATGCATTTTTGCACAAAATGACGACAGTGGCCTACATCACTTCCATTACAAGTGAAAGTAAGGGAACCTATGAACATCTGGGCGATAACAGATAGCAAAACCTGAACAAACCTTATCACTAAACCATCATTTATTAACCAATGTTACTGCTATACCAACATTGAACCAAAGGGGGCGCACAAGCTCCTCTTATAAATGCACTGCTCCTCATCTCATATGCCATTTTTTGTTTGACACAGTTTCTGTCTCCACACACATGCACATTTACACGAGTAAACACTCATATTGTCAGCAGGATTCTGCCTGACCTTGTGGTTAAATGTTGATCTCCCTCCAGCCTGTTCCCCGGGTTCAGCTGCATTCTGGGAGCTTCGTCAGTGCTCCCTGAGGGATTATGTCATGCACTGCACCGCTGCGCTGCAATGCCAATGTACCGCCACACACAAACATCAAAGTACACACAATCCCTCCAGCTAACTTAAATGGGAGTAGATGAGCCATTGCTTATAAACAGTAGGCTCACTAGAGATATAAAGGAAGGGGATAGTGAGTCGAGTCTTGAAACTGGGTAAAGTTATGCTTCAGTGTTCAGTGACCTGATTTCTCACTCATTGAAGCACTCTCCTTCAATTTCGCTAAGAGCCCCCAGACTACTTTATCAGCCCCACATCATCCAGACACCCACCCGTAACACACATGCTCACACTAAAACACTAATGCATATACTGTACACACACACACAAACCCACACTCTTCTAATCCCCTAGTGATTCACTTCGTTTACTTGGAAACCGGGCATCTCTGTCTTCGTCTCTCTCTCCCATCTCTTCCTCTTCCTCTCCCATCTCTTCCTCTTCCTCACGCCCTCCTCTTCCTTCCAAACCCCAAGCCGCACACCAAATGCAGAATGTTTAACCGTTTTCTTTGGAAGGGGCACTTTCATTCAAACTATTAAACAGTTAGCCAACCAGCTGGTTTCCTGCTTCTTCAGAAAAAAGATGCCCTAGTCATTTGTCTCAATTTAGCTTCAAAGCCATTGTTAAAAAACTTGTAAGACTTTGCAAAGCGCTGTTTTTATCCAATAATTTCATCACCAATCTGTACTGAGCTGACCTCCTGGCAGAACATCACAGCTGGACTAAAACTATTTATGGCCTTGTTTACCCAGCTGTCTCATTTTGTGCTTTAAGCAATTGACCCCATTACTTAATGAAATTGTAAAGAGCATCTCATTACTTTTTCCCCCTAATTTAAAAAATATGACAATTTTGGAAAGAGAAATCAAAAAATTCAGAAAAAATAACGTCCTCCTTTCATCATGTATTTTTAGAATTTTTAACATGTACGCAGACATTTCCTTTCCTAAGCAGATTTGTGGGCTTTGGAGCTGATCTGTTCGTACATAAAGCAAACAACCTCCTCGTTCTTACTCTGCTTCCTTTGGGCCGGACCTCCAAGACAGACCCCAAAGCTAGTTTCTAAGAATTCCCAGTTTTCTGCTGGTGGTGGTGATGAAGATCCCCGCTGACTTCCATTTTTTGCCCATAAATGTGCTGCTCGCGTGCAGAAATCTATATCTGATCTGTAGGGCTCTAATAGATTTATTTCACTCACTCATTTAAATCAAATGTCAAGTGTCTACTTTACAAAGAGGAACCAATGTTTTCCCTTTGTTAGAAAAGAAGCACCCGATATAACAAGATTTGTCAAGTTTAAGGGCACTTTTTTAGAAACGGCGGAAACTGTTCACTTTAACTAGCATTAATCAGAACCATACCAAACAACAATTATCATGTTTTTAATAACATAATTTCATACAGAGGGTGACCCCCTCTAACTCCACTTATTCCCCATCTCCTGAATCTAGCCCCTTGTTGTTTTTCAATAAAAAACCTCCTGGGATGCCCTAACATCCTTCTACTACAAGGGGAACAAAAACAAAGGCTTTTTTGTTGGAGATGTTAGAAGCTGCTTTATACTCTGGCCGCGGGAAAATCTAAGAAAAGCTGTTATGTATTAATAACAGCAGGTTCCCCACATCATCTCTCCGTCACTAACCCCCCAAACTCTGCTATTTACTAGAATTAGAGATGATCAGGGATCCTATCCTGGGAAACGATCTTTTTGCAATCACGCGCATGTCTGTAAAGTAATAGTCAACAATCATGTGAGTGGAAAAGCGTTTCCGAAAATGTCAGTAAAGAAATAATTGCTACCGAGTTGCTGCTGTTGACTGCAGTTGATTAAAGCCAGGGATGCTTATTTAAACTAACACTTTTGTTGATTATTGCTAATATATGTACGGTAATTTTCTGACTATAAGCCGCGCCTTTTTTCCCATTTTTCGACGCTGCGGCTTATATAACGGTGCGGCTAATCTATGGATTTTTACAGCTAACGGCCACTAGGGGACCTCCTAAATCTATGGACTTTACAGGTTACAGTCCACCACCTTTAACTCTATGGGCTCTATGGCCGGTCCGCGCCCCCCACCTGTAAGCGGCGGGCTCCAGCAGGAAAAGCTGGAGGCCGGAAAAGAGTGAGATAGGTAGCACGCAAAAGTAAAAGTGGAACCGAGAGTGGTACGAGAGACAGAACGAGAGCAAGACAGACAGACATTACGAGAGCGAGACAGTTTGTCCCCGTACCACTGGTTGAAAACCGCTGCTGTAGATCACTGCCGGTACGTGCGATGGGAGCGCACCGTTTAAGTTTGAAAGTTGAAAAGTTTGTGTGTCTGAAACGCTATGTGATACAGTACAGGTTACACAGCACAGCACATGTTCTGTAGCTACTATTGCACTAAATGCTAACACTTGAATACGTTATGCAAATATGCAACTTGTTTGTTGAAATGTTAATAAATGGGAGCTTCCTCAAACAGCCATCTCTTTCCCGACAATCCCCTCTGTGCACGAACCCTTACATATGGTAATTAAACATTAAAACACCTGCGGCTTATAGTCCAGTGTGGCTTATATCAGTACACATCATTCAATTTAGCTGCTGCGGCTTATATTCAGTTGCGCCTTATAGTCCGAAAATTACGGTACTATTAGCTCTCCTCATTATACTGCCTTAATGTTGTGTTAAACCTTTTGTGTGTGTTCACCTTCCTCCTGCAGGTGAGCAGGATACTGTACAGTTTTGCCACAGCGTTTAGGCGCTCAGCGAAGAAGGCGGTTCTTTCCTCTCAGCAGCCGGCGCCGCTCACGCCTGACAGCGACTTGTTTACCTTCACCGTCAGCCAGGAAATCAGAGAGGATGATGGCAAGGGTACTTTCAGGTGAGACAATACGGTCAATGATGTGGATGTTCTGAGCATGGAATCATCATTTATGATGGTTACGAAGTGGTGTAAATTGTCTTAATACACATGGAGTTGCACAAAGGTGTGGAAACATAATCAAACTGTTTTCAGTTACAGAAGTCACAAACCTTTTAGAGGTGTAAATGTTAGGGAAAAGATTAAACAGGAAATAGATTAATAACTCTTAAATAATGGACAGAACACAGAGGAACAGAGAAGAAAAATAAAAGCTAGGGAGTCCTTTGTGTCTCACAGTAGACGGACATTCTGTCCTTACAGATTAAAATCACAATCTTTTTCACACTTTGATAAGAGCTCACACAGTTTGTGTGTTTGCTCTATTCAGCCCATCTTCCCTGACTTTTTCTTTTTTGGTTTTCCGTTCTGAGTCACTTCTGTTTTTTCACAAACAGCTTTAGATACTCTTAGTTGGAAACAAAACAAACAAAATTAGGCCTGTGGTTAAATTTAACTGGAACATATTTCCTCCTCATTAGCTGTAGGTTGATTATTTTTAGTGTGCTGACTTCCAAGCAAACAGCTCTCACATGCAAGCACACATTGACTCTTTTTTGTGGAAGAATGTATTTGTACTGTAGAAGTAAAGCGTAAAAAGTATTCTCTATAGAAACTGTATGCAGTATTATATCTGGAAAAGCAGAAATATAATACATTTTTTTAAGAATGTTGTTTAATAGGGTGTTGCCAATCCAATGTATCTGCAGTGAGAGAACCTGGGGTAAAACCATGACTTAGTTGAATAGTTGACCATGCTGTACATTAACTATTCACACAAAGGCACTTTTCTGTGATCTGAGCACTGCCTAAAATTCTTCAGGAGCAAAAAAAATACCTGGAACACTGCCAGGTTCCAAATGTTAACAATATATTTCAAATTGATTTATGGATATTTTTCCACTGAAAAATCGTCATGCTTAAGGTACTCAAGTGTTTCCTCATAAGTGTATTCACAAGAAGGTTTGGGGAATGTTGAATACTGTTTCTGTCTCAAATCTGGTTTATATCCTGCTCCTAAAGGTGGGGTATGTCATTTATTTCAGAAACACTTTTTGTTATATTCCATGGAATGCTCTTAACATCCCGATAGCAATGAATATCTTAAATGCTTTGACAATGATACATAAATTATTTCATCTGTGGAAGCCGTAGTAATGTAAAAAGCCCAACCAATCATCTGAGCCGGCCTGGCTAAAATAACTGGATGGCCTACCTGCCTGTCAGCCTTCCATCTGTGCACAAACTTATCTCGTGCCCTCATTGGTCATGTGCGCGTTCGTGTGTGTTGGAGGAGGGGCTCTGTAAGGAAGTGGCAGATTTCTTCCGGTTGTGTATTTTCAAATTCCAGCGCACTCGAGCTGGTTTCTCCAAAATCACCTACCCCACCTTTAAAGCAGAGTATGTTTAGAAATGGCTCTTGTTCCCATGTTTACTATTAGTGAAGTTCATGGGTTTACTCTAAATATGAGTCAATGTCTTTAGTTATTTTACCTGTTTGGATAATAATTGCTACATTTCATTGGTAAAAGTTGTCCAGCTGGAGAAACATGAAACTGCAGGATTATTATTTCCCTTTCTATTCATCTGTGATCAAATATGACCTAAAATGACTTTCATTTCATTAGCTCTATTAAATGATAATGAATCTTCCTTACTGTGTAATTTCAAACCTTCACTGTGTCTGCTGCATCATTTAGGAATAATTATGTCACATGTATCTCTCTTCTTTCCATTAATGATCTTTTATTCTTCTTCTTTCACATATGTAGTGCTGTAGCAAAGGACAAGGACAAGCAGAGCTTCAAGCTGCGTGCAGGAATGGACAAAAAAATTGTCATTTATGTCCAACAAACCTGCAATAAAGAACTGGCCATTGAAAGGTAAAATAAAGCACCAACACATCACTTTGGTGCATCCTTAGAGGAACTGCTTTAAAGTTTTGTTCTCATTAACCAAGTCAACATTTGTTATAAAGACAGCACTGCTTTCAGGAAACCTGTTACAACAAGCACGACAGGCACGAGTTTTAACGACAAAAGCATGCCGAGGAGATTTGATATAGATGAATGTTAACCCCAAGGAATGCAGCAAATGACTTAAAACATGTCACTTAGGCATTCCCCTGAAAGATAAATGTCTAAGGAAAGAATCCATCTTACGTTTGTCAGACTAACTGAGATTCCTGTATTTGCGTTAGTTGAGATGTGTCAGCTAAAAACACGGCCAGACATTCACAAGAAAGCAATAAGTCATCTTTAATTGATAAACACACACCGGTGAACATTTGTTACATCCGTCTGTCGGCCTGCGTCAGGTCTTAAAGTGTTCCGGCACAGTTTTAAGACTGTGATTGATTTGAGTCTGTCCCAGAGGCTCCTCATTTTCCATGGTTTGATCAATCTGTTGAAGTGTAAACATTCCATCACCTTTTTAGCAGACTTCCATTTTCACGGTGGTTTGTTATTGTTAGATGAGCCCAGAGAAGGTGAGGATTGAAGGGCTGTGTTTAATATTCTCGATGTTCTGGTCTTTGTTAGAGGACCAGCGCAGGAAGCTATTTGCGGTAACATGTGATGTTTATCAACTGGTCGTACTCTATAGAGGGATTTATTGTTCTGTGTCTGGCTCTCGCTCTGTTTTTTTTCCCTTTTTTTCTTATGTAATCCTATTCATAACACTTTTTCCTTCTCTCTCTTTGTGGTGTGTGTGTTGTGTGCTTTCATTTGTGCCCCTTCCAGGTGTTTCGGTCTCCTGCTCAGCCCTGGGAAAAATGTGAAGAACAGCGACATGCACCTGCTAGATCTGGTGGGTGACCGTGTATATGTGTGTGTATGTGTGTCATTTTGTGTTTGCGTGTGTTTGCTAACTTCTTCTGACTGGTGCCCCTTCAGGAGTCGATGGGAAAGAGTTCCGACGGGAAGTCTTACATCATCACAGGAAGTTGGAACCCCAACACGCCTCAGTTCCAGCCTGTGAATGAGGAAACGCCCAAAGGTGACAGCCAAAGAAATGTAGAAAATTCACATAAAACAGATTTTTTTTAAAAAGTTATTATTTTCATGGTTTGTTGGCTCATTGGCTGATTAGTTTTTTTATTTAAACATGTTTTTACACAGATATTTGACTTATTTACAGTAAGTTCCAAAATTCAAACAAATCCTCAAATCAAGCTGTTAAAGAGCAATTTATGGACAGTGAACTGAACTAATTGCCCTCCCTGTTAATAGTCAAATATAGAAGCTACAATATTTGAAAAGGCAGGGTTGGGTTGTAACGGAATACATGTAACGGCGTTACGTAATCAGAATACAAAAATCAAGTAACTGTATTCAGCTCGCGTTACATTTGAAAAACAAGTAATCTGATTAGAGTTACTTTTCGTAAACCTGAAGTGAATACATTTTGGAATACTTATTGGAATTATTGGTGGAAAGATTTCCTCACAACATTTCATATTCATTACCAAAGGTACAGCCGAATCATCACAGCGCACAAAACCTATTACCGCCGCAGATGGACCAAAAAAGGGAGCGTTTGAAAAAAAAGTGCGCGTCCGCCGTCCGCTCAGTGAAACAATAACAACGAAACATGGAGGAACAAAAGTCTGCTTTGAAATCGTGTGTGTGTGTGTGTGTGTGTGTGTGTGTGTGTATGTGTGTGTGTGTGTGTGTGTGTGTGTGTGTGTGTGTGTGTGTGTGTGTGTGTGTGTGTGTGTGTGTGTGTGTGTGTGTGTGTGTGTGTGTGTGTGTGTGTGTGTGTGTGTGTGTGTGTGTGTGTGTGTGTGTGTGTGGTTAAAACACATCAACCTGCGGTCGCCCTTTAGCCTTATGATTCTGAAGGTAAACACAGCGAAGGCGGTGCGTGAAAGGCGGTGCGTGAAAGGCACTGCGCGCTCCTCTTCTCAGAGGCTGAGTTAACCCTCCCGCTGCCTCCTGGTGCTGCAGAGATTTCATGAAGTGAAGCAGGTTTTCCTTCTATAAAACAGCTGTGGGCAGCAGATACTGTGAGTGTCACGGACATGAATTCATAGATCAAGGCAGACTGGTGCACACACTCTCCTGTTTTGCCAATCCGGTGCTTAAACAAATATAGCTCTAAACCCCTGGCCGAAAATGAAAAATAGAGTCTGAGTTCGACATTTTAATTCATGTCCTGCCAACACTGAAAGGACAGAAGGCGACACGCCCGTTCTAAGCCGTGTCCCTCACTCCTCACATCCCAAGCTGCATCCCCAAAAAGTTTATTATGTTGTTACATCGTTTCAGATGTTAAGTTTCAGTTGTGCTCTTGATAATCCATTAAAACAGTAAAAACACGTTCAGCTTCCTTTTGCTTTTTGTGTCTCCTGTTCACCAAAACATACCATCTGTGATGGAAAAAGAAAGTAATCCGAAAGTAATCTGAAAGTAATCTGAATACGTTTTTAAGACAAGTAACTGTAACTGTATTCGGATTACTTTCAGAGCCATGTATTCAGTAATCAGTGACTGATTACATTTACAAAGTAACCCTCCCAAGCCCTGTGAACAGGTCACGTATAAATATATCTGAAAAAAGAATTAGGACAACCAAATGACTTAGTACTTTGTAACATTCTCTTCCCTCGCGCCATACAACATGCACCACCATTTCCACTTCATACACAACGAGTCCAGTGTTCCCAATAATCACACAGTTGCAGGGTTTGTTTCAGTTTTGACTGTTTTTTTTTACCAGACAAATTCATGTACATGACGACAGCAGTCGACCTGGTGATCACAGAGGTGGAGGAGCCGGTGCGCTTCCTGCTGGAGACGAGGGTCAGAGTCTGCTCCCCAAATGACCGGCTGTTCTGGCCCTTCAGCAAGCGCAACTACACTGAGACCTTCTACCTTAAACTACGACAGGTATGTCAGGTCGTGGCACGATTTTCCATTCCAACGTCTCTGTGACTTACACCAAATATCTGCTCTGACCTAAAGTATTTCAAAGCAAACCGTGGGCTGAGATCGTGTTATATTTGAAAAGAAGAATGAAAAGTAGTGTATATTTTATCATTAATCAAACGATGATCTCTTGACACTTTCTTCTGGAGTTTATCTGATGTCTCTGTAATGCATTTCTTTTCAGATGGAGCGTAAGGAGCGTAAGAGTGCTGCCTCTGACACACTTTATGAGGTGGTGAGTTTGGAGAGCGAGACAGAAAGGGAGAGACGGAAGACCACGGCGAGTCCCGACATCATGCCCACAGGTACCACGGTCCCTTCTCCACCTGAGGATGATGAAGAGGAAGGTGATTGGAAACCATCCTACTCAAGTCACTTCTTCAGGGATTATTTTTTATATTAAAGACACAGGAAAAGCAAGGATAGCAAATAGGTTATTTAAAAAAACGCATTCCAGATATAGCAACGGGTATACTTTGCTTTTACAAACCATATGGAAATATTCTTTGCAAACACAGGAACCACAGAAGAAGTCTGACTATAAGAACCATATGAAAATGGTTTGAAGATTTAAAACCCTCGATCATGTCAGAAACAGCCTCAAGCAGACACTTAACTGGCAAGATAATGCAAACAATTTACTTTTGTACCCGGTAATGATGAGCCATTGTGCTGCCCTCCATCAGCTTTGACCTCAGGAAGAAGCACCTCCAAAACACAATGATACAGTAGGAGCATGCAACCCAGCTGAATTATGCTTCCTCTATTTTGCGCTTTCCATTAACATACATAACCTGACCTGATGACTGATAAGAAAAATAAGAATTCTATCCCATGGGCCTGAACCAGATTTAGACTTGAGTTAGAATCCTGTGGGAGATCAACTGTTAGGGAACTGTTTGTGCTGTATCCACACAAAGTGCTGTGTGTGTGTGTGTGTGTGTGTGTGTGTGTGTGTGTGTGTGTGTGTGTGTGTGTGTGTGTGTGTGTGTGTGTGTGTGTGTGTGTGTGTGTGTGTGTGTGTGTGTGTGTGTGTGTGTGTGTGTGTGTGTGTGTGTGTGTGTGTGTGTGTGTGTGTGTGTGTGTGTGTGTGTGTGTGTGTGTGTGTGTGTGTGTGTGTGTGTGTGTGTGTGTGTGTGTGAGAGAGAGATTGTGGGAGACAGAGAACATAGTTGAGGTCTTTTTGGTATCCGTTCTTATCGGTTGGCCGCTTGGTACAGTTTGAGCTCTCTATGTGGACGGCATGTCCATTGAATGCTCCACGCCTGTTGTTGTTATTATTGAAATGAATACCAGCGTATATACAGTATAAATAGTCCCCTAATAAATACCCTTTTCAGCAGACTAGGAACATTTGAAATAAGAGCCCCTAAAATGTCCATAGGATATACAATCCCACACTTAGGTATGCATGTGGTTAAGCAGATAAAACATGGTTAATAAAGGGAGCTGTTTCAAGATGAATGTTATTATAGCTGCAGCTCAGATCAAACAAAAGATACATGATTACACAACTTCCAATCAGAAACCCAGCCTGTGATATACAAATTGAATTACACATTTTCAAATAAGTGAATTTCGTACATTTACCAATCATCTTGTGTGTGACCGATTAAACAAATCTCTCTGAATGAAGTCCTTATTACCTTAATTATTCAATGTCACATGCATCCACTCTGGTTAATTGTATCACATTTGGAAAAGTAAAAGGACAAATATAAACATGTAAGAATTTAAAAGGAGAATAATGGATGTCTCTTCCTGTCTGTACTTCCTGTGTTTTCCAGATAATGATGAGCCGTTACTCAGCGGCTCAGGTGACGTCTCCAAGGAGTGTGCAGAGAAAATACTGGAGACCTGGGGGGACTTGTTAACAAAGTGGTAAGACATTGTTCACTCGAAATTGTTGTTCTTCCTCTTCTATTGATTGCACACAGACACACATTTATTTTCGTATGCTTGGTTTCCCTTATGTGATAGAAGGAGCAGCTCGAATGAGTCCTTGATTAGCAGCGTATTAAGATGACTACCCTCTTCCATTTCTGCATTTCTTTTATAGTCAAACACTTGGGTTGAACTGAAGTAAAACTGCCAGAAACGATGGTATCTTCAATCTAATTATATTTATTAATAATAACATATTTTTCATACATATTATAAAGGTGTTTACAATGTTGTTTGATGAAGCCCAAGGTTGAAATGGGGCTATTTGTCTCAGTTCTCTGACAAAACATAATACCTACATTACATAAAAATAGGAATCATAAGACTATCCTTTCATAATACCAGGCTTTGTGCAAGTGATTGGTGACTTAGTTTGTGTGTGCCAGAGTGTGTGCTGTGGCATTGTGGGATGCAGCGCTCAGGGAGCACAGAGAGGCAAATCACAGAAAGCCCTTTACAATCTTATGCCCCTAAGGACCAGGCCTGGCATTACTTACGTCACATGCACTCACACACCCACATGCAAGCACACCCACGTACACAGTATACTTTTGTTCCCTTTCTTAGTCCCAAGACAAAATGCCACGTATTGCATAACCTGGCGCTCGGAAACAAATAAACCAAGCAAACTCAGAAAATAGAGAGATAAAACAAGAAAGTCGGGGAAAGTGAAAGAATAATCAGGGATTCAGGGGATTTCTGTCCACTCAAGTCAGGAGAGAGATGTAAGTTAGATACTGTGCCTTCTCTTCATGGCAGATACTTGAGTACATTTGAATTTGCACACGGTATAAATCAATCTCTGAGATGGAGTGTTTTGCCAACAGCTTCGGCATTTCAATGTGAAGATGAGGAAGGAAGGCATCAAATTGTGCCTCTGTGTTTTGTTGCCGTAATTCTCAAATTGCTTATTGTCTTCTGCTGTCTATTGTTTTCCCTTCTTGCTAAAAATAGTGCAAAACTAATGTAGAAGTGTCAGAGGAAAAAATGTGGGGTAATAAAGTTGAGAAAGGATTTTTGACACATCACATTGTTTCAGTCAAAAATAGCACATTTTAAAACAGTGCCGTTTGAGTGTTTGATTGATAACATCCCCTGGTGGGAAGTAGGGAAGAACTTTTGAAAGACTTCTATGCCTGTAAATCCTTATACATGTCGTTTTAGGTGATACAATCCAGCAGGACACCCTTGGAGATGATTATGGTCCATTTAGTCGAAATGAAGGGTCATTGACAACTTTGTTTTCGGTAGATTTGATAGGCAGGTGTGCCCACAAACATTACAGCCTGTGACATACAATGTGTATCATTTGAAAAACAATGGTTCCTCTCTCCTCTCCTCTTTTCTCTTTTAGGCATTTGAACTTATCAGTGCGTCCCAGGCAGCTGCCAGCTTTGGTGCGGAGCGGCATCCCTGAGGCGCTCCGTGGGGAGGTGTGGCAGCTCCTGGCAGGCTGCCATAATAATGACCACCAGGTTGAAGAGTACCGCACTCTCATCACAAAGGTAAGACCACGCAAAAGTATTGTCTTTGTTAAGATGGCCGCGACATACTAAAGTCCCGTGATCCCTTAATGTTGGTGTAAACTGTCCTTCGAGATGATGACTCATACACCAGCTCCCATCATTTAAGGATGCATCAGAGCGAGGTGCGCACTTTTTGATCATTTCAAATTGGTCAACGCAGAAGCCATCACTGAGATAGATTTGTAAAGCTTTTATAGGTTGGACTTGTCTTCATTTCTTGTTTGTGTTGTTTTGTGCTGGGAGGAGCACATGTGTTTCTGTTGTTGTCCTCTGTGCTTTTTTAAAAGTGCACCTCAGGGCCCCCTGATGGCCCGGTTTCATGAGTTTATCTCTCATGTGCTATACACTTGTGATGCTAGCCACTGTCAGGTCATGCCAGCTGATGACCTTGGGCGTTATGCAAGTCAAAGGTTTATGCAAGGACACATTTCTTGTGTATAAATGGTACTTTTAAAACTCGTAATCCTCAACTTGTTACAAAAACTCAATACTTTTGTGGAAGAGACACACTCGAAGAGAAACCTAGAGTCATATTTCATGAGGTTTGATTTAAAAAGGATTCAAAAACATGCTTTTTTTTGCTAAACACAATGTCAGCTCGGAAATGAGCATAATCATAATTGTTTTAGTTATTATGATTCACTGCATATGGGGTTATTTTCAGCTTTGTCGCAGCTGCTTGGCCTTCTTATTACCTTAGAATCAAGTTTATTGCCAGGTACGTTTACACATACAAGGAATTTGCTTTGGGCTCTGGTTGTGCCAACATAAACAATCTAAGAAATAAAAATTGAAGAACATATTTAGCATTAAAAAAGAACAATAAAGACAATTATCTACACCAAATTAATCTTAAAATATACAAAGAACCTTAAAGGCTAAAAAACTAAAACACTTAGGACAATGAATATATGGTAAACTACAGTGAATTCTATTCTAAAGTGGAGAACCTCTGCCTATTGTTCTTTTCTGCAGACCTGTGTCTGTGTGTTTGGTCAGAAATAACAACTAGTGTTTCAGTTTGTTGCTGTTTCAGTTTCATTACTGAGTGCCTGTGTAGGTCTCTCTGTGCGGCCATGTGTTTTGATGGTTTCCCCCCCGCCCTGCGTGCTGGGAACAGTGTGTTGGTCTATGTCATTTTTTTCTCTCGCTGCAGCTTTGTCCACTGTTGTTATGTAAAGGCAACATCCCCGGGCAGCTAGCTGGGTCCCAGGTGGTGACAAGATGTTGGTCTTGCCCTTTCCTCCCTTCTCCTCCCCTCTGCTCTTCTCCCCCACTCTTTTTCTTCACCCTCTGTGACCATTTTCCCCTCCCATTTCCTTTACTCTCTTGCTCTTTTCCTTTCTCTGCTTTTGCCCCCTCTTTTTTTTTTGTTGCTTTACATCTCTCTGGCATGTGATCTTGGAAACATTTTGATATCAAAAGTTTAAAAAAAGACAATAAAATCAACTCAAATTGAAGTTGAAATCAAAATAGCGTAGGAGCCACGTTATGAACATGGAGAGTATGTAGGGAATCTCAACTTTCACTCAACAATTCATGGAAACAATAACAATGGATCACAATGCCACTGTATTGATAACAACCATTGGACAGAAAGTTGGATAGGAATGTATTGCAGGAGCAGTAAAGCACTCCAGGTTTCAGCCAACCAACACACAGAGAAAAGTGTAACCCGTAGAGCTTTATCTGCCTCTGACAGACAGATTTGCGTGTTTATTTAGTCTCCGCTGAGCAAGACAGTGGCAAAGGTAGCCAAGAACAGTTAAAGGACAGCAAGAGGATTCATCTAATTCAGCACAATGAGGAATGCACAGCGTGAAATGTGTTTTGATCAAATAGAACTAAGACACAAAAAGACTTTATACAAACCATTAAACATGTTGAATAGAGTATTGAAACACATTGCATAATTGTACTCTCAACATTATGAGTGTTAATTAGGAAATAATTAAATTCATTAACGTCGGTATTGTTCCTGGTAGGAAGGCTTATCTTCTCATGTCCTCTTCTCAGCGCTGCTTTAAAGATGTGCACACATACCATACTCATGTGCCAGCTCCTAATTAGTTTTGCGTGCTTTCTGTATTCAGCCTCCACTGTGTGTGTGTGTGTGTGTGTGTGTGTGTGTGTGTGTGTGTGTGTGTGTGTGTGTGTGTGTGTGTGTGTGTGTGTGTGTGTGTGTGTGTGTGTGTGTGTGTGTGTGTGTGTGTGTGTGTGTGTGTGTGTGTGTGTGTGTGTGTGTGTGTGTGTGTGTGTGTGTGTGTGTGTGTGTGTGTGTGTGTGTGTGTGTGTGTGTGTGTGTGTGTGTGTGTGTGTGTGTGTGTGTGTGTGGTATTGCACTGCATGCACATCATGTCCTAGCCCTCTTTTGTGCCCTATCCCTGTCTGGACATGGTGTTCACCCACACATCTGAATGCAGGGCATTGATGGACATTTAACCGATCCTTTCCCGGTGGACCCCTAATTATTTGGTATGAGGGTCCCTGCTGGTGCATACGGGAAGTACCAGTCCAGATTTTTTATATCAGCATAATCTTATTTACCAGTAAAGTGTTGAATAATGCTCAGAGGAATAGACACTGTGTGAGTGTTACAGTATGTGACTAACTTGTAGTTAAGGGGCAATAGTAGGACGGTGTAAGGGGCTGAAGAAATGTGGGTTTGTAATGTATATTTCTGTGTATGTTGAGATGGTTACCAACTTTTTTTTTGTTGGTAACCATTGTTCTTAAATATGTAATCCTGCACAACAACCTTTTGATCCATAGAATTTACAAAAAAAGGGAAAAATGTCCATCACTGTTTCTTCTTAGTCTAATAATACAGTGTCAAATGATATAAAACAGATACAATCAGGAATTCTCTATTTCCTGTTATTTTTGCATTTATAATTACTTTAAATTGTAATCGATTATCAACCATAGATTTATTTAAGAGTTGTGCACTTTATTTTATTAATAGATATCTTGATTGAAAAAGAGAAGAGCTGCTATATGCTTGATGATGGTGTTGTGTTATAAGGTTACTTACTGCATCACATTCAAAGGTATCTTACCTGCAGCTGGGCAGACTGTAGTGTCTCTAAAAATGTGCGTATTAGAGCATACACACATACAAATAAGTGTAGACACAAACGTGATGAGATAAACACAGGCCTGAGCCCCTGAACTGCTTCGCCAGCGTCATGTAGAGAGCAAAACAAATGCTCATATCTATCTATCTATCTGCCTGTCTCTGTCTGACCCACAACATGACCTGTATGCCTGCCCCCCTGTCTATCTGTCTGTCTTTATTACCGTTAGTATTTGTGTGCTCCTCACTCTGACTTCTACCTAGACCTGTTTGTGCTCCTGTCCACTTGTGTGTATCATCTGCTTGTTCATGTTGTGTTTTGTCTGCTTGCCTCTTTCTAGCCCCTCTCCTGTCTTGTCTTTTTTATTTTGAAGTGTCAGCTTGTTCTTTGTGTGCCTGTCTGTCTCTCTGTCCCATAGGTTTATGTGTGCATTGGTTTTCGGCTAAAATGGAAATTCTTTTAGTTGATTTTGTATCCTAGGTTGAAGCCGGTTTCCCAAATTAGAAATTACAGTGAATGCCAGAAGGAAGAATCATTTTGAATGTCAACATGCTGGCATCTTATTAGAGGAATGTTTTTCGTCTGCGATTATGCAACAACTGTCATCCCCACCCTTACATGATGTTGGCATTCATTTCCTAGCCCCAGGCTCACAGTACAGACCACAGAGATAAACACTAATCCTCAGATATCAATGATAGTTCATTAGCTCTCCATTTCTTTGACATTCTTTACATTTCTATTCCTATCAGGCAATTCTCAGATAAGATACGTCACCAACTTCATTCCATATTTGTTTATGTTATATCACACTGACTTCCTTTTATTATATTGATATAAACAACAAAATCAGGGTTATAAGGAACGTGATGTTGGATGCTAAGTTAATCAGGTAGCAGTCAGGCAGTTATTCTTTTAATGGTGTTTACCTTTGTTTACAGAACAGCAAATGTTTTTCATTTCTGTTGTTGCCAAGTCTGTGTCAGCTACTGTAAACAGGGCTCAGATGTGCTCAGCCTGGCATGCAGGTGACAGAGCATCTCCATTCCTCCTCCTTCTCACAGCTTCCTTTTATTTACGCTGATTTATTCTTGTATTTCTTTCTCTCCTCCTTTTCCTCTTTTCACCTTTGATTGGCTTTATGTTAGCTTTCAGGCCCTTCCTCGTCCCTTTCTCCTATCCTCCTCTTCCTCCAAGCTTTCCGTGGTACTGTCATCTATTTTTAACTCCACGTGTGATGGGCTGGGGAGGTGCGTGAAAGCATGGGATTGTGTTTGGATGCAGGGAGGAAGGTGCAGGCTGGTGTGTGTGTGTGTGTGTGTGTGTGTGTGTGTGTGTGTGTGTGTGTGTGTGTGTGTGTGTGTGTGTGTGTGTGTGTGTGTGTGTGTGTGTGTGTGTGTGTGTGTGTGTGTGTGTGTGTGTGTGTGTGTGTGTGTGTGTGTGTGTGTGTGTGTGTGTGTGTGTGTGTGTGTGTGTGTGTGTGTGTGTGTGTGTGTGTGTGTGTGTGTGTGTGTGTGTGTGTCACGCTGCACCAAATTGCCCTGCTCGAGACACACTGCTGTCTTCAGGAAGCCATTAGGATGAGGATGTAGCAGCACTAAATGTGGAAGAGATTACCATACACTTAAGTTTCTTATTTTAACACAGGATTCTGAGTAATTCTATTTAATCAGCACATCATATGATCTAAAAATAACCCAGTTGGTGCTTATTCCAGCACATATTCAGTAAGCTCTTTACATAAGGGCTGAGGGCAACTTCCTAGTGTAACCTTTTTAAGGGAATTGAATAAGAATTGTTCAACAGAGCCCTTTACAGACCTGCAATGAAAAGCTAGTTGTTGATGTTTCTGGAAGAGAGATTAAAAGATGTCTGATGAGGTCATGCTACGGTGGTATGACTGGCTTAGTGGAAACAACTCTCTCGATAAGTGGAGGCACAGCATCTGCTGATGCGTGCAAAATCAGGAGCAGGTGCATATCTGTTAAAGGCTCTCAGGCCAAATAGACAGAAGGACACACACACACACACACACACACACACACACACACACACACACACACACGCACACGCATGCACACACACGCGCACACACTCTTGCAAACATTCTTGTATAAATGCAATCTAAGAATATTTGGATCTTGCCTGTTCTTTTATTACTGATAGCACATTGGCTCTGGTCCAACCATAAGAATACGTTTGTGAGAAATCAAGTAGTTGTCAGTTTGATTTGTATATTTTAAGTTTGCGTGCAGTTGTATTAACATGGAGTTGCAAAGTTAAACAGAAAAACACATCTGAAAAAGCCCTAGAGGAAACTAGAGCATGCGTACAGTTATACATTATATAAGTAATACAAGTAGACACGTTTGTAAGAATATGCTTAATCATATTTACGTAATGCAGGGAAAGCAATATGTACAATTTTAGAGTAATAATGTTTACGCTTAACTGGAACTAGACGAGTGCACCTTGGCAATATCATATTTATTACGCAGTGGCGTTTTTTACCCGAGCAATCTTGTATGGTTTATTTTTTATTTTATCTTATCTTTGTATTCGATCTTAGTTTTTCTTCTCTAGTTTTAAAAATATGTTCATATTTAAAGCAATGCATTCCGGAAGTTATACTTAAAGTGGCCTAAGAAAGTGTTAATATTAACATCACTATATTTGTGTGACTTATCTAAAGGTTGCTAAACTTTCTCCATCAAACTGCTCCTTTAAACTGCTCCTTTAAACTGCTCCTTTAAACTGCTCCTTTAAACTGCTCCTTTAAACCGCTCCTTTAAACTGCTCGTTTAAACTGCTCCTTTAAACTGCTCCTTTAAACTGCTCCTTTAAACTGCTCCTTTAAACCGCTCCTTTAAACTGCTCCTTTAAACTGCTCCTTTAAACTGCTCCTTTAAACCGCTCCTTTAAACCGCTCCTTTAAACTGCTCCTTTAAACTGCTCCTTTAAACTGCTCCTTTAAACTGCTCCTTTAAACTGCTCCTTGGTTTGCAGTTTGCACCTAGAAGGCAGACCCAGTTACTAATTGAATGATTACTTGCTGCGTTATTGAATCATCTGCTAATTAAACACGGTCTGTGGGCGCAAATTGAATTATTTGCTCTGTGCTTTCACATTTTTTCATCTGTCTCTCAAGTCTCTTTATTATGTATTGTTATTATCAGTAGATTGCAAAAATAAGAATGGATTAATTCGAAAACCAGAGCAAACACCTTGATGGATTCTCTCACAAGAAGTTGAAAGATTATCTGTTAAATATGACGTTTATTTAACCTTTGCGCAACATTAAGCACCTACTGTGTGTGTCATGGTCAACATGCTGCTGCCTAGATGCAAAGCGGCAGTGGGACACACTGTCCTGTACTGTATATCCTTGGTTTACAATTAGATTAATAATCGAAATATTTCCTGTAAGCTGAACCCAGACATGTAGTTATTGTTTCCCTGGAAAACAAATACAATGCCTTTTTTGCACTATAGAAAGACAATGTCCATTCTTACAGCTCAAAATGTCCTGTCCTCTGGGAATGAGCCTGTGGACAGCTAGGTTTACACTGAATGTTGCTTATTTGAACAGTGTGACACCGCATGTTTGAATCCTGATTATGAGAGACACTGGCATTAAAAAGAAAAACAGGGATGGGTGAGAGGGTGGGGGAAGGAGGCAAGCCTCGTGCCCTTGCAGTTGATCATTGGTTAGAGCCACAGGGAAGGGGAGGGGCCTCAGTGCCACTGTTTCTGTAGAGAGAGGCAGAGGGAATGAGAAAGAGTGAGAGAGGCAGCAAAGGAGGATAGATGAACACGGGGGGGTTTCAAGCATCGGTATGCCTGCCTTCCTCATTTCCAGTCCAGACATAGTTCCTGGTCCTCCGGATAGAAAAAACAGCTGAGGTGTGTTTGTATGTGTGTGTGTGCGTATTTTAAACATCAGTCACCCCGCACACAGCCTTCATCCTCTCAGCTCACGGCATTCTGCTGTGATCTTACTGCAAGAGGACCAGACAGAAACTGAGACAAGACCAAGCGGACATGGAAGAGTGCTGAAAAGAAGGTTAAGGAGAGGCAAGAGGAAACAGGAAGAAGGAGCAGGAGGACAGCATAAAAAGGACATATCATGCTAAATATCTTTTATCCTCAATTCCTTTACGCTGCACATTACGCAACAATGTCTTCTCACTGGCAGCTGTGATTCTGTGGACTAAAGACAGATAAGAGAGAGCTTCAATCTGTGCTTCTGCAGCTGCAGCAGATGTTGAGGACATCCTTGACTTTATAGGGAGCGGAGGCATTTTGAGCGCAGACTGGAATTCCTTTAAACAAAGTCACATTTCGTCCTAGACATTTTCCTTTTTATGCCTTCAGCTGGGAAGTTTGCTCGACCAAGAAAAGAAGGAATACACATGTTTGTTTTTGTGCGTTCATCTGTTTATCGCTGGTGATTTCTGTATCTTTGTATAAAACCACCAAGGACAAGCCCAGGGGCTGCTTCACCTTTTCCCTCCTGCATTAGAAAAATGGCAGATGGCATCAGTGTCTTTATGGAACCGCAGCATGGAGCTTTTTGTATGGACTGAAATCACTCTGCTGCCCTCAGCATCAGCTGGCTACCTTAGTTATAGAGGGTTCTTTGGTTCATCGCACCCTTAAAGGGCCCCTCAGCAACGTATTCCTGCCCAAGATGATGAATTACTCCCATGATCCACTGAACCAAAGCTCTACTGACCCGTCAAACTTATCTGCTCCCTTCTGCCTGCTGGAGATAGGCTATTCCCACATTTTCACCGTCTGCCTCCTTGAAGTCTCTATCATATGTTTGCTCACTGTTCTTATTATATGTGGTAACCTTGTGGTGATCTTTGTGTTTCACTGTGCACCTTTGCTTAGCCAGCACACCACGAGTGCTTTCATCCAGACCATGGCATACGCTGACCTGCTGGTGGGGGTCAGCTGCCTGTACCCCTCCCTGTCCCTGCTCCATCACCTCCAGGGCCTCGACCCCGAACTCACCTGCCAGGTGTTCGGCTACATGGTGTCTGTTTTGAAATCGGTTTCAATGGTGTCGTTAGCGTGTGTGAGTGTAGACCGCTACGTCGCCATCACACGACCTCTGACTTACGCGTCTCTCGTGACACCGTGTCGAGTGCGATGCTGCATCGTGCTGATATGGTTGTACTCTGCTCTGGTGTTTCTCCCGTCTTTTCTCGGGTGGGGGAAGCCCGGATACCATGGTGACGTGGTGGAGTGGTGCGCAGTTGAGTGGAAGACTAGCCCGGCTTTCACCACCTTTATCGTTGCACTGCTCTACGCCCCGGCTGCCCTCACCGTTTGCTTCACCTACGCCAACATCTTCAAGATCTGCCGACAGCACACCCGGGAGATCAGCGAGCGCCACGCACGTTACCGACCCCAACAGCTGCAGGGTCCAGGACTGACTGTTGGATCTGCGGTCAAAGACAACAGCGAAGTAGGGCACTTGCCACAATTGTCTGAACCACACAAATCCCAGCCCCAGTATCAGCAGCCCACATCAACATACCCGGACAAGCGATACGCTATGGTACTGTTCCGCATTACCAGCGTGTTTTACATCCTCTGGTTGCCCTACATCCTCTACTTTCTGTTGGAGAGTGCTGGGATCTACCACCACCCTGCAGCCTCATTTCTAACCACATGGCTTGCCATCAGCAACAGCTTCTGTAACTGTCTCATCTACAGCCTCTCCAACTCTGCTTTCCGGAAGGGCCTCAAACGCCTCTGCTCCTTCTGTTTACACGGCAGTGGTCGTGGCTTTGGGACTGGGAACACCAAAAAAGCTTTTGTGGGTTCTGTAGAAAAGGGATGTGGAGTTCCCGGGTATGGATACGGTCATGGGGAAATAAGTATCGGCACAACATGTCATGTGTAGGGCACACCGAGAGGAAGCCTGAGTGTTGGCATTTGAACTTTTGAACGATGTGATTGCTGTAAAATGTCTCTTCTTTAAGCTTAAAGTGGAGTGAAACGATGAAAGGAGGCGTTGATCTGCCGCTGATGTTTCTGTGGCATTTGGAGGTTACGCAGGCATCCTTTCTGTGCACGCCACAGCTGGCAAACACAAAGAAAGGGAGTCGAGAGCAGAGCACTGAAGTAGAAAAAGGCCTTAATAGCCTTGCAAGGTGTTTTTATAATGGCCAAGAAAACCCAGTATGCTGTACTGTGTATGGACAGAGGTTATGGAAGGAAGGGGTTGGAAAGGAAGAGACACATCTGTCTAAAACCAATGGAGAAAAAACTATTTTGAGGTTGAACATTTTCTTTTACTGGAAGTGAATCCTTAACTTATTTTGCCAAAAACTTTCCAAGAAAGGTTTGCTGAAAAGCTCTATGTGAAACCCAATAAGTAGCACAGTATGTTAAATGCAAAAAAAAGATGAATGCAAACATAAAAACGGTTGACTGCTGTGTTTTTTTAAGTGATGTCCTGAGGTCAACTGCCAATAGCAAGCCCCTAAAATATTTTTGTACATGCTCTCTAACCCTCAGTATCTATACACAAAAAGTAGTCCAACAGTGTGTCTGTGTAACGTGTTTTTGTTTTGTGTCTTGTTGACTGAAGGGCTGAGCCTAGTCAGTCGAAAAAAAATGAATAGAAAGTACGGAGGTCTAGACCTTGTGCTGCATGTGTCATTTTCTAAACTGATTATGGCAACTTCATGACATCTATCCTTCAACTTGAATACGATAATATTTCAGAGTGTTCTGATAGTCTGTCTTTACCCTGCTACCCAGTTTATACTGCTGTTCAGTTGTCAAAAACGTATATTTCCAGTGAATTCATCCTTTAATTAATACGTCAAGTCGTTGTCAGTTTTAATTTGTCTTTCCTCATTAATTTAATCAGAAAAGTTTCCACAACAACAATAACCAAAATGTAATCCATGTGAGATTCATTACATTCTGTTTTAGTGGCTTTTTAAAAGAAAATCTACTCGTTGTAATCCCCCAAAGGTTTTGCATAAATACAACTAGATCTAACTTAGCATCCCCAGTTAGCCATTATAATACTTTCTGCATCTATCAAACCTTAGCGCTGAAAGCACCATGAAGAACTAATCTGGCTGCTCAGTTTTGTTCTATTGGAAGTTGCATCTAACCAAATGGCTGGCAGTGCTCCAGATGTGTTGTGCTGCATTGTGTCTGGGTGAATAATTTTCCCGCACACGAACACAGGCGATTCAAATGTAAACAGAACAGACAAACGCTCCATTCACTCTGCCAGAGGGCCAAGCAGTGGTTAAACTCTGACCTCTGTACAGCACCATGAAGATGAACCGACCCTCATCTCCCTGGTGTTCAGTAGTGTGTGTGTGTGTGTGTGTGTGTGTGTGTGTGTGTGTGTGTGTGTGTGTGTGTTTGTGTGTGTGTACACAAGTGTCTATGTGTGTCCATGTGTGTTTATCCCTTGTCCCCATGTGAAATGTTGTGCGTGGTTCTCATTCTTATCTGTACATACTGTGTTATACAATTGTGAAAAATGATCTCTACTTTGAACCATGGAGACTCATGTCACAGTTTATTTAGGTGCAGATAATCCACTTTAATCCATGTTATGTAATCTACCAAAGACATTTTGACAGATACTCTAGGATGATATCTGAATTTAGTAGAATAAACGTTTTTCTTTGTACACAAATTAGGTCCACTGCACTGTGTTGGCTCAGTGACGCCTTGCGTGCACTTTCTCAGTATAAATTGATATATTGTTGCCTTGATACACAAACGAAATGACCAGGGAACGTTTTTTCCTTATTTCTTCGGAGGGCTTAATATGTAAACGTGCGACTGTTCTTAGAAATGTCCTTGGAAACTAAATGAAAATATACATTAGCCAGCCTCGTTTCCACGCTGAGTAAAAAATAGCATGACCACCATTGGTTGTGTAAAATTAAAGTCATTTTAAAATATTCACTGTAACACCAGCTGCCCTTTTAAAAAAAATCTTTACTATCATTGTTTCTTCTGTAAACTTAAAAAACAAACCCACTTTTAATTTTGTGTGCATTTTAATTTATTTGTTTGTGTGTGCCTTTTTCTGTACAGTCTGACTGCGTGTGCATGTATGCTAAATGCGACCAATGGCTGAAGTGGACTGTTAACGGTGTTTAAGCAAGGGTGCTAACAGAGTTCCCCTGCTTCAAAAGCTTCCCTCACTTTCCTCCAGTATACTGTATTTTGTGAGTTTATGTAAGTAAAATGTCGATAAATCCACATGTTGTCTTTACTGTAAATGTTATGGCTGTCACCTGTGAAGCATTGCTACGTATTGTAATTATTCTTATTTGTATCACTTTTGTTCAGAAAAGGCGTGTGCAAAAAAACATGTACAGAAATGGCGTATTGAATGTCTTGATTGTGAAACTACAGAAATTAATTTGTGTAAAATTGAGGTCGAACATGCGGATGTTGTGGAGTAGGTTTAGTAGAGTATTGTTATAATAATTGAAGCTGTTTCTTTATGTAGATACACTTTATTTTACTTGGACAATTTCTACTGAGATGTTGAACTATTGTACAAACAGATTACTTTGAATATGAGGTTCGCCACTAAAGATGTATAATTTCCCACAGCTGTTAATGGTACAATACCCAAGAAATGTGCAAGATGTAGGGCAAAGGGTCTCGAGAAACATTTGTGCCAGAACATGCAGCATTAGCCTTCACACACACACATTCCCTTTCTCCAGTGGGAAAACAATCGGCTCTCACGGGAACAACACTCTGGTAATGGCTGTGTCAAGTTGCAGTGCAATGTTGGGTAGGATTAGAGATTAAATAGAGAAAATAGTCAAGATAGGGAGCAATTATGAGTGAGTGCGTACTAACGATTATCAGTGATACTCAGTAGATAACATGAACACCATCTGCAGATAGGGGTTTTTCAGGTTTGAAAGTTTAAATATAATTATCCATTATTGTGTTTTCAGAGTCCTTATATTATGCACTGTTGTTTATTTTGATTTTAGGCCCTTTAAAAGTTTGAGGATTGCTGCTGCTTCTTAATCTTCCTCTTCTGGCATCGTATCGGTTTGCAAACAGCTTTAGTTGCAGTTCCACTCAGGCTACCCAGATGTGCATCCATCTGAGGAACAAGCACTATGAAATCCGATTTGAGGTGCACATTTATATCAAGAACATGTTGTTCTTATTTAATTACCAACACAGTGATTTAAACCAACTGAACGCTAGTTGGTTATTGTATCTTAGACCATCCACAGTCTCACTCTTATAGTGCACTTAAACACACATATTCCCACACAACTGTATTTTCTTATCTTATTTTTAAATTAGTATTGGACATTTTTTTCTTTGTGTTTTTGTAAGGCTCTAAATAGGCCACAGATTACCCCCCACTAAAGTCTGACTCATGACCCAGCTGTTCTGTGTAACAGATTTTTATCACATTAAGACAAACTGACCACTGTAACAAAATCCTGTTCTGGAAATATCCAAAAGATGCAGAAATGTCCCTCTGCATGTGTTTTCCCTCCACACTGGTAATGCCCACAACAATGGGGCTTTTGTACATTTCAGATTGAGAAAGTTAAGCCATTACTCTGTTAGATGATAAACCATGTCATGTTTCATGCATCAGGAGGGTTGAATTTGTAAGGTTTTTGTAAAATGTATGCTTTTTATAGTTGGAGAATGTTTGGGTAACGCAAAGGTTATATGTTGCTGTCTCTGTGAAAAAATGTCTAATTACATGATCCTTTGTAGGTGACAAGCCTATATGAAATTATAAGATCTACATATTGTGTATCTGTACTGAGAAAATAAATGTAATGTTATGTCAATGTATTCAAACTTACTTCTTCCTCTTGCTACGAACACTGGTATTAGGCGCCATTTTCTTTTATCAGATTCTCTACCCTCCCTCAGGTGAATTGCCATAAGTAACCTCGACTGGAGTACGTTAACAAACATGCTTTTGCACAGTTATATTTAGTGAGGGGGAATGCTTGGCTAAACACAGCTGGCTGAAGATCAAGTACGGTAGTGTTGTTCTTCACAAAAGCACTGCATTTACCCAGAATTTCCAATTATTTCCAAAAGATTTTTCTGTATCGGTACAGATAAGAATAAATTGTTTCAATGTTAACCTGCAGTAACTGTATCATAGCAGCACCATATTTGTGCAGGCGGTTTTTATGCTGAATTTGCGTGCTGACGAAGCTGCGGTGGGAACTGTTAGTGACCTGCATTGGAAACTACTGCCATGAGAGAATGCAGGCCATTGTATTTGTGTCATTGTGTGTAGCATGTGCTGTTGTCATTAAAATGTACATTACGTCTTCCTCTCTGTGAGCCCTGTCCTGATCAGGAACATATTCTGCATGCTCTCCTTGTGACGGAGCAGCATACCAGCTCGCAAATGGCTCAAAAAGTAGGGCATGAGACAGACGATTAAGATTTAATGATAGATGACGTTTAGGTAAAGAGCGGCTCTACGGGTAGCTGGAGCTCTGTCCGTTGCAAATTATTCTCGAGGACAGACTGAAGAAATTACTGAATTCATATAATTTGTACTTTCTTTACTAAAATAACAGCTCAAAATTGTTTTTGGTGACACCATCTGGCAAGGCTGTACTTAATTATTAATTACAAAGCATTAGTCACATTCGCTATTTCTTCTATAATTTAAGGTTGAATTAAGTGATATAATCAAAGTACATCACTCAGGCTGGTGTGTTGGGGACGTTTGTATCGAGCTTGATAAATATCACCCCGTGTTCTCTTGGCATCTCAGCGGGGTCCTTTAGGAGCAAAGTAAGAATAACAGAATGACATGTCAGCTATTGTGTTGAGTCAGAGAAAATCAGGGACATAAACAATGGAGGGCTAGCTACTCAGCCTTCCCACGGAAGCCCTGCACCGGTACTTTATTCCTAGCTTTAGAAACACACACACGCTAACGCACACACACTTGCTCTGCCATTTTTGGATTCCCCCACAGTAAAGACTACTTTCTTATTGTATCTCTGTAAGAAGACCATTTTTTGTTCCTTGACCTGCAATCAGTTTATAGGTGTTCTTTGATTTCACTGCTGTACTACTCTTGACAGTTACGTATCATTAACAGTAAACCGTGCTTTGATGCATCAAAATAGTTTATTAGGTTAGTTTGTTTTTGGGCTAGCGTATCTGCCACCTTATTTTAGGTTGAATATAATGAACATAGATGGAACTTTTTTTAGACTAATAGCTTGGGGCTCAGCATGAAATCTCTCTTCACCGCAATAACCATTAAGTCTTGTATTGTAATATCAACATTAATTTAAAAATATAACTTTAACTTTAGGCATATTCCTTTAATGGGATGACATTAAATAATTCATGTCAGACTCTCCATTTGATAAGTCTTTCTTCTTGTTTTACTTCATAGTGTAGGAATAGCTATTTTTCCCGCCATTGTATCAAGCTTTCCCCAAATGAAATGATTTGTAGTACAGACAATAGAAACATCCTCTCTCTAAAATGTAATCTCCTGTCACAGACTACATTTTCTAAAGCTGAAAAACAATGACAAACATAAACTGCCTATACTTCATTTTCAGGTGTTTGAATATAACTTAAAGCTTAATTCATATGTATGTTATTATCTCTGTCATCAACTGTGTTCTTTATACATTTCCTAATGGGACTAATACAGGTTTTCTTATTTTGATTCTGATATACATTTCCTCAGAGATACTTATCTTCTCCCATTCTCTCGTTCTCGTAATAGCTGGAGTTTTCTGTCACACTTCCTATACAGTGGATATGTTTTCTGTGCCCTCTCACGCTACCCTCTACCAAACCTCGCTTTAACTGAATGAACAGACAGACAGAAGGGAAGCTAATTGGCTATTATGCCAGAGGTCTTTGTACATGCTCTCAGCACTTCAGATAAGTATGGCTAAGTGGTGCTTGTTTAAACATGGATCCTTATCATTACTGAGAGACTGTGGCCCAGAGTAACGAGCAGCTCTTCACACTGGACGCAGTACAAGTAACATTTCTCATTGTTTTTGATGGTTTTGGTTAATTGCCCGTTGATCAACTAATCGATTAATCAACTCATAATGTCAGCTGTAGTCAATTAGAAATTGTTTTAGTAAGTCTTAATGTACAGCAAAATACCACACACACACACACACACACACACACACACACACACACACACACACACACACACACACACACACACACACACACACACACACACACACACAAACTATGCAGGGTGTGGTGGAGTGGACTTATAAAATAGCCCCCTGTTGTCGGTCTCTGATCCCCATTAGCTCACTTTGTTTTTCTATTCCTTTCTTCCTGCATTTCTTTATACTTGCATTATTTTTGTTTCACTCTTCCTCTGTGGAAGCTGGAACACAAACCTTGGAAAAAAGAGGGAGGGACTTGATGAGTACGCAAACAGTGAGACGCAGAAAGCATAATTAGCTGTAAACAAAATATATTTTCTTAGGGCCCTGCAGGGGATAATGGTTAATGTCTGTCTAGTTAAAGGCCTTTAAGTAAGGCACTGAATGCTTTGCTTAAAAGTCCCGGTACTTTCTTACATCCCAAAGTGTAGTATGCACTGTTCCTACATGAATCAATGGAAAACCACAATCATTTAGTCATTTAAAGTTAACTTGGCGATGCATTATTTTCACTGATTAAATAAAAACCCTTATGCTAGCTGTATATTCACCAATGGTATAAGAGTTGGGTCACTGCACCAGGCTCCTAAGAATGCCATTACGGATGTTTGCCTTTTTAAATTGAAATGTATGCCCCGTTTTTGTCTGCATGAGCCACTTCACATCCAAATACTGCCATCTTTATACGTGTATTTAATTTGTCATTTAATGGCCACGGTGTCTTGCAGTCGTTTGCAGATGCTTCAAATACACTGAGCATCAGTGATGGAATTAGGGATGATTGATCTCAGCTAGTAGAGGATTCACTGATCTGTTTTGGTGGTTATTCCACTGTGTTGTGATGTTTCATCAGAGTGGAGGGCTATCCCATAGATATACAGTACATTGCCTCAGGCTTGTGTATGTTCTGTATGAAGACAGGGTCACATCTCTGCACTTGTATCAATATATCCTGACGTATGTATGTAGCCATGCTAGCTGATAAGGCACAGGATCTTAGTACACATGCATAGCAAAACAAAACATTTGATCCCATAAGTTATGGTTCAGATAGCTCTTGTTATTTTTCCATCAAAAGACCATGTTGATATAAGGGGAACAGTTTCAGAGATGTTCCCAGAACTGAGTGCAAATAGTGATGTGCATTAGGGCTCATTCAGTTTTTTCTGAAAAAAGTCAACCGAATTTTTGTCCCACGCACAGAAAATGTGTATGCTGAATAAAGGTGATAAATAACACCTTGCTGCATTTGTTCAATATTAGGTCATTGATTAGTTTCCCTTTAATGTTATTTTTATACAGCTTCTCAGCGCTCCTTTATCTTTCTTCGACTTTATCTTTGCTTTGGCAACATAAAACGTTCATTTCATGTTTTAAATTGATAACCATTAGAACTAAAAAAGGACAGAAATGACACATAGAGATACAGGGAGAGGTGAAGTACAGTCTGTACTGTAGGAGAGAACACCCTGTGCCACTAGTAATTCATCTCGACTCAGACGATAAATCCTTACAATGTGTTGCCAGCACACACTAAGGAACACTGACCACTGCTGGGCCTCTATGGAATATTTGTCACAGTAGCTGTCTTGTGGATTCTTTTGTAGCTGAATCTCCCTATCTGTGACACCCCAATCTCCTTTGTGTCATTGTTAGGAGTCCCCCCAGGACAGTGCCATCACCAGGGACATCAACAGGACATTCCCAGCTCACGACTACTTCAAAGACACTGGAGGAGATGGACAAGACTCCCTCTACAAGATCTGCAAGGTGGGTCACATAAACTCGAATGGGATATTTCAATATTTTTGTTAAGTCATCACAGGGCAAGTATGGATAGAAATATAGTATAAATGTGGATCAAAGCTATGCTAAAAGACTCACCAAGAGCTACATCTGACTGTGTTCCCTTCCTCTGAACTTCACTCTGATCCACATTGACTGCATTTCCATTTAGATTCAAATGCCTACATTTTAATATCAGTCTTTTCTGAAAGTTGACTTAGACAATCATCTATTTAAGATTAAAGTAAGTCATTCTGTGAAACACTCACAATACAGAAGTGCAACTCAAAATACATCTGTAAAATATTAAAAACAAAAAGCAGCCAGTAATAACACCATAAATAACATGTATTGAACCCAATCCATCATAGTGACAAACTATACATGCATACATATCTGTACAACCTCTGATAAATGTTTTTTTGGCGGGAAATGTGTTATAAAAATTGTGGCCATGATTACTAATAATTGGCCTTTTTTAATAGCACTAGAATTGATTGCTATAACCAATTATAGCAATCTTGATCTTAAATATAATCAAATGTTCCCCTGGAAACTGTCATGTCATCTAAATGTCTTGTTTTACATTCTGAAGACAAAGTTTGCAGAGCAGTAGTGAGAGTTGTCAGAGCTCAAGGAAACTCTTAATGGATTTACTGAACAGCCACTGGGTCTCTGGGTTCAGCGAGTTCAAAACAGCCAATGCTCGTCTAGAAATGAAACACATTTTTGAAGAAAACACACACACACACACACACACACACACACACACACACACACACACACACACACACACACACACACACACACACACACACACACACACACACACACACACACACACACACACACACCTACACATACACATACACATACACATACACATACAAATACACTAGACTTTACTGACATCAATCTTGCTGCACAGCTGAGCAGAGCACATACAAATAAACAGAAACCTGGCATTTTGTCACAAAAGACTTATTGAAAGTGCCGGTGCTTTCTGTCTCACGTTAACAAATGCACACACACATTTAAACCTATAGTTTCACAATCCTAAATGAACGGCCTTTCTTCGCACTCCTCATTTCATTCATTATGTATAAATCATGTGAGGGCATCAATCTCTTTCCCAGACAAGTACCTCCTCAGGTGTGTGTGAATAATTCAGCGGGCCCTCCCTTCCCTCTGCGTGTGGATTGATCCACACTTTCACTTGCTCTCTTTTTTTTGCATTTGTAGCTCAGTAGGCCACTACAGCCTTTTTTTTTACAAGCTCTCTTCCTTGCTCCCTCCCCTCAAATGTCCTCTATTTCCTCTAGACTAATATCACTCTGCAACTCTTCCCTTTCCTTCTCTTATTCTTTTCATTTCTATTTGTCTTTTTAACAGAGTCATGGTTATCTTTTCAGTTTTTTTGTACATCCCTTCAGATCCTTCACCTATGTATGTCTAGGGCAGTGTTTCTCAAACTTTTTCATACCAAGGATGACACACACACTTAACGACCACCTAACTCCACAAATATAAAAAAAACACATGGTTTTTCTAGAACAGATTACAAATCGCCTGAAAAGCTCGCCCCATTTTGGAGATATTCCCGCGAGAGTGCGGAAAACTTATGTATTTATTTATTTCAAATGTGAAATTTTACCAATATACTCACGGACCACTAGGGGGCGCTCACGGACCACACTTAGAGAAGCACTGGTCTAGGGCACTGCACATAGGGTGATATAGCATTCAGTGCCAGTGTTCAATAATTTCAGATTGTTAAAAGGGAATCAAAACAACTAGATATTACTCTAAATCAGCTTTTACAATAATATTCAAGTGCAAGTCTGCTGTGAAGCAAAACATGTCATATTCAAACCAATTAAATCTAACTGATCTGATGCTTGGGTGGAAAACAATTGTTATTTTTTTATTTCTCAACCTCTGTTTATTTGTTTCTGTTCATTTTAAAACTGTATAAAGATTCCATGTAGCTTGAGCCATCTCTCTCACTATCAGTCAAAAACAAGTATTCACTTATACTGAACTTGCCCCGGGCTGGCTTGCCATCTCCCAAGAAAATAATTGTTATTTCTGTTTAAATTACCCACAACGTTTTTATTGAGGCTCTTCATCTTTTCTCATTACATTTCATCATTTGATTCAGTGTTAAATTCCTAAAAACGGTTTAATGCCCCTGTATAAATGTTAGATAAGAATCGGCTCCATGCTTCATTTGCAAGCTGACGGCAACATTTGGTCTAACATCTATTATAAAGCAGGTTTTCTTTTCTTTCCCCTCAATCTTCTCCTGTGATTCAACTTTACACCTCTGTCCTCTCCTTCAGGCTTACTCTGTGTACGACGAGGAGATCGGTTACTGCCAGGGACAGTCCTTCCTGGCTGCTGTGCTGCTGCTGCACGTGAGTTCACATATCAGTCGGGTCCAGCTCAAATCATATTCATTCAATCCTCTTTAAATAGCTGTGAGGGACTATGCTCTGTTCATTTTACATCTGTGTCTTTTTGACATTCTGCTGGAGGCATCAGTCTGGCTTATTCTGCATGTCTTGTCAGAATTGATAAGCATGATGTATTGTTACTGTGTGTCTGCGGGAACTGACATTTGAAAGAATAATGTCATTAATGAATAATGTATAATATGTGTTTATCTGCCAAGCTAGAGTGGCTTCCCTAAAAGACCCCTGCAGTTCAGAAAAAGGCAACACTGCCACTTAGTGGACAGACTGAGAACATGTCTTTTTGAAGCTGATGTATCTGGGCAGATGTTATTATTAAACGACTTTTTAATTAGTCATTGAACAACTTCAGCTCGTGTTATATGGGAAAGCTGAAATATAAGGAAAATGCTGTATTAGCCTCATTTAAAAACATAAGTATATACATTGGCATGAGGTACTTATTACTAAATATGTTTATCTTCTTCTTCAGATGCCAGAGGAGCAGGCGTTCAGTGTGCTGGTCAAGATCATGTTTGACTACGGGCTCAGGGACCTTTTCAAACAGAACTTTGAAGATCTGCATTGCAAGTTCTTCCAGCTTGAGAGACTCATGCAGGTATGTGTGTGTTATTTGGATATTTGAAATGCTTTTTTATGAATACATATCATGGAATTGGTTGATGTACTTCACTCCTTTTTCTTTTTTTGTCTAACTCTCTTTGCCCCTGTCCCTTCATTTATCTTCTCCCTCCTCATTGCTTCCTCTCTGTCTTAAACAGGAATATTTACCAGACCTGTACAACCACTTCCTGAATGTGGGTCTGGAGGCTCACATGTACGCCTCTCAGTGGTTCCTCACCCTCTTCACAGCCAAGTTCCCTCTTTACATGGTCTTCCATATCATCGACCTGCTACTGTGTGAGGTTGGTAATACAAAGACACAACTTTCAAGGCTGCAATTCACAGATGCTACATACAATATGAACTAGCAGTTATATGTCATTTATTAACTCTAGAACATTTGAGGGATAAAAGCCTTCAGGAGTCAATTCAATAATTATTAAATTAGGGGTTTAACATCTGACAGATCTGAATTGTTGTTGAATGAATGATCGTCAGTTGCAAACTGAAAACATAAACACATATCATCATCTTTAAGATCACTTTTACAATTCACATGGCAATTCTGAGTCAGTAGCTCACCTCCTTATGAGTTGAATTGAATCAGAATCAGACTTTGTGAGATCAGCAAATAAAATATTGGTCACCAACAAATCAGTATAATATTGTATTGTGATGAAACTCGAGATATCTTCTGCTAACAATAATAATAACATCAGAAGTTTGGAACAATGCACACTCTTCTTGCAGAGCTTGCAATGAGGCCAAATTCAGTAAAAAGTGTATCCACTCGATGGCCTCTGAGAGTACTCTGACTGATGAGACAAGGCTGTTTTATTGGCCTGAATGTAAAGCTCTAGATCTAGAGAAGACCACGCTCCATTAATATTCTGATTAATGAAGCGTGCAATGAGGCTGTAACGATTCTGTAACGATGCATCGCAACAGCAGGAAACCGGAGAGTGTTCCAAAAATATAAGATATGATGGACAGACCCAAGTGCAGTGACACTAAGTGGAAGTTTGACCTTTCAGCATGATGGTCCAAGCCAAGGCAACTGGACTTTCTCTGGATGTCTTTTAGTTAGCCAGCCAAATGCAAGTTTGTAGTTTTTCAACTTCCCATACAGTCGGACAGCGCTGATGAATCTTCTCCTAGGATGAGTAAAGGCCAAGCTGGAAAATAAATATTATTAACAGCAAGAAATACAATAAGTGGTATTACGTGCTGTATGTCGTTTAGATTTTTCTCTTTTTATTTTAATGAATCTGCTTTCGTCATTAGTTTTATGTTTCCATTGATGGTGAATATCATTTCTAAATATATCATCACACAGAAATCCTATGCATTATTTTGCACATATATTCTGCAACTGTTAAAACTTTTTTTTTTGATATTTTTTGTTGGAGCTAAAGTAACTAAATTCCTGAACAAACCATGACAATTGTGTCTTTTTTTTTTCAGGGCATCAGTGTGATCTTTAATGTAGCCTTGGCACTTCTGAAGGTAAGCTCACACAAATTGAAAACACACACACACACACACACACACACACACACACACACACACACACACACACACACACACACACACACACACACACACACACACACACACACACACACACACACACACACACACACACACAGCAGCTCTGGCAACCACAGCTCTGAGAAGAAAAAGAAAGGCAGAGCATGTTCCAAAAGTTAATTTTCACATCTGCACATGTTAGCAGGTGCAGTTACATGTGTAGTGTCCCCCCATTGTGAGATATATCAACTTATATCTTATTCTGGTTTGTAGACTAAAGCTAGTTGACCAACGGCCCGTTATTCATCATATATTTGTCTTTAAGTGAGGATAATTTTGCTTCATGTTACAAAGAAGTAAAAAAACATCCAACAAGCTGAGCCATGTTCTGTAAGCGTTTTCTTTAACTCCTGTGTTCCTATCCTTATTTTCCTCAGACATCTAAAGACGATCTGATCCAAACAGACTTCGAGGGTGCACTCAAATTCTTTCGTGTCCCAGTTCCGAAGAGATATCGCTCTGAGGAAAACGCGAAGAAGCTGATGGAGCTGGCCTGTGGCATGAAGGTGAGTTAAGAGTAAAAGCCAATAGAGTGCTTCCTTTTAACACACTGTAGCTGTGTTTGTCAATGTTCATTTTGGCTGCTGTTTTTGATTTAGTCTTAGTCTTTACACGAAAATGGTTATTAGTTTTAGTCACATTTGAGTCATTCCTATCCTTCGTAGTTTTAGTCGACGAAAACTCAAAACGTTTTAGTCAACTTTTAGTCGATGAAAAATTAAATTTTAGTCAAAATGTGTCTCTATACTCTCTGAACGCTCCGTCCCCGGCAGATCTCTGTGTCCGCTGCAGCATGTCTGTTAGGCCCCGCCCCCCGCACACAGAGAGACACACATGGAGATCGCTCTTCTGGAGTGAAGAGAGCGGAAATAATGATATTGCAATTTAGAAACGTAAGATGCATTTTGACAGACAAGATGGACACTTGGGGTAAAATATGCTGCATTTTGAATGTCCGATAGTCCACCATTAACACCTTAGTCCCGTCTCGTCAACAAAAACTAAATATACTGTACATTTCTTCATAGTTTTCGTTATCAAGAATCTATTTTTAGCTCGTCATCGTCTGGTCTTAGTCATGTAAAAAAGGTCGTTGACGAACATTTTTCGTCATAGTTTTCGTTGACGAAATTAACACTGATGTCTGTTCAGCCTCTCATCCCTTATACTGCACAAGACCCAGGATCAGCTTCACATATTATTCAGTTTCTAAGTCTTCTTGATAACCACATTTTCAAAGCTAAGGGTCTTCAAAATGTCCAGAAATGCGTAATCTTTGAAACAGAGAACAGTATGTTTGCTGATCAGATAATCAAGATGGTTTGTATTTCACTGAATGAATGGACACAACCTCGATATAGTCCAGCAGTACATCTTAAATACCACTAGGGGTCACTTTTGAACCTTGAATCAAGTTCTACACATTAAATTCACCTCTCTTCCTGTGTATCTCTTAAAACCACGCACGCAAGCACACACACATACACACCTGCGTCCTGACCTGTTTTCAACAGCCTGTCCTAGTTTAGAGGTACCTGACTTTGAAGGTAACTTTGGGCAGAGATATTTAGTAGCTCAAACTCTGTAAAGGAGCCAACATGGAGATCTGTTTGGCTTATTTCTCAGTTAGACAGGTGGGCAACAGAGAGAGATAACACAAGCAGATTATCCATCAAAAACATAGTGGAACTAAATCAGAGGCAACTGGACTCACTTTCGAAGCATCAGTTCTGAATATAAATCGTTTTGTGCGGACGAGGCCTCTCAGATGGAAGCTAGTATACAAACATTTTTATGCATGAAGTGTTGGATTTGTTTTGACTCTTTGTTTGATGTAATTATTAGAATTTGTGGCGTTTTAAGGGTTGCTTTAAAGCCATTTCTACGAAATACCTGCATATAGTGACCTAGTGGCCTTACTGTATGTTTTCTGCAAGCTGAGGTTATTATCAGGACATTATGTGGCAAGAGAAAATTAGTCAAACTTATTTGACCCCAGAGAGCACGATAATGGCGGAGTTTGGAATTAAATCTGACTCAAGGTAGGCTAATCTAAAGCTTGGATGTCACTATAGAGGATTACCTGATCAGCTTACTGGTGTCCTCATTCACCGATGACACTGCCTTCTGATTGGAGCACTGATCTTTCTGCACTGCCAGGTGATCTAACTTTTAGCTCAGATTTCTAGGGCATTTAGGCAGTGATTTAAATGTTGGATTATTATCTTTAAAATGATCTACCTCTGGATTTTGTATGAGTTAATACATATTATTATTTTGTATTTAAAAGAGGTTGTGGTTGGTTCTTCGCCCTCATTCAATTCCTTTTCACTCTGACGGTGGAGAAAGCACAAGGCTGTAAATGCAAAGGCAGGATTTCTGTGATCCTATCCCATGAGGTGGAAAAATAACACAATAGAGGATTTTTCGTGCCTGTGCGAGTTCCAGTAGAGCTTTTTTATAGGAAAAACCCTTTAAACTACTTAGTATTGGTGGTCAAGGGTCATTATAATTTGAATAATTTTGAAGTGAATATGTGACAAACAGTTGGTAACTATGGTCAGGTTAGAAAATGTATTCATGAGACAACCTCAGGGTCAAACTAGGGTCAGTCATTTTGTCTCTGTGTAGTTGTTACACCTTTTTCTCTTCTTGTCTGCCAACCTTTGGACTTCTAAAGCTAATAAATGCAAATTACCCAGGGAATTGAAATATAAATCATGAATGCACGCAGTTCTTTTATTTACCTCTGTGCTAGTTTCCATATTTCTATGTCTACCTAATAGCCATCTACTTTCTCTCTAGTTCAAATGCTTGCCTACAGTAGCTTTTTTCTCGTTAGTCAACAATTCTCCAGATAAAGAAAGTTTATAAGAGGTTTCTCAAGGTTTAGTAGAGCAAAGAATAATAAGCACATCACATAAAAGAGAGTCTGAGGTGTTCTAAAATGCCTCCTGCAGTGCACTTTAAGAAAACTATCCGGATGGTACGGCACAGGTAATTAGGCAATTTACAATTGATCCAAGACGTGTAAGATGGGAAATATGTAATGTGTATACATTATGGCTCTGTTTTATAGAACCAAAGTTGCTTTATGTTCCTAATTGCTTTTGTAAGAGGTAACCTCTGCGGACCCAGCTGTCTGTCTCTGCAAAAGAAAAGAGGAAAACCAAAAAAAGAACATAGATGAGGTAGGGCTGCACGATATGGGCCAAAATTCATATCTCGATATTTTTTAGCTGAATGGCGATATACGATATATATCTCGATATTTTTTCCGTAAAGTAAAAACAAAACAGACAGTCCTAGTTTGAAGCCAAACCTCACACAGGCACTTTATTTAACGTTTAGAAGCTGCACATCAACATGCATGAAATAATTCAGGAACAAAAACTACCAGCATAAATAAATAAAGATACCATTCTTCCTTCTTTCTTGCATCCTCCCTCATTCCCTCAATTACTGCTTTCTCCCCCGCCTTACTTGCTTCTTTACTGCCTTCCTTCCTTCTCTCCCCCATCCTTCCTTCAATCTTCAAATCCTTCTTTTGATCCTTCGTTATTTCACGCCACTTTTCGCTTTTTTTTTCATAAGGCACACCACGTGTGAGTGAGTTGTGTAGCGTGATTTGCTTTGAGGCAGGAGGCTGACAAGTCTTCACGGTCTGGGTTGCAGCACGCAGTTTAATACACTCCTCATACTGCACTTTGTGCTTCTGTTGTAAGTGGTGGAAGAGATTTGTTGTGCTCGACCCTTTCGTTGCAACTTTTTTCCGGCATTGTCTACAAAGTGCATTTTTCTGCTCCACGTCTGCCGCTTGAAAACCAAACCATCTCCAAATGAGAGAGCCGTTTGTTTTCTTCTTAACAACCAGTTCATCCTCGTTTTCTGTATCACTTTCTCTCCTTTCTGTCTCCTCCTCTATCTCCGGATTGTTCGCTGCTGCTGCCATGCTTCTTCATGCAAATGTCGGGAGGTGGGGGTGAGGCGAGGGGGTAGTGAGGGGGAGGCGGCAGGGCGCCGTTGCTGCTGCTTGGAGATACAGAGAGGCGGGCCGCGGGGCAGAGAGAGTTTGCAGCGGAGTTTGCAGCAACTTGCAGCTTGTTTTAATATATATCGATATATACGATATGATGTAATCCTATATCGCGCATGAAAATATATCGATATAAATTCAAAACTCGATATATCGCCCAGCCCTAAGATGAGGCCTCTCCTGCCCTCACGACCTCATGTACTTTTTCTTCCTTTTGTCTGTATCCAATGTTCATGCACACACACGTTCAGGGACACACTTGGAACAGGACATTTGGATCATTCTGTCCCAGTTCTGCCATCATCATAAGTTGAAAGGAGGATTTGGACCATCTGAAATAATGTCAGTCAGTGGTTCTCAACTGGTCAGGCCTCGGGACCCACTTTTTCCTTTGTCAATAAATCGCGACCCGACATTTTGAGCCACTCAAATCTATTTAACAGAAAATGGTGCTATAATATATACGCTCTTCAGCATACCATTTGAATTAAAGTGAAGTACAGTGCATATATCCCTTATATCCCTTCACAGAAATAAAGCATGCTTTTAAAAAAGTTTGATGAGATGATGGAATTAAAGATGAACTGCATGTATAATATAAAAATCTGACATGCTGAAAACCCAACCCCAGTCTGGGGGGATTCTCCCCCAGGAGATTTTTAGAAATACTAACACATAAACTACGCATTCTGGTACACTCTGAGAAGAAAATAAATAAATGTATTACAACCAGACATATTAATAATAATATGTTATGCCATTGTTTGTTTTTCACTTTGTTCTGACATCTGAATTACTTTAAATTGTGGGTAAGGGTAGATAGCTCCCATTGTTCTGTGACCTGTCAATCATCAAACCGGGGGTCGTATTTCATTATGTGTTCATTTTTATCTGAAGTTGTACCCATGGATTTATAAAGAATAGTTCTACCGCAAAGTTATTCTCCGTGGGGACTTCCGGCAACAATCTTGATTCTGATTGGCCAGAAGACTCAAAAAAACATCAGCAAAGATGTTTTATTGAGAAGATGATCACTACGTCACAGAAGTTTTCAAAACCGTTTATCCAGTCCAACGCTTACTGCATGCACAGCGTTATTTTTTTTATTTCTTCACTCACCCATCCGCGACCCACCAGTTGAGAACCACTGTCATAGATAACCTACGTTTGTAACATATTCAGGCATGCATGAAAACAGTAATGGTGCATCAATGTTGCAGATGTTATCAGATTAGATTAAAATCCAAAGAAAATCTAAACGGGTGTCTTTTTCATGTTAAAAATCAGGCCCAACGTGTTTATTGTATGGTAGCTATCTCTTTCAGAAAGCCCAAAGTAAGGCAGCAGCTCGGCAGTCAAAGGCCTGTTTGAGATGGCCTGTGTTAGCATCTGTAGGCATGACTGTGATTGTAAGTGTGTGTATTTAAATGAGAATCTGTTTTGGGAGAACAGAGGCGTTTCATAACACCTGACATCTGTTCATCAACAACGTGATAATAGTGTGAGCTGATGCAGTTGAGTTTTACCTGCGTGGAGAAGCTTGTTTACAGTTCCTTTGATTATGCTCTTTTTGCAGCTGCTGTATAGTTATAGAGATGTTTAGGTGAACAGACAAGTGTGATTGATTATAGAATGTAATTTATGATTAGAAAGTCAAATGTTATCCTAATCAGACGTGAAACACATATATGCTGTCTTCAAGGAACATCCAGCCCGTGTTTGGTGTTACAGCATCATTTTAAAATGTGTGCTCTAGAAGTTGAACTATTAAAAACCCTTTTGGGAACCGAACAAATCAGTTCGGTGGCATGAGTTACTCTGGATTATGTTGACAGTGATATCCTAATGTACCGGCTTTCTCAGAAAAGAATTACGGTGTCGAATTGGGCCTGTAATCTCTTAATTTATTCCATTGCATCCTATTCAAATGCTGAGCTGAACTAAAGACCATCACAGTCCAACAGAGATTATCAATCTTGTTTACACAAGATGAGAAAGACTCTTCCCTGGCAGCTCCCTTTGGTCCACGAGCCAAAGACTATTGGGCTCATTTATATTCATATTTGTCATCATGTGTTAATAAGTGTTATTCTTCATGTGCGTGTGACATTTTTTATGAGTTTAAAACGTTTATTTTTCTGCTTCCACTGCTCAACAGATCAGCCAGAAAAAGCTGAAGAAGTTTGAGAAAGAGTACCACACCTTGAGGGAGCAGCAGGAGCAGCAGGAGGCCCCCATTGAGAGATACGAGGTACACATGAGCAGAACATATTCATCTTTGCTCACCGAAAACTTAAAAATAATCACAATTCTCTATGAAATGAACACACATTTGATTTGAAGCTGTATCCGCTTTTTTTAAAAACATGCAATTCTAACCCTTATATACTTTTATCCTTACTCCTTATTGCAATAACGTAGTTTTCTGAATTTATAATTATATTTGAGTATCTCAAGTATTACATTCGATCTCACACCTCTGGAACAATACTATACTATATGTTGCTACCACATAGGGTTATAACTAAAACTATATTCTGACAGATTTTCCACGAAACAGAATAAATCATTATTTCACTGCAGACCTTGACATTCCTTGTTCGGTAAAGACAAACTACATGGCTCCCAGAAAGCCATTTGTCGTACATGCCATAAGTCATCTCAAGGGTATGGGGCTGGTTGTACACAGGACAAGATCATCAATTACAGTGACTGCACTTGTGCTTTGTTTGCTCATGATAATGCTGGCAGCCAACCATTCACCAAGAGCATTTTTACTAGAATGACAAACAAGATATCTCAAGATGTTTAAATGATTGCCCTTTTATGAAGATACAATCCCCCATCAAGCCACAGCTCGATAAAGTCAGGTTGGTTCAGACATATCGTCATTTTCCTCTGAGCATATTTCAGGATCGCTAGTCTGCTCCGTATTCTCCCTGTTTGTTTACATTTGATTCAGTGTCATTTATCATCATTAATCATTTTATGATGTGTGGCGTCTTTCACATTTGCAACATCTGGTAATATTAGATCATTATTTGAGTCTTAGTGTTCATTAGATTGAAGGTAGGAACACTCCAGATTGTTGTGTAAAGTGGACTTCATCCTGTTAAATCTTATGCTTGTCATCTCTTGTAAAATAGGTTTTTATTCCATCTCCCTGTCGCTGTTAATGATGTACAAGCAGGTTATGCTCTGTTAAACATTACATACAACTCGTACTGGGTAATCCCGCTCTCACCTGATCACTCTTACACCCACAGTCTTTATTTTGCTGCATTCAGACAGGAAGAGCTGCTTAAACATTCATTTGCAAATTCTCATGAGTAACTATTGTTCCCCGTCTCTCCACTCTCCTTCCTCTTTCACGTTCCCTTCCTTATTTCCGTTCATATGCTCTTCTGTTTTCCTGTTCCACTTTTTCTCCTCACACACATCTCTCCCTCCCTCCTCCCTTCTTCCTGTTTTTAAATCTCTCTCTCCGTCCAGCGGGAGAACCGCCGTCTGCAAGAGGCTAACATGCGTCTGGAGCAGGAGAATGACGACTTGGCGCACGAACTAGTCAGCAGCAAGATAGCCCTGCGGAAAGACCTCGACAACGTAAGCTGAAGACAAAGTGTGTGTGTGTGTGTGTGTGTGTGTGTGTGTGTGTGTGTGTGTGTGTGTGTGTGTGTGTGTGTGTGTGTGTGTGTGTGTGTGTGTGTGTGTGTGTGTGTGTGTGTGTGTGTGTGTGTGTGTGTGTGTGTGTGTGTGTGTGTGTGTGTGTGTGTGTGTGTGTGTGTGTGTGTGTGTGTGTGTGTGTGTGTGTGTGTGTGTGTGTGTTGTGCAAAAAACACACATGTACCAACTTAAGAAGAACTTATCTCAAGTGTATCTTATAATGACCTCTTAACATTAGGTGTTTTTGTTGTGTGTGTGTGTGTGTGTGTGTGTGTGTGTGTGTGTGTGTGTGTGTGTGTGTGTGTGTGTGTGTGTCAGGCTGAGGAGAAGGCAGACGCACTGAATAAAGAGTTGCTGCTGACCAAACAGAAACTGGTGGACTCTGAGGACGAGAAGAGACGACTGGAGGAGGAATCTGCCCAGGTTAGAGCCAACAACCACACATTTGTCTTTCTGTCGCTACCCGTTAGACGTTAGCTGAATATATGTTTTTCTGTGAATCTCAAGTGAGCACAAAGGGTTATGAATGTTAGGAAAGCGTCAGCGCTATTGCAACACAAATTCTCATGTGAATGGATGAACAGAGTTATTGTGAAAACGGCCTGACTCTCCTGTCCTGGGGTCGAGAGAGACGAGCAGGAAGTATGCAATATGAATGTGACAGGATATGACTGAGCAGCCTATTTGTTATGGACAGAGCCAAGAGTCCGCACGTTATTATTATTATTTATTTATTCAAATACTGGAATGGCTGATATTACAGATTGTTCTGTTGCTATTTCCTCTCTGCCTGTGTTTTCTATCTGTTATACCCTGGCTGAAAAGAACCATATTCTAAACCCTTTCAGGCTTTTTTCCCTATTATCCAGACCAAACCTTCAATATCAAAGGATGTTTGTTGTTGATTTTCTTGAATTCAATCTCTCCGAGGTGAAGGACGAACCTGTGTGTTCAATGCAGTCCTCTGAATGTGTGTGTCTTCTTGTGTGTAGGTGTAGCCGTGAATGATTTATTGCTTTCACAGAGGTGTGTGTTGAGGTTGTGACTTTGCCCCGAGCTGCACGTCTGCCTATACCTTTCTCTGTCTTCCTCACATGTCACGGCACTGACATGGTCGTGACTCGGCCTCTGTCCTTGTTGTCTGCCCTCCGACCGCCTAACAGGATCCTGTTTGTTTGTTTCCACAGCTGAAGGAGATGTGCAGGCGAGAGCTCGATAAGTCTGAATCGGAGATAAAGAAGAACGGCTCCATCATTGGAGAATATAAGCAGGTTTGTACGATGAATACATTCTGTACAGAAATCACTTTTAATGCTTCAATTAAGAAGTCTAGCAACAGGGTAGATTCCTTACAGTTAGCATGTCCAGTACTATGAGCCTCTCTGTTTGATTCATATTTCTGTTTCACACTTATACATTTTAGAGAAGTGAAACTGTAAACAGTGGCACGCCCACTCCAGTTTCCTTGAAATGTTTTTGAACACTTTAGATTAACATAATAACTCACCATGCAGTGAACACATGTAATGATATTAGTCTACTGTATGTACATAAAAGGAGTTACTCAAGTTAGACATGTAAACTGAGAAGAGAAGATGATACAAAGCAAATAAACTCATGACATTAAAGAGAGCTAGATATACACAGAAACATATCTTATGCAACATGGATTGTGTTACATCTTTATTATATCTTGAAACTTTTTTGAGTTCATTCCTTTACGATAAAATATAGTTTGTACCCCAGGTTTAAATACCATATGTCATTGTTGTTAAGGCATCGAAACGAGAGCTAATATACAATAAGAGTACTTATTACCAATCTATGCATTTTCATCTCAGCAATACAGGTAAAAGAAATGTATTAAAAAGGACCGAGATGAAATAATATCGGAAATAAAGAATTCATTCAAACCAAAAAGGACAGTTCAATGAGTAAAGACAATGGGTCAGCCAGCATTTTGTCCTGGGGCCGTTCATTCCTCACCGTAAAAGGTCTGAAATAAAGCAAGGAGCTGGGCCATTAACAGCCTTAAAGCTAATTAATAAAAGATTTAAATCAATCCTTAAACTTGCTGGGAGCTGGTGTTCAGAGACAGAAATAGGTGCGGACAAGGCTTTGCCGATGACTTCTGTACAGCTGCTGCTGTTTTTCAGCTGCAAGAAAGTCACTAATTATATATGCAAGATCATTTATTCTCACGTGAGGCTTGGATTGAACTTATCTGGAGCTTTTAAATTGAAAGTAGATGAGCAGAAAACTGCTCATTGATCTGGAAGACGCACAGAACAGTGGCGCTCCTCTAATTAAAGATGCAAGTGCATACAAACCAAGGTGAGACAGCAGTAGTAGCTTGTTATTGATGATGAGGTACAGACAAATCATTCTCAAGGTCTGAGGTAGCGTTTGGTTGGCCACATGTTATAAATGTAAAGATTTGGGGACATTTTAAAGTATGTATGATAAAAGGCTTAACCCTTAGATGCACAAGTGACTGGTCCCTACACTCTTCCATAAGTGGGTCAAAAAGGACCCGTATTAGAATATTATGTTTTTATGCCATTTTGGTTAAGAAAAATCACTTATATAATATTTAGTATTATATTTTGGTTAGAAATATTTTATATTTAATTTTTCACCATTTATAATAAAATAAAATAAAATTACATTTTGAAAAAAAACGTTTTCCAATAGAAAATGTATGCGGGTCATTTTTTGACCCACTTATTGAAGCTTGGGGTAGTAATACAAAAACTACAATTTCTTAAAATGTAAATACAAAATTTGAATGGCATGATATCCAAAACATGTTTTTTGAGGAATAGCTGGAATATGAAATGATAAAAAAGAATTTAATTACAAAGATACTTAAAGAAAACCACGACACCGGGTCAAAAAATACCCAGTTATGGAAGCTTGGGGTAGTACTACAAAAACTACAATTTCTTAAAACGTATAAAATGTACATTTTAAATTAGAATGGCATGATATCCAAAACATGTTTTTTGAAGAATAGCTGGAATATGGAATCATAACATTTTTTAATTACAAAGATACTTCAAGAAAACCACCTCACCAGAAAATACCCACTTATGCATCTAAGGGTTAATAGTAATTCAGAGAGTCTTGAAAAAGTATATAATAATATAGTTAAATATTTATTCTGATATTTCATGTGCTGATTCTTTCTTATTCTAAGTAGGCCATGGATTTTTTTATCATAAAACTCATACTCACATCTCAAGGGGCACCAAGTGAGTGGCGCCATAAGATTATTTGTATTAAACATTTACATTACTTTGGATTTGAGTTTATTTGAAAGTTCATTATTAGGTCGTTTTTCTCTGTTTCGGTTCAGGTTAAGTGCCTCATCCTGAACTCTGGTTGAGCAGCCTTTGAGCACCTCTTCTCGACGTATCAACCCTTATTTGGCTTTTCTTCTCAGATCTCAGCTCCGATCAAGCCATTACCATTGCTATAAATATTTAAAAACAATACAAGAGCAATCCATATTCTGTCATGTATCTACTTTGTGAAGGAGAAACCTCTAAATTAACAAAATATCCCTGAGCTGAACCCAGAGTCTCTGATGACTTAGCCTGCCCGCATATTTTGAGTTCCTGTCTCTCCGAGTTCCTATAACGATGATTTCATCCTTTCAGATCTCATCCTGTCACCGAATGCTTAAATATAAAACCACTCAGATCAAAAACCATCAGCGCAGAAATTATGCAACAATCCTTTGGAGGAAGACAGAAATAGCCTGAGGACTAATTTAGAAACAGACCTTAACTTCACCTGAGTCTAAAAATAGTGGCAGGATGTTGGACTCGACAGCAGATCTGAACACTTTAATAATTGTGTATCTGTGTGTTTGTGTGTGTATTATAGGTCAAAGCAGCTTTCAGATAGCTAGCATGCAACTGAGCAGCACCAATGTGAAAATGGCGCTTTGTCAAAAACAGTTATTTTTGTGACAGGGAATATAGGAGTGATAGATGGAGAGGGGGAGAACATGAACAACAGTCTGTGGAGGAGAGAGCAGAGGAGGACAGCAGCATTCAATCATCTGGGATTGACAAGTTGAGGAATGTCCCAAAATAGCCGACATTGTTTTCCAACCCAGATAACTCAAATTATTCTTCAAATAGAGTTTTTCCTATTTCACTGGCTGCGAATGGCAGCTTTCTTTTCGCGGGATCCCATCCAAAAAGCTTTGTGTGCTAATTGCCCCTCCAGCCCACCAGGACAGAAAAACGTCTGTTGATGGTGGAGCTAAAAACGGTGTCGAGTGGCGTATTGTAATCCCTGCTGAAGAGCTGGAGAGGAGATGCTCTCAGGGACAGGGACACGAGCCAAAACTGGTGTCTCTGAGGCCTTGTTAGCGATATATTCATATGATTTCATACAGTTTAATAGGATTATGACCATGGACCATATTCTGATTATGTTTTATTGAGAATTGCAAACTAATTGTCCGCCTCTTGTTCCAAGCCTAATTCATGTAGTGTTATAAAGCAATTCAAATAGCATAGAGCTAATTATAGGAATGCATGCATTATTGACTGAAAATACACCAGCTGGTAATTATACACCTGGAGCAGAGTGGAAATACTTCATATAAATAAGAGTGAAATTGTTTGTGGAAAAACATTAAATCCGCCCAGGGGTACTGAGCCCGCTTTACAGTATATGAAGAAAAGAACAACTGTCCATCCTACATTTAAATAAGCAAATTATGAATTGACAGCTTGCTTGTGGATTGTTCAGCAGTGAGGACGGACATGTATCTGATCTTACATTCATAGACCTGAAATATTATCCCTTCTACAAACTAGAAAAATATCTAAAGACAGGAAAATGCCTATCTTCCCATGTAGGAAACGGATTGAAGACAGAATGCCCGCAGCTCAAGTAAAATCTTCAAAATAAAAAGATGTGCCGCCTGCCTTGGAGTAGCACTAGTTAAAAGAAAGGAAGCGGGCAGAGCAAGAGCTGCGAGATCAAGAGGTGATCAGCAGCGATGAAGGGAAGGTAGAGAAATGAGCTCCGTAATGCTAGTTGAGGGCAAATGAAGCAGACAGCAGGAAAAGATAAAGAAAGACATGTAGGAGGAGGGAGATGGATATCTGCTGGGCTGAAGGCACACACAGAGATGTATAGACTGATCCTAAAGGCGGAGGATGAAGAAGAGAGGTATACAGTATGTGCCACAGGGAAGCAGAGATATGCAGAGAGCAGGAGCAGATAGAGAGATAGATCGTCTTGTCGACGAGAGGTGGGATGACCCCATGTTCCCGTTAGGATGACTCATGTCACATCGATCTTCCTCTTTGTCGGCAAGCTAGAGAGCTAGTGTGTAGGTGTGTGTGTTTGTAGCTGTGGGTTATAGGTATAGGAGGAGGAGAGAAAGAGAAAGGGTTTAACTAAGGATGCACTTACGACCTTACGACACACTAATGGAATTAAGAGTAAGAGGATGAAGTCTCTGCCTTACAGACTAAGATACACAAACGAGAGTAACAAGGTTGTGCACGGCACGGTCAAGAGAGGTCAGATATCACGGGAACAATACACTTCACCGTTTGAAGTGGTTCACATTCAGTTCCTTTTCTTATTCTATTCTAGCTTCAGATAATATATTTATGATTTATTTTAATATATTTAAGTAATAGAAATGTATGATTATGACATTTTCTTTTATCCTCGAACCTTAGAAGAACTATAGTTCTAATCCGTAGCTATTCATCTCATTTTTTGGTTATATATGTAGTGATTAGATAAAGACTCTGTTTTATTGTTTAATAAATAGTGTTTATTTAACACAGCACAAGATACAAATGCCTTACGGCCCGTCCACACTACAGCTTCAAAAAAAGCTTGCCGGCAGGCGTGTCTGAAACTCGACCAACAACCAATCACATGAATCTCCCGCCCCAGACACACAAGCAGCGGTTTGATTGGCTAGTGCTTGTACTGGCATATGATTTGATTGGCTGACGCTTCCGCCAGAAGCTTCAGAAGCTTCAAAAGTTGAACATTGCTCAACTTTTGCAGCCTGAAACGCCGGGAAAGCTCCGCTCTGCTACCCACAATTCAGTTCGGCGAAAAGCGAGGCAACGTGACGTCACCCCATTCAAAGTGAATGGGCAGACGCGTTGGAAACCGTTTTTGAAGCTGGAGTGTGGACGGGCCGTTCCAGTGCTGTTTCACCGATCGAGTGTCATGTTGAACGGCTCAGGAGAAATTCAAAGGGCTTCAGCTGAAATGTTGATCATGTTGATGGCAGGCTGAACAATGTGTCTGTTTCATATAGATCTGCTCCCAGCTGAGTGAACGACTGGAGAAACAACAGACGGCCAACCGAGGGGAGCTGGAGAAAATCAGGGTGAATTTTACACACACACACACACACACACACACACACACACACACACACACACACACACACACACACACACACACACACACACACACACACACACACACACACACACACACACACACACACACACACACACACACACACGCCTCGAAACACTGCTGTGTGGATGAGTAACAGCCTGGACTATAAGTGGAGCGTAATAACCATACCACTTTTACAGTTACTAAGTGAGAAGTAAATGAGATAAAGTGTAGGGGGGGAATCTAGATGTATCAGACTTTCTTGACAATCATTGTAGAGATGATTGAGCTGCTACCTCCAGGTACAACTGAGTTTTCAGGAATGTGGGGAACTATGTTGTCATCTGATTGTCTTGCCTGGCAGTGAAATCAAAGCTTTTGGGGGAGAAGGGGTTGTTCGGCTGAGGAGCCGGGGCCAAGCATCTCACTTCCAGCACTTGGCGGGTGAAATGCTTGTTTAGACTGTAGCTGGGAGAGAGGCCATTTTGGCACAGAGTTCTGTCAGGGCTGCCCAAGGACTCACAAAAGGTTTATTGAACCAAGGACATTTTCTGTAAGAATGTGTGTGTGTGTGTGTGTGTGTGTGTGTGTGTGTGTGTGTGTGTGTGTGTGTGTGTGTGTGTGTGTGTGTGTGTGTGTGTGTGTGTGTGTGTGTGTGTGTGTGTGTGTGTGTGTGTGTGTGTGTGTGTGTGTGTGTGTGTGTGTGTGTGTGTGTGTGTGTGTGTGTGTGTGTGTGTGTGTGTGTGTGTGTGTGTGTGTGTGTGTGTGTGTGTGTGTGTATATATCATCTTGCTTGTCCTTTTCTGTTATTTTATTATTTGCTAATAATGGTGAAGCACATGCCATCAAGCTGTCAGCAATCGCAATTATAACTGAAGTAGGGGACTGGTGATGCGCAGTGAATTATGTATAACTGTAACTTACAACATTGTTAATTACAAATGTCTAAATAATGCACTGGCATACTTCTACACAATCACTCTATTTAAAGTGAAGACAGAAACAGTTTGAGCTCTCTGCTGCTTCATTAACGCTCGCAGCCACTTGTGCTGTGACGAGCCTGGAAGCGTTAAGTATAATTACCATTCAGCTTTAAGCTCGCATGACAGTTTAATCCAAATTAAATGTATTAGTGTTATGAATTATTAATTTGGAGGGAATATCTCAACCAGCATAGTCACTGATGTTGCTAAGGAACAAAACATTGACCCTGAATCAGCGTGCTGGAGACTATACTCCCTGTTATTGCAAAGTAAAGTGCTAATCTATCTACAGTGCTCACGAAGGAGTAAAAGCTATTAAAGAGGACTCAACCTGCGCTGCCAGACGTGTGGCAGCCATGAGCCAAACTTAAAATGAGAAAGAGAAGCAGGAAGACAAAAACTCATCACTTGTCTGTGCCGCAGTAATATTATTCTATTCTATAAGTCTGAGACTATTTTTACACCTTGAAGGACTTTGAGTACAGCTTAGCTATACCGTCCCACTCACACAGTGATACTTAAACGAGTTAACATGAAATAATGAAGAAAGAAAGGACTTTAATGGGGTGTTGTCGAGCAGCACAGGCAGTGATTTCCTGTTACTGCTTTCACAAATGCCCTCTGCCCAGTAATGGATCACCGTGAAGTGTACAAGGGCACCCAGAAAGATCTCTCTGAGAAAAGGGCAGCAGGAGGGCAGCCCTGACAGAAGAGGGGAAGTGTAGTTGGTCTGTACCGCTGCCACACTAATGAGCTGCCATGCTTCAATAACTAAGCAGAGCCCTCTCTCTTCTCAAACTGTAAAATCTCTACTGCACACGGATAGACAGCCACCTCCCAGAATATATCCCTGCAGATCATTTCATTCATTTAAGACACACGTAATAATGTCATTAAAATTGATATGTATAATGCCATTTAAAAAATCGCTTAAAATACCATAACATGGCATAGTATACTAGTACCCATATCCGCAGCAGGTCTCCAAGGTGAACAGCCTCTGGCATGTTAGATCAAGGTATTTTAATTATTATGGTATTTTAATTATTATTTCATTAATTATTATTATTTTATTTTATTTATTATTATTTTATTATTTTATTTTAAAAGTCATGAAAATGCAAGTAATTTAGTAAAAACTGCATTAAAAGAAATTCAGTAGAGTATGTCCACAGAAATGGCTGCATAGAAAAACAGTATTATATGGTAAGGTCTGTTCGAAAGCATTTATGTGATACATTGTGTTATAACAAATGTGTGATAGTTTAGTGTGTCATGAAAAAACATGTAATACTGTACATCATAATTTATTATGATAATAAGTCAAATTATAGTAAGCCATAAAAAAAATCACAAAATAATATGTCATAAAAAATTATCTTTCCATCATTGTTCTATCACCCCTCAATTCTTTTGGGGGGGGGGGACGGGTTGTACCATACTTAAGCCTAAAGGTAGATTATGTATCCAAGCGTTATGAAGAAGTGAGTTTTTGTTGATTGATGATTTGTCTCTAACATTTGCTCTCTTCATTGTATCCCTCTCTAGTTCAAAGTGGAAGGCTGTGAGAAGTGCAGTAGTCTTTTCAACAAAGAAGGCCGTGTGCGGACTGTGAACACTGCGTCTGCGGGGGGGTCTGAGGAGCAAGATGAGGAGAAGGAGAGTCTGAAGATCCAGCTGAGAGAGATGGAGCTGGAGCTGGCTCAGACCAAGCTGCAGCTGGTGGAGGCCGAGTGCAAACTCCAGGTACACTAACACAGGCCCGGCCTAAATCAATACACATACTGTAAGAGTTTGAGATAACTATACGTGACTCGGGGAACAAATGCATATAAACACAAGGATTTCCTTTTCACATTGTTTCACCCCCCTGATGATCGAGGACCATGCAAGTCATGCCACATTTATTGAGTTGCAATATAACTTGAATAATACTAGTTACCATTGAAACTATTCTAGGTGATGTAGAAGCAACTACACAAACAGATGAACTGTTACAGTGACACAACACTACTGTGACAACCTTAGAGAACATATCCAACTACATTTCATGGAGAACATACTGCTGGCTCTAAATGATGTCCAGTTAGTCCTTTATGGGAGGATGTTTGGTTTCCATCCTTTTGTTAATATCTACACTACCTGCTTTTATGTTAAACAATGTGTCACCTGGAGGTCATATTCTACTCTCATGACTGTATTAAACTAGGATGAGGTCCCAGCAGAAAGTAGGCTATTGACAAGATACAGTTAAAGAAATTGGAGGCGTAATTCAATTTGTAATCAATCCGAAGCAACATTAACGTCTCACTGAATTAGAAAGGGCAGTCTAATTAAATTAGAGAGCTTTGGACTATTTCAGAAATATATGTAAACACAGTTGCAGTAGAAGTCAATGTGAAAGTGAGTGTGTGGTGAGTTTAAGCATTGCAGGAGTAGAGTGAACTATTCATCATGAAGGCTTTTGACCAACAGCAGAAGCTCTGTTATGAGCTCATCAGGAAGGATGTCAAAAAGAGAAAGATGAGGATTTCACATGATTAATGGTGTCTTTTAAAGTGGGGAGGGAGTTGGGGGGGGGGGAAAGTCGCTGATTGAAGAAAGGCAAAGTGGTAAAAAAAGACTTTAAAAAGTACACAGGGGCTTTGAAAGGTGAACCAAAATCTGCTTACTTTGTTATTTACTGACTGTTTTGGACGCCTGCTGATTGATCTTGTCTTCCACCAGGACCTGGAGCACCACCTGGGTCTGGCCCTGAACGAGATGCAGGCCGCCAAGAAGACCTGGTTCAACCGAACGCTCAGCTCCATCAAGACCGTCACGGGGAACCAGGGCAAGGAGACCACCTAACCTGATAACCCCCTTCCCCAGTTTTACCCAGGCCATGTGTGGAGCTCCCCACACTGAAACCTGCGGGCACATAACTTAACCCACCGACTTTAACATGAACATTGACCGTTAAATCCAAGGACGTCCATTACTACGGACTGTGTTTCTTGTTCCTCTTATTAAGAATGTCGTCATGCATAATCCCCATCCATTATACCCCCCTCCACCCCCAAATGACTACAGCCAAATGTGCTGCTGAGAAGGGGCAGAAACGTTCCCCAGAGACACCATGTGCTTCCACCGGTCACAGAAAAAAAGCGTGATGCTTCATTTATTTCTGTCTTTGTACTGCTGATGATAACGACCCGCAGAAGAAAGGCAGGACATCTGAAGAGTTACTGTCCTGACGGGATAGAGAAGAAAACACTCCGTCCTTCCTCACTCTTCTGCGGGATCCCCTCTAAACTACTGGTGCAACCAGGCCCTGTCAAATGTTCCTTTTAGGTACGAGAGCTAATAGACGCCTTTTCAAAACTGAGCTTTTTTCTAATTTACGTTAAAAAACACCTTTTTGTTTTCTACATGTATGTATGTATGTACATGAATGTGCTTATGTAATGAGCATATGTGTGTATGTGTAAGCACGCATGTTTTGTGTTGACTATGGGGTGTATGTGAGACTGAAAATATGTGTTTGAATGCATAAATAATAGACTGAAGTAACGTTAAAATGTGTATACGAGGAAGAGGGAGACAATGTGTGGGAAGGGAAAGAAAAAAGCACTAAGGTTGTGTGTGTGTGTGTGTGTGTGTGTGTGTGTGTGTGTGTGTGTGTGTGTGTGTGTGTGTGTGTGTGTGTGTGTGTGTGTGTGTGTGTGTGTGTGTGTGTGTGTGTGTGTGTGTGTGTGTGTGTGTGTGTGTGTGTGTGTGTGTGTGTGTGTGTGTGTGTGTGTGTGTGTGAGTGAGGGGAAAGAGTGAGTAAGGGGAAAGAGTGTTTCCCTGGTTGTCTAGTTTCCTTTATTGTTTAAATGTGCATATGAATGATGCTGAAGAAAAGTTTGCTGACAAGGCCTTGATCAGAAGGTTGATAAAATTGAAACTAGTGGATGTGTGTGAATATATAAATTAGTCAATTTTCCTCACATGAAATATCCGACATTTAACATGCTTGAGGTTTGTTTGGTTTGGATGTCCCAGCACAAAGAAACTAAAAGAAGCTCCAAACCGTGCAAACCTTCTCATGTAGTATACACTTTGTGTATTTATGTTACAACACTGTTAAAGTGGTGCAATGCTTTTTCAAACCCCTAAACATCACTTTGTGGAAGTCAAAATAGAAAGGCCACGCACAGGACGTTGTGATTCCTGCTGCACTTGAACACACCTTCAACCCCCTGCTGTCAGGCCCAGCTGCTCTGTGACCTTCGACCTCTGAACTAGACAGGCAGGGTCATTGTTTTTCACACTTCAGTCGGATATTTGGGTTCTCTTTCACCACTACACACTGAATTACACTGTTGGTTTTATATATTGGCAGATACAGAACAAACACACAGTGGCTGATTTATGTGGGACACCTGCTTCTATTTCTGAGGACAATTTCTAATTGTTTGGTCACTTTCTAGCAAAGAATAGTATGATGTTGGATCGAAAAGATGTAATGATTATTATAGTGTGAAGATCAGCAACACTTTAACAGGAGGGCCATATGACAGATACGTACAGAAGTGTAAGCATGATTAATGGCTGAAAAATGCTGAATGATGCAACAAATGTTAGTTTCTTTTGTCCCATGCTGATGGTAGAAAGCAAAGAAAGTCATTAAAAGCTTGTTTCCTGTGTTGAGTCAAAGTTGAAGTTATGATTTTTCTTAACTTAAAATTAGATCCCGTAGTGTCACTGCCACTGTGTAGAAAAGCTACCAACCATCATCTCAAGATAAATCCAGCGACATGACAGAAATCTGTGTTTGTTCCGGCTCCCTGCACTCATTGAGAACACATTTGGGAGGAGGTGGAACAAGAGATCAAGCATCTCGCAGCCTCCAAAGATCAGCAGGAATAGATCGATGGAACCTGCTTGGAGCGAAGTCCCTTGAAACATGTTTGAACTCCTCGATGAATTCATGCCTCAAAGAATTCCTCTTGTTCAGGAGGCCATAGCAGATGTAGAACTATCAAAGTGGATGTGATTGTAGAAGCAGAAAATGAACACGTAAAACTGCAGAAGTGAAACTCTGCACCTCTAGCTTGGATCGGTATCACAGAAGATGCACCATCAGTCGCAGGGATCAGAGGTCAAAGCAGAGGTCAAGCTGACATGCTCGCGATGGGGAGTTTCAAAAGTGCATGCATGTGTGTTTTCATATTTAGGGGGGGCAACCATTTCTCAATTTCTATTCACTGATCAAATGAGACTGGAGAATAAAAACAAACAGTGAAAACTGTATTTCTGTTTCCAGCCTAAACTGAACAGTTACTGTTTTTTTTTATTTAACGTGAAGGTGGAATCTGATTGGCTGAAATCTGCTGGTGATGTCAGAGGAAGGACCAAGATGAAGTTGTTCCTCTAAAGTCACTGGGTTGTATATAACAAACATTTAAACATTAATATTGAGTTTCTGTTCATGATTTTCTACTCTGTAAAGATAACTAATTTTGCCTACTTGTATCTACCAACCTGCTGCCGTGCTACCGTTTAATTCACAACAATGTTTTCTGTTTTTATTTTTGCTCTGAGCTTCTCAGTCAAACTGCTGTTTGGTTAATTAAATGCCAAAATGTAGCTTTATCATACGACAAAAACATTATCAACGTGTGGACATTGTAGTGTAGGATGCATTGTATACTTCATGAATTTCAATATAAAGATATCGACACAAAAAAGTCCCTGCCTGTTTCGTTTTTTTTATTCTTAAATAAAATACAAATCTACCCGACGACTGCTCAATATCGGCCGAAGACAATCAGTTATCGAACTTTATTTGACACTATATCATAGTTTAGTACAGGAGTAATATTAGAGATTAAAATAAAAAGGTAACCAGAAATGCCTTGTTATATATAATGCCATAAAACAGATCATAGTTATCATCATTAAAATGATATCAAAGTTACGGTAAATCTCAATACCACGGTGAGAATTAAAAACAAACAAATGTACATTTTTCTCTTTGGGTAATGTTTTATTATCTCACAGACATGCTATAACTTTTCCTCCATCACTTTTCTCAAGAGCACTGAATGTTTAATTTGAGGCTTCTCGCCAATCTCAATCAGAAATCTTTAACTGTTTCCCATATCGCCAGCTTTTATACAATCTATAAAGCCAAACATGTCCTTCCCTCTCCCTCCCTTTCACATTGCTGCTGAAATGTATAAACAGAAGAGAGGAGGCCCAGGCTGTTATAATGACACTCCTTCAACTCACCTCTTGGGAACACTTCCTGGACATCTGAGGGAGTTTTGAACACGAAAATAAACCCGTTTTCTTCCAGCTAACTATGTGAAAACAGTCTATCTTTCAGCTGAAACCGTTTCCCTTGAGCTGGATGGAAATCTCCTTTTAGCATTTACTTTGGTTCCAGTTCTATTTCTCATCGTTTCCCTCGTAACATATGGCTGCCTGCAATGCTATCTGCGGCAGCCAGGGCTGAGCTATATTCTGCTTTGGCCTTAGTGTAGTGCGCCCTGATTGTATCATTTGGAGTGTTTATAACTCAGTGCAGGCCCATAAAATTATCACCTTTAGTTATAGGCTACTTGGCTGTGAGGCCGCAGATCGCAAAACAGTAGGCATGTTGATTTGGAAACCCAGTACCTGTGGCAGATTGAGGTAACAAGCATCAGAATTATGCAATCAGTTTGACACCCCTCCCCCCCTCCTTGTACTCTCCTGCGTTACATAGCTATAAATAAGAGCAGCGAGGTGGAATGCTGATGGGACAGGCGTCTTCAGTTGCTGTGCAGCTCACTTGTCAATGATTTGTGACCCGGGGATGAAACTTTGTGTATTTATGTACTTGAGCGTGTGATGGAGGGCTGATATGGACCAGACACCCAACAAACTCCTGAACTCCCTGTCACCTGATCACATGATTGCAGAATCACACACTGAATTGGTCATGCTTTGAAAAGTCAAAAAAAAAATCAGTAAATTCCATGTCATGCATGCAGTTACTCCAAATAAGTACAGCATATTTTTACACTAGACATGTAATTACTTTGTTGCGCTTTTCTATTTCACATAAATATTGTTGTGAAATCTCTAATTTTCTTTATGGAAAAGTCTGGATTTTTTTTGAGATTATTTCAGAAAAATGACATATTAAAGAGTTAGGAATCATACAACAAAGTATAATATAATATTGTCCATCAATAAAAGTAAATAATCCTTAGTAGATAAGGAATGTATTTCCCATATGGTAAAGCGGTTAGGACTCCTGGCGACCCGGGTTCAACTCGGTTTTGGAACAGGTGTTATGTGTTATGTTTTCCCAGAAAGAGCAAGTACATCTATAGTATTTCTAAAATGTCACAAATATATATATATATAGTGTTTCAATAATCAGAAAAAATTACATAGTATAAGTATGTTGGAAATATGCAAAAAAAACATTTCAGAAAAAACAACACAGTGTAGTATGCCGAAAATATCACACAACTTCAGAAACAACAACCTAAGTATGTTGGAAAAGGTCATAATGCAGTATGTTTAAAATATTTGAAAAAACAACATAGTAGGCTATAGTATGATAACAGTTGACTTTGGGAATAAGTATTGGTACATCTTTACCAGCGTTGTTGTTATCTCCAGACAGCTGATGTGGTGTGTCAAGAGGTAAGGCTGTCAAATCAAACTGATTTGTGGGCATCACGGTTTCCTGTTACCGGGTGAAATACAAAACGAGGTGCTGTGAACTTGTCAGCAATCCTGGGTAATTTATTGCCCTGCAGTGTAGCCTCTGAACCAGGGCCCAGCATACAGATGCCTCCGGTATAATGTTTCTTAGTGGTTCTCCAGATTAGTTTGTACATAACTATGAGATTACCGGGAATGTTATGAGAAAGCAGGAAGGGGTACAAGAGATGTGTTTCTTTTAAACCTTCTATGTTATTTTCTCATAAAATGCAAAGCACTGCAAACTATCTATTGTTATCAAAAGCACGTTCATCTAATTGGCTATAGGTATGTAAACATAGCATTACATTCAAATTGTCCCTTTCAAAAGATAATACTATAAAATGTTAAATGTTATAGTAAAAACGGGAGATGCACACAATCCTTTAATAACTTTAAAACAGGGTTTCATTTTTCAAGATGGCTGTCATCAGCAGAAGAGGTAAATCCTCTTCCAATCTGTCTTGTTTGCTTTCTCTCAGACAAAATCACAATTTCGTCCCCATTTGTTGTTATTTGTATTGAAACCACACACACATACTCATTGGTTTGCCGTGTGATTGGCAGCTGTGTCTGGTTGCCGGGGTTGTCCACTGCTGGAGATGTCACTGGATCCTCGGACTCAGCCGTCAGCAGAGTCGCTCTGCAGATGATTGACAGCTCATGTGCTGAAACCCTTCATAGACAAAGTTGCCAATTATCTCTCATAACCTTGCCTCTGTGATTATAGTTTGACATAACGACACAAGTATATCAATATTAGCTTTCAGAATGTAGCACTATGTGGGCAGTATAAAGAGGAACTATAATACAAAAAATCCAACATGTCATACAAAACGAGTGCAATTCAAATTTGAATTGTTGGGTATTTAGATATAAGTAAGTGTCATATTGTTAATTCTTCTGATTTCTACTTGTTTTTTAAATGGCCATCCTCAGGTAACTCTCGTTTGTATCATCTCCTGTAGTGTAAAGTAATTGTTGATTTATTCCATTCCCACAATTGACTGCTCAGTTTAAGTTCCCAGAGAACTTAAAGGTCCCCTATAATACTATTTTGCAACAATATATTTTACTTCTCAGATATATACATATATGTCTCTGAAGTGTTCGACTTGGAATCCCAAAAAGATCATGCATTGTAGCATCCCATAAACCCCTCTGTTTCAACCCTGTTTCAAAAGTGCTGATTCTGTGTCTGTAGCTTTAAATGCTAATGAACTGCTGCTAGCCACGCCCCTCTGCCAGATGATTGGTTTAAAAAAACGCAATGGTGCTCTAGGGGGAGATTCAGGTGATAAGGTGTGTATTTTTTAACACAGAAGGGACACATATTTATGTATAAAAGACATGAAAAAATAGTTTTGCATAATAGGTGACCTTTAAAAAAAAAAAGATATAAACTTATAGAGATTCAGCACTTTATCAGATTTATTTTCAGTTTGTCAAGCATAGATTGTGTCAAAAACAGTGACAACCACAGATCATCACTGCTGTGAATGTTGCTACTAATCAATACAGCAAGTTCAAATGATTCATTGTCATTGGCCTTTGTTCAGCACGACCTGTGAGACTCCCACCCTGTCATTGTTACATTTCACCAAAAAAATCACTTTGATAAATTCATGAACCACACAGATTCTGTGGACAGATATCACTTCATAGGCAGCATCGTAAAACTGTTTCTTTTTAAACCCCTTTTTGTCAAAAATAAAATAAAAAAATCATATATACAGGAACAAAATAAACACTCATCACCCGTAGGACGCTACTTTTGTCCGAACATAATAAATAAAAGTTGAAAAAGGGGAGAGAAATATGAATCTTAACAGGGTGGATGCGCCCAAAACAACTCTCACACACAAGATCAAAAGATATATAGATGTATATGTATGTATCCATATATATTCTGTATATATGCTTCTCTACACAAAAGCAAGTTTACTCTCTCTATGAGTAAATACATTCTACTCTACAATCACTATAACGACAGTGTACATTCCCAACCAAAATGCTTTGATCGTTTATCAGGAGGATTTTGGACTTATCAGCAGACCATGACCAAATATGCAACAACATGCTAAATGTGACTGCAATAATGTGTGTCTGTGCGTGCGTATGGGTGTGAAATAACTTCCCATCCTCCTCCAGTTGATGTGCTAGCCAGACGAACACACAAACTCACAAACCCCCCCCCCCCCCCCCGCGACACACATGCACACACACCAGGAGAAAATGATGCGTTCAGCAGTTGGTCTGGTTCGCTTTGCCTCGGCAGTTGAAACGTGATCCTGGATCTATTTCTGCTGAGAGTTCATTTGATGGACCTGCTGGCTCTTTCTGCTCTTCTTCCTCTGCTTTCAGACACATTTAGCATGTCTCCTAGCGTCTCTGTGCTAATGCGAGACACTTTTCTCCTTCATTTACCACCTGGTATTTGTTAACTGTCTATGGTGAGTATCACCTCCCGTACTGTATGGTTTCTAACTTCTGAGACAGCAAGAATATCAGATTTTTGCAACAAAGCCTTCAGAGTCTTTGGTGTCTGGATGAAGACATCCCGCAGAACAATCCAGAACCTGTTAACAGACAGCCTCTTTGCATCATTTCCGATCCTGACCTTTAATCCTGGCAGAGGGATGAAGAGTAGCCTGAGGGAAATCGTGCGACTGGCAGCAAAAAGCACTCTCTAACTACTGAACACATTGCAGCATCTAAACGTGGAAAGCAACTGCATTTGGTGCCAAAATAACGTTTCTTTCCTCCCTTTTGTCCCCTGTCAGCAAAGTTGATGTTGTCCACGGGTAACTGCTGGTTCTCCAAAAAGCTAAAGTAACATCCATTATATACAGTGCTACAGACAGCCTGTTATAAAGCACCAAGAAAACAAATAGGGGAGATGTATTTTCTCAGCTATACATGGCTCAAATCCTAAAGTACAAACAAGGCCTAACCACTTGTACAATTCTCACTACATACAATCTTATGTGTGATATACAAACCATGAAGCAAATAATGTCTCGGCTGTTATTGTCAGTGAATGATGAAATATTTACATATATGATTACTTCTGTGTCTATTTGCATAAACGTGTGTGTCAGGTGGCCCTGAGAACAATGTGTGTGTGTTTTGTGCTTAGAAGATGTACAGGTGTAATCACATGCCCAGAGAGAGGCTGTGTATGTCAAAGTGTAAATGCAGGGAGATGCGTTTACAATGGCTGCCATGTTTTCCTGTTTCATAGTGATCTCTGAGACCTTTCATGGGAACAATGGAGAGGGATGAACATCCATCAGAGAACTCACAGGGACCGGGAGCAGGACAAACAAGCCTTACTCTCTAGAAAAGTGATCCACATGGACACAACTGTCCAAATCTTCAAACAGGGCTTCTGGGAAAACACTGAAAAAGCGTCACACCTTCATGATGGTGCAACAGCAGATCTAAACTATCTGAATATTTTTCGTACACTAAATAAATCTGTCTTCATGTGAACTTTGTATCTTTGTACCTCATCTTCTACATCATCACCAAATATATGCTTCTAAAGAACAAGAACATTTAATAATTATTTCGTTTTTCCCTGCAGTAATCCGGTGCATACCACAAACATTGTGGTTAATTATAAATATAAATGTAAGTCAATCCAGGCTCTGGGTAGTGGTCAAAAGTTATTTTTCCTCACGTATTACTGTAAAGCCTATAACAAGAAACACAAATCTGGCTAAGGAAACAACTCCCCAACCTCTACAGACGCCTGCGCCATTTTTAGACTAAGCGTGTTTCCCTGAGCTCTCACTCTGCCTCCTTCCCTGTGAGCGGTTGTCCGGCCAACAGACCAAGAGGACAGGTCAGTAGTCAGGGTGACTCCTCCAGCGTGTCTGTTCAGTCACAGGGGAAATGAAAAGGTTGCTCACTGAGGTATGAATATCTGCCTTATTAATGTGGGCCATCTGGACAGAGAGGACGGAGAGACAGAGAGAGGGGAGAGGGGAAATAAGGAGACATTCTCAGCCGATAGAGAGGCTCTGTTTCAACACAGTTATTCACCTCAACGTGAACTCCACACAAGGATGAAAATGGCAAAGCAGTGCCTCTCTCAGAGGAGATGAGAGGGCTGGATGTGCTCTGTGATTTGGTGGGAAATGCTTGGAATAGCTAAACAAATTTGTCGTGCGGTGCAGAGGCAACCATGGATGTGGACTCTGGCTGTAACAGACACACTGTGGATAAATCCAAGTGTTTATGTCGAGTGACCAGCTGCCCCTACGTAAATGGGATGAGATTTTTTCAGTTTATTTTCTTAAAACGGCATGCTAACAAATGTCTTCATATAGGTAGTGGAATTTACTGACTACTCGACTCGACTACTTTCTTTACCTTCAAACAACTGTATTGATTCAAGTATCTCGCCAAAATGAACAGTTAACAAGATTACATTTGATAACATCGTGATAACGTTGCTCCCTGATTCCAATTTTTTGTGAATTGAGTAAAGTCGTTCACTGCAACCTTTGACGGCGGCTAACAGCTAATGTTTACAAGCTCTGATTTCAACACAGATGTTCTGTCCATGATGCTGAATGGCTGAACCATAACCAGGTTTAAGGAACCGATCAGCAGAGACAACATTTACATCCTGACTCTCATTGTATTCCATATTCAGTAAAAACTAAAGAATTCTCTTGACTGTCAGCTCAGTGGTGTCACAAAATATAACTCTAATTTGACTCAAAAGTCTTGAAAACAATGGGCTTTGAGGTGTGAGGACGTCTATCACCGCATTCTCAGACGTCATTTTAGTTTGATCAAAGCTGAAGCAAACACAGGAGATCAAACAGGTGCCCAGATCAAGGCGAGCGTGAGGGGAATCAAAGCCTTTTGATTCACATTCTGGTCGATTTTGTCTCTGCTGACTGACACCTTGTCTCTATTGAAGGCTAAAAATAAAAAAAAACTGATGAAGAGCTTTTAGAAGCGCCACAGATATTTGCAAAGAATCCCACACAGCACTGAGTGAGTCCTTTGTGTATGGTGCTTTCTGACTGATTACAGCCCAAAGTTAGACCCAACATAATTAAGCGTTAAGCACTTTAGAGTTTAATAGAACACCTCATCTCTCACTCTAACAACAACCTACGCAAATAAAACTTGCAATCTATGCTGTAGCATTCTCAACGGACTAGGGCTACATAGTCAAACACAATATTCATGAATTTTTAAGACTACAAAATGACAAACCAAAAATCACCCCCCAAATCTCTCTGTAACAGTTCATCAACATGGAGACTGGCCTTAACAAGCTGACTTTGTTAGGGGTTTTGAATCCTTTAAGAATCCAACTTCTGTCTCGAATACAGGTAAATACAAGTTTTGTATTTTTCTAATATCGTGCTAAAAATGTTCAGAAGATGTTGCCTAACAGAGACGTAATGCAGTGTGTTTGCTTGATTGACAGGTGTCTCAGCCACTGTGATTGAAACCAGGCATGCACCAGTCCGGCTTTTCTTTTTCAATACTAATCTTGAGTTCTGATAGTATGGGTTTATACTTCATGTTCAATGAGTAAATCTCACTCTGTGGAACTTATTAGAAGGCCAGAGACTGCTGTGGTTGACTGATCAGACATGTTGGGTTTTTTAGGTTTCAGTGAAAAGAAACCAAACGTAAACTCCCTCCTTCTAAGTGCCGACAGCTGACATAACCAACCCATGAAATATACTTATTCCCAGGCAGGAACACATCAATCGAATTTAAAGCTCCACTTTTAAGGCCTTTTTCTGAGCTATACCTTTAATTAGTTAGCCAGTTGTGAGATGACATTTTTTAAGACACGCCCTTTGACCAGGCTGTATCTGCCACCAGCGGCATCATGTCCCTACAGGAAAATAGGCTGAAGGGAAGGGTGTGTGTGAATGTGTGTGTTGGCAGAAAGAAGGAACAGCAATGCGTGAGTGAGTGAGCTGTGCTTTTGGTCCCTAAGGCGAGCGGGACAGAGTGTTGATGGGTGTTATGGAGGATGTATACACATACTATACACATACAGTACTGTATTTGTAACAACAGTATTCCCTGCCAGCAGTGAGACTTTAGAAAATGTGCTTCTTGACAGGAAAGTGTGTGTGCCTGGGTGTGCACAGGTTTGATTAGGTGATGAGTGTGTTCAGTAATAGAGGGCACCTCTGGTCCGGGCCACGTAAACAGACCTCGGGCAGCAGAGAGCGTGCTCAGAAAGGCTCAGAAAGACATCAAAGATAGAGGGGAAGTAAGGAGAGGAAGGAAAGGAAAGAAGGAAGCATACATATTCTAACAGCACAGGGTTAATAGGAATACCAAAGATAATATTGCATCTCCTAGAACTAGCTTCAATTGCTCAGTGTATATAAAATTGGAAGAAAGCTATACTGTGATATTACAGTTACATCTCACGTTATAATTCTAAAATAATTTATACCAACAATAGTTATATTTTATAGAATATTTACATAAATACATCCTCATATAGTAATATTATTGTCAACACATTGTTATAGAAACATACACCATACATATATGTGTATATAGTCATGTTATAGCCACACGTACACACACATACAATGAATATACAATCAGAATGAGCTATTGCAATGCTGTGTTGGGTAAAACTCCATCGGACATTCACATCTTCTCAAGTCAGTAAGCTTGGAGAGGAGTTCTGGTGTATTGCTATAAGAAAGAAGTTCAGCCCAGCCTCGCACAGCTGAACGTTCCTCGTACAATCCGAGTATTGCTTTGTGTAAAGTTTCTCTCCTCTGAAGTGATCATCTGGTTGGAGAATAGAGAATACAGAAAGTGGAGCGTTGAGCCTCTCGGTCAGTAGGTGAGATTTTACACTCTGCTGCTGACAGAACGTTATTTTTTTTCTGGCGGACTGATCAAACAGAAACAGTTTGAGATCTGTGAGCCCATCACCTGCATCAAAAGGCTTAGAGAAGGACATAAAGATAGGCGTCCTGCATGTACAGACAGGTCAGTGTGAAGAGAGTTTCCAACAACCTTCTGCCACTAGAAGTCAGAGAAGAGATCCTGGGGACCCAGATGAATGATAAAAGGAGCGAGGGTCCGCGGCTGGTAGAAGGGATTGTCAATGAAAAGACCACCTGCAGTGAGAAGAAGAACAGGGACAGAAGGATTACTATTCATGTTCATACATATAGAGATTCGTAAAAGGCAATGAAGGATCAAAAGGCAATTCCATAGGGAGAAAGAAATCTAATCATGTTTTTTTCTAGGTTACTTCAAGGGTACTTGAGCAGTTCTTGGAAATGTTTCTAAAAAATAAATCATAACCTGGGTGACAGAAAAGTTCAACATTCTGGGAAATACATTTTGTTATCAAGAGTTCAAAGTAAAGATCAGATAACAGAAGTCTTATATCTATCAGTACATTCAAAGCTGAATCCATGAGACAGGGAGTTTATCTAATATAAATATCTTGATTTCAGAAATACAAATACATTCAAACTTGTACAGAAGAATGACAAACAAATAATCAAAATGAAACAACTGAAAACAATTACAAATATGTAAAACAACTCAATGGAGCTCAACCAACCATTGGACAAGATACTGGGTCCTCTCAACGAATGGCTGCGCATCATATCTGTAACCATGGAGATGTTGTCAGGTGATGGTTGGATGACTGAGGAAGGTGAAGAGCTAGCAAAACTCTGTCCTGACTGAAGCTGACCTTTGACTAGCACTTCATTTTTTATTCTGTTTTAAGTTAAGTTCTCTTTAAATGTTTTATACATTACTTGTGATATTAATCCATGTTCTTAAAATGGCTTCAGCAGCTTAGTTTGTGCTTATCTTTATTTAAAAGGTTAAGCAAAGACGTGCAAAAACAACAAACACAGCAATGGCACTGATATACTGAAACAACATACAACACACTGACAGAGAGAAATGAATTCATGTGGGTCCCAAAGTTTCTGTTTGTGGTTGACATGCATTATCAACAGCTCTATGACGCCTGATAACAAGCACATAGGGAGAATAAGTGATATAGATGTAGTCTTTGTTGAGCTAAAGTATGTTGTCTTTCTCAAACTGCAAAAAGCTCTGCATTCACTCCAGTTGATAACTCCGATAGCTGTGGGAAATCCGGCAGATATAAATCCATAGGATCGTGCCGATGCAGGTAATGGGATCGTGCCGATGAATCTACGATGCAGGATCCCGCAAAAGCTTTCTAAATTCAATTGTTGTCTCCTCGCCCTTCCCTCTGAATATCTATAAACCGAGGGTCAAAAGGATGTAACGAGACGCTCTAAGGTACGCGGTAAGATTGAAATTCAATCCCTGCGCTGTATGAGAGTGGAATATTAAAGATTGATGCAAGTTTAGGTCACAGTATTGAAAGAGTGAGTAAATCATTTCAGATCACTGCTGGAAAAATAATCCCAAAATGTCCAAATCTAACCAAAACTAAAAGTGCATCAAATTGTGCTGTAAAGAAATGTATACACCAGACAGTGTTCAGCTTTGTGTAGGAGATACACTTTATTCTTTTTCAAAATTATTATTTATTTATTCCTTCACAAAGCGTATTATTTTCTTTGTAGGGAGACAATGTGTGTTGTGTGTATCGTATTGCAAAGGCTATCCTGTCCCTGGCAAAGAACACAATAACAAAAGGCTAAAATATATAATTTAGACTCAAAGTACGAGGTCACAATTCACAGTAAAATCCTTCAACTTTTTGTTTATCTCTTAAGAATTCAAACCTGCATTATTTTCCACATTCATAAAAGTTTCTGTAAACAGTAAGAAAATGAAATGAACATTTAGCTCAGGTCCTCTCCCGTCATTGTAGAAAAAAGTTTCGCTTCTGGAAGCAGGTTTTGGGAGAAGCGTTTGGTGTGTGTGTGTGTGTGTGTGTGTGTGTGTGTGTGTGTGTGTGTGTGTGTGTGTGTGTGTGTGTGTGTGTGTGTGTCTCCGGAGCTAAAAGAAGTGGTAGTGGGGGACGGGGTAGGTGGGCATTTTCATGACAGGCAACAGAAGCATTCTCTTTGGCAAACCTTGAGGGGGAGACATGAGAAGAGCTCTGCATGAGTCCAGGGCAACAAATAAACCAAAAGTGTCAATTCCTTCTTCTACACTACACACTACACACTACGCTGCATCTAGGTCCAACCAACAGCCCTCTAAACAAAAAGGGGGGTCTCTGAGTGAGAGGAAGTGGATAGGGTTGTGTGTTCTTATTCGGTGGTTAGAGAAAACCGAGAAGCATAGTTAAGAGGAAAACAAATGGCCGAAGATGAGATTAATTTTTGATTTATTACAAACTGTAATATATTATATATATTAATTAATTAATAATATTAATATTAATAATATTAATAATATTAATTAATAATTATTAATTATTATATTATTAACCATTATTATAACTAATAATAACGATTGCCTTAGTTCCTTCTTTCAATCACATTGACATATCTGGGGTTTGGTTCTTTTTTTAAACGATGTTACACCGCAATTTCCCTGGTGAGTACGATGCTTTTATAATTTCTTATTTTGGAAAGATGAACACAACTACAAGTTTAGACCCATGGCGTAATAAAGTGAAATAACTCTTTTCGAGACAGTTGAGCTCTGTAAGATAAATCACAATTCCTGCTATTGCAAAAGCATGACCCGCCCATGTCTGCCTCTGATTGGCAAATTGTTAACTTCCATGATTTCATTGGTTAGGTTAAGGCGTGAGCGGGGAGATTGGTTAGAGTTAAAAGCCAATCAGAGGCAGAGTTGGACAATAAAGGAAGGAAGGGAAAGAAATGAAAGAAATTGTCCCGTATTGTATAGGAATTTTAGAAGCCTGTGTTCCAATATGATATAATGCCCTTTCCTATAATATAATGTCCTGGCTTTACAGTATACATTAGCGTTCCTGTGAGCCAGTTTTATAATGTGTTATTATTGCCAACACGAAAGCCCAAAGCAGAGGACAGTGAAAAGCAGGGACCAAGGTAAAAGCTTTGTTTCCAAGAGATAGAGGCCTAGTCTCCAATGTTGTCATTTCTCGATTCTGATTGAAATGTAGGCCCTGATGGAGCCAACACAAAGATTGTTTTACCAATTTGGACTTGTTTTAGTAAGTGGATTAAATAATAAGAACACAATATCTCTTAAACCTCTCTTTATCTGCAGCCATGCAAGTCAACTGGGTACAAAAGAAACATTAATTTCCACATTGACGAGTCTTAACAGCAGGCATATTTACTATTGTGCATATATTTTGGATTTGATTGTTCACAGGATCTCTTGCATGATGGCAGGCAAAGCTTTACAGAGTCTAGTAGAGCAAGGTCTCAGTTTGCATGCTGTGCTGACGCAAATTGGGAGGATGTCACATTTCATTTCAGGACCTAATATGGAGTTGAACGTAACTTTTCGTGTTTATCTTTACTTTTTCAAATAACATGAATTCCTACCGACTCGTAGGTAGTTAAAGCTCAGGGTGAGCTGAACTCACGCTGATCACCCACCATGGTGCGTGAAATGTTCTGATGATTCACCGGGGCAGAGAAGCAAACCGTGAGATACCAATAACTCTTCATCACTCCCACTGAAGATACACTGCATTTCATTGCCAAGTCTTTTCATTGGCCAGGCACGATGGCCCTAACTGACTGCCTCTCCAAATATATTGGATGTCATGGCAAATAGGACACTTAAAAAGATAAGTTAAAGAAGTAGTTATAAAAGTCACTTTAATGTGCTTGTTGGATTGTATTTCGAGTATTTCATTAAGGTCACAATTACATTTAATAAATAATGCAGATCCCAGGGATTGAATTGAAACCGAATGAAACCGAACTCCACGACAAACAGAGAAACGAAGGCTCACTTTATGTTCAGGGCAGTCAGGATCTCAGGGGGGTACTAGACGTCTGCCGGGCGCCCCAGATCAGTTTCTCTTAGCACATAAGACTCATTCAAATCTGAGAGGCCTCCCATGCCTCACACTGCACAAGGCTTAGTCTGTGGGAGTAACTGTGACTGTGTGTGACAGAAGGACGCATGTGTGAGTGGTTTTTGCACCAATACCGATGCTGTCAAAGGTCAAGGACTAGTATAGATTATAGCCTATGCATGAGTGTGTGGGAGGGAGCGCTGTGGGCACTTTCAGCAGTGAGGACATAGAAACCCTGGAGCAGCAGTAACATGACAGGAGCTGACCTGCCACCTTCTCTTAAATAACAGCTGGTAAAGTGAGGAACTAACACTCTGCTCATCTCAACAGAAATGAAGATGCAGCAGTACGGAAAATAGGTCTGGGTTATTATCAGCGCAGGAAAGCTTAGTTAGAGTTTCGACTCTTTTCTATTTTAATTCAATAAGTGCATGTGTGTGTCATGATCGGTTTCAGCCCATATGAGATGAGATAGTGAGTAAGATGAAGAAAGTGCTGAGCGGACGGTAAGCCAAAGTGCTGATGGATTAGCTTGAATTATGCAACAAAGAGGCGACAGTTTAAACTTGAATCAGTTGTTATTGAAGCTCAGCGCCAAATCCCACAACATGGAATAAAATGGGATCAAGTTTTGAAGCAAAACAGGGTTGAGAAGAATGGTTAGTGTGAGATAAACCGACTGAATAATTAACAAACCCACTATGCTATGTTGGGTTGAAAGGGAATTGACTGGTTAAGAGGGAAGAGATGTTAAGAAGCTTTAAGACGGTAGAAAGAAGGTGAAATGAGTCGACAGGAAAGAAGGAGCACGTACCGTATGCAGGAGCAGCTGCTGCAGCGGGGCTGTAGCCATACGGTGCCCCAAAGCCTGTTGGGGAAGGGGTGACAGGGTCTAATTCAATTGCGCACTTTCAATTCCAGTCTGCATTTTTCTACATCTTCAGTGAGATTAGATCAGTGTTTCTGCACTCTAGCAGACAGCTGTGGTTAAAGGTTGGAATACCTGAGGCGAAGCTAACACCTCTACCTGATTAGATACTGTATATTCCCTCACTGGCACACATTAGGGTTAGTGAATATCTTATATAATATTAGTGAAAGTTAGGGTTAGTGAATATATTATATAATATTAGTGAAAGTTCAGCACTATTCTTTTTATTACTACCGTATTTCATTACATATTTTATTTTTTCCATTCTATTTCTATGTAAATACTGCATTATTTTTGCTATATTTTTAATTATTTCTAAAATATTTAATGTAATTTTTTATGTATGCACCATGACATCAAGTCAAATCCCTCGTACGTGTAAGCCTACCTGGTAATAAACCTGTTTCTGATTCTGATAATTAATACAATTCTGATCAGAAATCAAAACAAAAAGAATTGAAGGGTATTTGAAATTATTTGTATATTATTGATCAATGCACCAACATAAAGAAAATACCATCAGTACTGTAATCTTTCATATCTCACATAAGATCTCACTACCTGGAGTGACATATCCTGGTGCTGCGGCGCTGACGAAGGCTCCTCTCGCGAGGGCTGCTCTTCCTCTTCCTCGGGCGACCTGAGCTGCTACTGCCGAGGCGGCGGCTGCGGCCGCCAGGACTCCTTTTGTCTGGACAAAGACGTGCTGTTTACAAACCAGCATGCACACAGGCTCAGTTAGAAGTCAGGAGGAAACATGTCTGATAACGGTGTGATACACTGTGATCTGATAACGTATGGATCCCAGTGCCACTGATAACTGATGAGTGAACAAAGTTGGAATAATTGCTCCACAGAATAAAAAGACGTTTAAACGTTATCATCTTTAAAGCTGCATGGACAGTTTGGCTCATGAGAAAGACTGCTACAGGTTGTATTGATCATATGTTTGATACTGTTTGCTTTAAAGCCCCATATGGAAGCAGTGTCTGGTGTGTACTGTATGTGTGTGTGTGTGTGTGTGTGTGTGTGTGTGTGTGTGTGTGTGTGTGTGTGTGTGTGTGTGTGTGTGTGTGTGTGTGTGTGTGTGTGTGTAATGTGTGCGTGTGTGCGTGTGTGCGTGTGTGTGTGTGTGTACTGTGTGTGTGTGTACTGTGTGTGTGTGTGTGTGTGTGTGTGTGTGTGTGTGTGTGTGTGTGTGTGTGTGTGTGTGTGTTTCCTTACCTGAGGCAATATCTTCTTTTTCTTGTTTACAGCTGCATTTGGACCAGAGAAGAGTTTTTCTAGAGCCGCTAGAGCAGCACTGGCCTTTGCTACTTTTTTATTGGGGCCTGCCCCACGAAACTTCTGTGCATCAACCTCCACCTGACATGAACACACACAAACACACACATAACGAAGGTAACATGTTAATCAAATATGCTTTAAGACTACTTATGGACAAAAGGAACATTTTGCATTTTGTGCATCTGGTTAAAAATAATTTTCTAGTTTTATTATCACTTCTATTAGTGGTTTCCCCAAATAATACAGCTTTAACAAAACTAACAATTGCACAATCAATCTGTTCAAAACCCATGTTTTTTTTACAGTCATGACTTACTCAGCCAGTGAGTCTGGCTGAACAGGACGGCTTGTTTAGCGAGGCCCTGCTGTCAGGCAGCCTTGCTAATCAATCAGCGGAGCGATGGAGCGGCCAGGCAAAACAACACACCCAACAGAGAACAGGCCTGCTCCCTGAACCAAGATGACTGATTGACACAACCGGAGATCAGCCTGCTTCTGAGTGTGTGTGTGTGTGTGTGTGTGTGTGTGTGTGTGTGTGTGTGTGTGTGTGTGTGTGTGTGTGTGTGTGTGTGTGTGTGTGTGTGTGTGTGTGTGTATGTTTCTCCCCATGGCTAAATGGCATGTGCATAAAGAAATATACTCTCTTACACATATACATGTTTAATATCTTTTCATAGGCACTGTGAAGCTCACCTCCATCACAAAGCGTTTGTCGTGACTGCCTCCACTTTCAGAGATGAGTTCGTATTTGAGGCCTCGTCTCTTTTCGTTTAGCTCCATGACGGGGTTCTTCCCACTCGCCGTCAATATCGGACCCTGAGTTCGCACCTAAGGAGATAATTAAAGTCTTATCATTTAAAAGTCGAGTGTATTAGAAAGCAAACAGTGGAGACTTAGCATGAGCACAACTGTATGTTTTGAAGAGCTTGAACACAAGTGTTTTATTTGTAATAGTTAGAAATCAACATTCCGAGACATGAAAAAGCATTCGAGTGTGTGCAGTTTTGTATCATCCCTTGTCTCTCAATCCTCACCTCCAGTGTGTTGGAATTGTCCGAGGCGTGTGTGGGGTTATTGCTCGTGTGTGATGACGTCTCGCTCTTCCCCTCCCCGTCCGACTTCTCGTCTGAACTCATGGGGTCCAGGTCTGAGTCGAACCCTGTTGGGTAGCCCATCGCCTGGAGAACCTGGAGAGGGAACAGCATGATCAAATAAAAAAAGAACGCAAGGAGATTTTTTAACAACTTGTGTTTTACTGCTTTTCTAGCTACCTGCATCAATATATTTGAGTTTGTTGTTTTTGTACATTTTGAAATCAACATTGTCTCACTACTGTACTTAAACACAATCAAGATAGTGTTGTCAGTGGGCTTAGAGTGTGTGTAAAATACTTTAGCACACTTAATGGAATGAGAACATAATTCCACGGAGACATTAATGTCCCTTTGTGGGTGACTATGTTTTGAACAGACTTTAGTAGCATAATTATCCATGAAGGTAGAGAGCTGCTAACAAGGGCAATAAGAATGAAAGTCCATGGACACATTTTTAAATGTGTTAATGGCTATATTCTAACAAGCAAGCAACTGCAGTACTGAAATGATATAGTTCAATTTAAGTCACACAATGCTTAAATGAAAGCCATTACAATAGATTGGCAACACAGACTAAAGTGGTATGAGTCTACTGGAAGTCTACTCAGCAGACAGAGCAGCCACACAATATGAGCCTAGAAGAGGATCAAAGAATGACACCTTTTTTGACTCAAATGGGTGATTGTGTTACAGCTGCTGAACCAGCCAATGCAGAGGGGGGAGAGAAAGTGAGGGAGAGAGGGGGAGATCAAAAGGTGAACACACGAGAGAAAGAAAGTGAGCGAGTGAGAAGGAGAATGGAAAAGGGGGAGAAAGAGCCTTTTATGGGAATGGAGCGGAGAGAGGATTATCCTGGCTCTGTGCTCTGGAGAGCCTCTTTGTTCACAACCACTTTGGGATTACATGGATTTGCCCACCTCTATCCATCCTCACACGCACTAACACACACACACACACACACACACACACACACACACACACACACACACACACACACACACACACACACACACACACACACACACACACACACACACACACACACACACACACACACACACACACACACACACACACACACACACACACACACACACACACACACACACACACACACACACACAGAAACATATTTATAGATGTACAGGTTTGGCTGCAGCTGGAGCCTTTTTTATTTATTAAGAGTTTTGTCATTTAGCTTTTTTCTATTAAAGGTCCCCTGTTGTACTGTTTTTCATCAGTATATTATAGGTCTCAGATAAATACGAACAGGTCTCTGAAGTGTTTGGCTCCAAATACCAAACAGATCATGCTTTGCAGCATCCCATAATCCCCTCTGTTTCAGCCCTGTTTCAAAAGTGCTGATTCTCTGTCTGTTACGTTAGATGAAAATAAGGAGCCGCTCCCCACGCTCCTCTGAGAGACATTTGGTTAAAAAGGGATAGTGGTGGTCTAATGGATAGTGAGGTGGGGTGAAGATCGGAAGGTTGTGAGTTCAAATCCCACCAGGAACACCACCACTAGTGTGCCCTTGAGTAAGGCACTTAGCCCTTATTTACTCCAGGGAGAATGTCCCGGTAATTGTAAGTCGCTTTGGAAAAGCGTCAGCTAAATATAATGTAATGTAAAATAACACAATGGTGCTCTAGGAGGAGATTCAGTTGATGAGGTGTTGGGGGTTAACTTGGTTGGTGATTGGCTAATGGTTACACAAGCCAAAACATCGTTATGACATCATAAAGTGGGCAAAATCAGCTCATTTTCAGAGGATTTTATATAAATGGATCAGAACAAAAAGTGAGAGAATCTTTTTTTCCTGAAACTTTCAGAATCTCTTTACACAGAGGGGACACATGTTTATGTATAGAAGACATGAAAAAGTGGATTTCGCATAATAGGTGACCTTTAACAGTAGGTCTAAATAAGCACAAACATACATCAGAGGGGATGTTCTTCTCCTGTCAGCCGCACATATATCTGGCACACTTTATCCTCTTCCCTCCTCTTCCCTCTTACCTTGACAGCAACGTGCAGCTTGGCGGTCTTCTTGGAGGATCCAGAGGCTTCGTAAATGGTTCCATCGAGGTCCACGGACATGGTGAAGACTGGAGCGTGAACCGGGCCCGACTGGGACAGCAGGCGGTACTGCAGCCCCGGCCGGATCTGGTTCAACCGCATCAGGGCGTTCATAGGCTGGTTGGAGTCTATGGCTTTACTGTCTAGGACTAATGTAAAGAAATAGAGAGGAATGGTTACAAGTAGGGCATATTAGGATAGATTTATTAGGGCTTCACAGGGGATGTACTGATTATCCAGCCCTAATTGGACAGACTGGCCCAATTCAGGGACACTGTACCCAATAAATCACATTTACTCAAAGGTTTCCCGCACACTCGTCGGTTGTTTTTTTACGATGAATAAAAGGTGCCTCTCTATTTTTCTCTCCTCTATTTTCTCTCCTTTTCAATCACTTTGCTCCACTTTGCCAATATCTAAAAATGCCTCTCTGTCTCCATTAGCCTTGATTCGTCTTCTCCTTGTATGAAAAAAGATCTGGGGACGGTTGGGTGGCCTACTAAAACGTTTGAAATCAATAGTATTGATCTGCCTCTAAGGGATAGGAGGAAGGTGGAAGGCAGAAAAGCAGACAGGGAAGACATTGAGACGGGGAAGAGAAGCAAAGCTTGTCTGTGGTTACGGAATATGATTACTTTCATCTCATGGCACTGCTTTGTTGATCAGATTGAATTCAAATAAATCCAATGCTAAATTAAACTTTTGTAAAATGGGATTTATTTTGTTGTTAATTTCTTGAAATGCATACTTTCCTTCACACTTCAAAATAATTGGGGACGCACAAGAAAGTAACATTGCTCGTCCTTCCCTACTTCTCGTACCTTTTCTTAGATTCCTCTTCATCTTCTTGATGAGGTCTTTGTCATCCATCGCTCCATCCTCATATGGCCTTTTCAGACCTAAACCTGGAGAGAAAGATGGAGGAAGTTACCAATCAATGAGTCACTACAAGAGATGTTTGTATGAGAGAACACACAGAGGCAGAGAAGACAAAGAATATGTGAAAAGAAGAATAAAGATGAATAAACTCACAGACAAGATCAACAGAATAGACATGCAGAGCAGCAACAGTCAACAATGACAAAGACATATAAACACATTGGCATCATTAGGCGCCAAAAGTCTTGAGTCAATTCTCTTTGAAATGGCTTCAAAAATGTGCCAACTTTCTCTTGCTGCACATTTTCATGTATTTTCACCAAGGCTAGGCCTGTTTTGGCTAACAGGCTGAAATATCGGAAATACAGTAAAGAGGCAATATCTGCAATACCTTTTTTTTTGTGGTGCTTCACATGTCAAGAATACTGACAGTGCTGCTGAGGTGCGAGTGTGTAAAAACATCAAATGCATCCAGAAAGCTCATGTGATACGTGAACAGATTTGATGGCAAGTCCAATCTATGTTCACAGTGTGCTATAGTTTTCATGTGAGAACAACAGACTGACAAGCCATTTACACAAACAGATTTACAGGCAGGTGGACATACCTTCTTTGTCTGACCAAGGGTATTTATGTGATGGTTTATTTGAGGGAAGAGGGTCCATTTCCAACACCTTGTAGATCTGTCCGAATGCCATGAGTCTCAGGGCATGCTGTAAAAGGCAACATATAGGGAAGATACATTCAAACCAGAGGAATTCTACCACTTACTTGATTTCCCATAATTCACTTTTTAACAACAACAGACCTCCAGTTTTCGGAGAAAAAAAACGTTGGGTTTGCCCTTTAAATGGAATGTTATGGAATGAAATACATTGAAAACATTTTCCTCTCTTGAAATTTGAGTCATGATGACACAGACCAATGATGTAAATGCCCTGTAGTTTGCTCCATGTATCCACGATACAAGCTTTCTACAGACAAACAATCGAATAATCAACTTCTTCAGCCGTCTTATTGTGATAAATGGTTATTTCTGTAGGAACTTGAAGTGGTAATAAAATAAAGCCAATAAAGCAGGAGTTTTTACATTCTGGTTGAAAAACAGACAGACAAGACATTAAGAGTCTTCAGGCTGATGTTCATCTTCGCACATGTAAGAAGGCCACGTCTGAACACAGAAGCAGTTGTGCAAACATGAATGTATGTAAATGTGCTCAGAATCTGTCAGATAATTGCATTAATATACATGTATAAAATCCACCTTGAGCTATCTTGCAACACAGACCATCACATTTGTGCTCAAAGATAGTTCATTTATTATTCTCGAATCTACTTTACACATACTCAATTTATACAAACAATGGGAAGTACACGCAGAATGGGTGACAGTGGCTCTGCTAATACAAAGCCATTAGGGAGGTGGAGTGTCTCAGATATTCATGAGTCTCCACGCAGCTCATTGACGGAGCAGCTCCCTCTCCTCTATCTACTCTTGTATCTGCTCCGATACAATTATCCCCATTGACATGCAGGCCTCGTTCAGGCTGCCTTCAAAGGAAATGGACGGCAGGATTCACTAAGCCATGCGGCTCAGAGGCTGCCCTGCTCAGTGGAGTGTGTGTGTGAGGAAGGACATGGAGGGACGCGCGCCCGAAGCGCATGCACAAAGATTCTGTCCTCGGGGTGTCAGGGATGGATTTATGGCTAGCAATGGCAATAGTTTCCCACACGATCGTTAAAATTCAGCACCACACACCACGCTCTGAGGACGTGCACGCTCGAACAAGTGTGTGTGTGCGTGCGTTTTGAGTGGTTTGGGTGGTGTGGGGTCTTTCTGTCTGGTAATAGGCATGTTGCTTACTGATTCCCACAAACTGACAGCTCAGGGCAAATGCAGCTGGGTGATAACAACTGTGTCTTCAAGTGGAAGTGTGTGTGTGTGTGTGTGTGTGTGTGTGTGTGTGTGTGTGTGTGTGTGTGTGTGTGTGTGTGTGTGTGTGTGTACCTGTGCACGGGAGGTAATGGCCTCAGCCTGCTGGTCTGTCATGTTGGTTAGTGTGTTTGTTGGCTCTTTCTCACACGGGTCGTGTAAACCTGGACCACCTGGGGGAAGCGACAGGAACACAAAGTCAGTTGTTGTCACTTTGCGCTCTGTCACTGCAGCTCGGCGACATTTAATTAAGCTTCACTTCACTGTCATTAAACAAGTGACGACAGGAATCTTGACAATTAAAGTGGACAACAACAGGAGCTAAAGGAAAGTGTACCTGGTCATCTTGCCTGTGATGTATTCAAACCAGTCACTTAACATAAAAAGGTAAAACCCTTCAAACTTTAAGTGTGACACAAATTTGAATAAATATTCTAGTTGGCACATTCTTTGTAAAATAAACTAGAGCTGTTTATTTTTTTTAGCATTTTGTTAATCATTCTCAAATATCGCTTATTTATCTTTTAACATATTCTAAAAGACATCTCAGTGCTTTCTTAAGTTGGCTTCAGTCTAGTGGGACATCACTTGCTTTTGCCTCCACATCTCTCACATTAAGTCAAAGGAAACTCAGCCTTCACGTACTTCTGAATAATTGAATTCCTGCCAAAGATGCACAACATTTGGTAACAGAAACCCCTTCAGCTGCTCCTAATTAAAAGGCTCATGTAATGATGACCTTCCTCAGACAGCTGCGCTCTGCTGGGTCATTGATGATGTCTCGACCTTTCACAGAAGCAGCTCTAAAACGTGCCAGGCAGAGCCTCCACGTGTCAGCTCATCGTCCCTTGCGATATCCACCAGCGAGACCAATTTGCATAAAAACCCACATTCTTCAGTGGGGTTTGCTCTAATCTGCCCATCTGTATATGCATGCGTCCACTAGGCTCCATACCTGGTAGCAGTATGCCTGAGGCCACACACTCCATGACTCGACGCAGGGCTTCTCCGGCCCCCAGAGGTCTGTTGCAGGTGGCGATTGCCTTCTCGCAGATAAGCTCTAAAGGCTGCAGGAATACAAACACAAACACAAATATGAAAATGCAGCTCTAAAAAATAACAATTATTGTAATATGTGATCAAACATGGGGCGTGTTGACTGATACTTATATCTAAGAAGAATCTCTATCTGTTCCTTACTGTGATATTTTTGTTTCAACAGTTACTTTATTTTGTTTCTTTATTATTATTGTGTTCTATTTGAGCTTTATGTTTTACCTTGGGTGAATACTGTTATTCACTCTGACCCTGTTGCTGCTATAAACGCCCACATTTCCCCACAGGGATACATAAAGTTCCATCTTATCTTATCTATTAAATGTTGGATCCACGTTTTCTCACTTAACATACTTATTTTGCAAGATTAACATCACATCTAGAGATCATAATGAGGATCTGTTATATAGTGTACACTGGATTATATACTTGTATGAGCCAACCAGTTCAACTATGGATGATTGTGGGCACAATTCTTAAAATTCCAGTAACAATATGGACCTCCCATTAGATTAGGAAGATGAGTAACATTTTGGAAAAACGCACAAATGCACAAATGTCAGCATACAAGTGTATTCAAGTTCAAGAGGGCTGAACAGGTCATTACAGCAAACACTCACCCATCCCTTGAGAGGTTCCCAGATGGAGTGTCTATTGCACATGTCTCTAAGTATCCTGAGAACGATAACGCAGGACTTGAGCCCGTTCACTCGAGCCTGAGAGCGACCGAGGAGATGGAGGGGGGGAGAAGAAGGAAATTGAGTACAGGAGGAGGGGTATTTGTGCAAACACAGTTAGATACTGTAAACAGCCTGCTGTGCACAACAAAGACACATAATGAAGTGATTATATCCGTGTAAAACCCCACAGAGAATAACTATCCCACTTTTAAGACAATTAACGTTATGAATTGAAATCACTGGCATGTTTTACAAAAAATGTTTCAGAAATGATAATATTTTTTTGGTATTTACCTTTAGAAAATAACTTAATTCTGAACTACAATGTTGTCAGTAAGGTAAGTGAGGTGGGAGATAGATGGGGAAAGGTATGGGAGGGGAATCAAAGGGAAGCATTGACATACTGTACAGAGCAGGCAGGTTCACATAATAGCCAAAAAGAAAAACAAGTATCAACCATTGCTTTTGTAGCCTTACGATTCATCTAACACCTAAAGTCTATCGTATATATGTGGAAAAAATACAGATTTGGAGAATTTGAAACATAGTGTAATGATGTAATATTTATCCCTTTTTGTTCATGTTGAACATAATTTGCAATTATTCTATCTAATTGTGTCACCCTCCTATCTATTGTGGATTAACTTAATCTGTGTGAGTATAAATAAAGCCCCCACAGCGTTATCTGACAGTGAGTGTCTGGTCTCTGGGTGAATCGTCAGGCTACAATAAGCACCGGGCAGGAAGACAGGAAGTGAGTGGGTGCCGACCTGGAACCACTTGGCGTGTCGCAGCGCTGCCAGGGCCAACAGACATCTGTGTCTATCCAGCACCTCCCCCTCCTCCTCCTCAGCCTCCACTCTCTGCGCAGCAGCACCCAACACTGCCACAAAACAATAACAACCCGATATAGAGAACGTGAAACACACACACGTCAGGTCTGAGTGTGTGTGTTTGAACTGTGCGTGTGTGAATGTGTGCAGACACACTTGGAATTGTGTGTGAGAGCAAACATACACACACAAATGCATGGATATTTTTTGTTGGTACATACAAGGTGCTTTTCATGCCATAAAGTTGTTCCTCTCCTTGTAGAAAGAAGCGCTGTCTCTCTACAGGTTGTGTTTCAACACTGTGATCAGTCTATCAGTGTTGACTGCATCACATGTTGACTTCTTAACCCATATTAATACAGGTTGCTTGTATGAATATGTGCTAACAATTACACGCACTATTAAACCGTGATTTAGTAGTTTACAACCATCCAGTCACTGACAAGTCAGCAACCAGGGTCACAAGAGAGGAGACAACTTTGTGAGATGGAAAGCCCCCCCCCCCCCCCTCCAGACATATACTAGACAAATACTTAAGGAGTGTTTGATTTAATGTGAGGGCATTGTTGGGACACATCCATTCATTTGGCTGTGCCCAGCAAGGTAAATCAACCTCTCCTTTACGTATTTGAGGAGGATTTCGTTTATTTTGATCCAGTCTGCACCAGGCAGGAGTCAAAATAGGAGTTTTTATTTTTTCTTCTGGATTACTTAAGGTGCACCTGATTTCACAGGCTCATATAGAAATGGTGCAGAGAAAGCAATTCAACTCCCTGTCTGGGCAGATGAAGAATCAAGCGTTTCTAAAGTAGAACTAAAAGGAAAAAAAATCTAAGAGAGTTTGACCCAGGGTCAGACAAACACAACACAGAGGAAGGATCAAGGCAAGGGTTTAGTCAGAGAATCGTGGTTGGTAAAAAAGGAGCATTATTGCACTTTTTATATGTATTCGTTTGATTCATGCCGCCGAGCACGCCAGGATGGTTGACTTACCACCCTCTCTCCAATTCTCCAAGTCAACACAAAATCTATGGTGTGCAAGGCGAGCTGAATCAAACGCAGCCGTGTATGAATGAGTGCGGTTACATGGTGTTTCTGGAGAGGGTTTATTGTGAGCGGGACCTACTGCTAGTGACATAAAACACACTAAAGAGCCCTATGGGTCTCTCTGAAAACACAACTAGGTAAATATTTTCCTCATCACTTTCCCGTGAAAAGAAAATCCTTCCCTAAAGAGGTATTACGTTGAAATGTCAGATGTGTAGTAGCACGAGCAAGATGACATCTATTTCACATTATCCCTGGACTCATATGGCCATTATCACAGCGTAGCTCTTCCCCTATGTGTTACGAATGCAGTGGTGTGTGTATTCGTGTTACGTTGTGATGTATAATGGTGTATCTCAAGGTCTGTCAGTGATCCCAGCTGCATTTGGGATTGCTCTGCAGCTAGTGGATCATTACAGCCTTTCTCGTCTTGCTTGCTTGTCCTCCAGCTGCTCTCTCAAACGATCTGCCGGCCACTGCCTCACTTAGCGCTCTTTTTTTCATCTCCTTCTGTGTTACTGACGCCATCCTCTCCCTCAGACTGACTGGAAAAATATCCCTTTGCTGCTGTGTCTCCTTTAATTTACTGTCGCATCACCCTACCTCCCGCTCTGTGACCACCCTACGAAGCGAGCTGTATCTGAGCTTAAAGAGCACGCAGGGATTAAATCACTTATATTTAAAGCAAATATTCAACTATGTATCAAATCAAACACAGTACCCTTGATATACAGGGTGACTGATGTGTGTGGCAGATAAACATAACCAAGCACTATTTTAATTAAATATATTAAATGCCTTACAGAAAAAATACATTGTGTACATAATACATTGCTGTTGATGCTTTAAGAGAGCAGGAGGAGGCGAGACATTGGACAACACCACTGGTGTGTCTGACTATCAATACTTGTGTTAATGTGTTAAGGTGTTAGACCCTGCCTTTAATGATGAGACCCTATTAGTCATATTGGCTCACATCCCTTAACCGCCAGGTGCCTTGACAAATGAGTAGCAATTAGACATCCAGTGTGACAGATATCTGTATCCCTCTGGGACAAAATTAAAGTGTCTTGTGCTCCGTGTGTTGCGTGTGCATGCCTCTTAAAGAGAAATATACGAGCGGTCCTCTCCGTCTTGCCGTGGCATGACGTACGACTGACCTCAGCTCTATCTCTCATCTCTCTCTGAGACCTGAGTGTCTAGTTGGACAGGAGCCACAGGATGCATGGGCAGTTTGCTACTGCTCCGTTATTGATTTCTATGGCCTTGCCTCGCCGTCCCACCTCCCACAACCAATTATAATCAGCTCCTGCTACCCCTGACAACGTGTGGGGGGGGATTGTCATTAGACTGAACACCAGGCTTCAGCTCTGGAATGTGTCCTGTAGCTGTCTTGTGTCAGCAGAAGTTAAAGAGGGCATGCCTTTTGTTGGCTTGAAATAAAAACAGTTCTATATACATATTATACAAAGTGAGATGTGTGTTAAAAATAGAGGGAAAAACTACAACTGATGTGTTCCTACCTCGCCCATTCTTCTTCTCCTCCTCTTCCTCCTCCACCTTTTCATCCTCCACTTCCTCCTTCTCCTCCTCCGCCTCTTCCTCCTCATGTCCTTCCTCCCCATTCTCCAACTCTTCCTCTTCCTCCTCCTCTTCCTCCTCGTCATCCCTCATGGTCGGCGAGGTGAGGGTGATGGTCAGTGTGAGTTTGGGCTCGGTTGTAGTTCGTACCAAAATGGCCGCCTCGGGCAAGGAGCTCGTGACCTCGTATTTCTCTTCTGTCAGCTTCTGTCATGTGTCAGACAGACATAACTGCACGGTCAGAGGCCAAGGTCACAACATGACTTGGTGCATATGAAAAATAAGCAAATATATTTGAGCCTCACGCCGCTTCAACATTCAATATCACCAGGAATGACAGGAGAAATATCAAGTGAATACTGTACATGAGAAATAACACATTAGCATTGCAAATACTGTGTCTGGGGATATTATTTTATTCTGGTGCCTTAGATGTGACTTGCCTATCCACAGATTATAATTGGCAAAACAAAGACCTGTTCCAAGTATTTATAACAATACGCAAATGAAGAAAGGGCTCTGAATAAAAACTGTAAAATTAAATCATCTAATGATAAGAGGACAAGAAACTCTTGAAAGGTGAAGTAATAGTGTATACTGTATTACCAACACTGGTGCAAGCTCTTTCTGAATTGTAGAGGCATTGTAACCATCGTGTGTGTCTGTTTACATTGTTTCTCAGTGTCAGACATGCATTGTGAAATTGTATTGAAATGTTCACGATGCTCCATTCAGTCCGCTTTCTAAAGCAATCAATTACTGCTGACCTCTGTGGTCAGGACTGAGAAGTACTGAAGATAATGAATTCATGTCAGTATTCACAGCGGCCACATTTGTTACTCGGTACAAATGCATTTCAGCACACGTGCCTACAAACAAGAATTAATGGGATAACAACCACTGCGACAACGACCCGTAGACTCGCCCACTAACACACTTAAAGGAATGAACAAACATCAACACACAGAAACCTGCAGGCAAAAACAGGAACACACAGACTCACAAATGCAGTTAAAACGATAACTCTAAATATTGAATAAGATGATAAGTAAACAAGTGAAGGAGTATATGCTGCTCTGGTGCTATTTTCTAGCAGACTATGTGTTTGTTTAAGTGTGTGTGTTTGCATTTCTTATACTGTTGGGCAATAAATCTGTCATCCAGTTACATTATGAGAACCTAGGTCCAATGAGGAGGCACGAAACTGAACCATAGAAGGTCCATCACTTATGTTAGGGCTTAGATTAAAGTAAGCTTCCAGGACATTCATGCAAGGCAATGCTGTGTCCTCCCACACAACAAAAACAAGTGTCTCTCGGTGTGTGTGTGTGTGTGTGTGTGTGTGTGTGTGTGTTTGTCTGTGTGTGTGTGTGTGTGTGTGTGTGTGTGTGTGTGTGTGTGTGTGTGTGTGTGTGTTTGTCTGTGTGTGTGTGTGTGTGTGTGTGTGTGTGTGTGTGTGTGTGTGTGTGTGTGTGTGTTTGTCTGTGTGTGTGTCTGTGTGTGTGCATTGCTAAGACTGCTTAAGTGAGCAGTGAGTCGCAGAGGGCCCATCTACATCCCATTTGCCCCTGATGAGAAAATCAGAATCTCTGGTCACTGGGCTGAGCCATTAGATTACCTCCCTACCCACACACTCAGAAACACACACACACACACACACACACACACACACACACACACACACACACACACACACACACACACACACACACACACACACACACACACACACACACACACACACACACACACACACACACACACACACACACACACACACACACACACACACACACACACACACACACACACACACACACACACACACACACACACACACACACACACACACACACACACACACACACACACACACACACACACACACACACACACACACACTCTGCCATTCACTCCCTCACACCACTTAACTGCTAAAGAGAACAGGCAGAGAAGAGGCACCGAGGCAGAATTTATTCATTGAGTAATTTCTGCACCAGCCGCCCAGGTCGTGGAGTTTTACCACGTTAGGTTATTGGAAAAATATTTCCCCTCTGACAGATTTTTGTGAAACCAAAGCTGCCTTGATAGAGCTGACAAATGTCTCGAGGGATTAAAAAAAAAAAAGGCCTCTTATCTTTAGGAGCTTCTTAGAGGAAAACAGTCTAAACCTTTGAATCCCTAGAGATCATTCAAAATGACCAGCGAACAAATACAGGAGTAAAAGTTAAGGATCAGTGTGTTTTGTTTTTCTGTGCCAGGACTTGTTAATGAGGAAACATGACACTGAAGCAGTGACAAGAGCATTAATCACAGGTGACTCATACATACTAACACCACTCTCGACTTCTCACTTGACGGCATTGCAGTCTCTTGCCTGGTTACGCCAACACTCACGACGCTTCTCTCTACAGTACATCTACACATCATAATATGGGAGCTTTGATATCTGACATTGGGGAGGAAGTTACAATACAACTACAGTTTCTTAGATTACATTTTGCAGTTGCATTGTGTGTGTTAGTAAGAGAAGCATGAACGTGAGTGTGCGTCTGTGTCTCTAACCTCTATCTGTGTGGGTAAATGTTGACAGACAGTGTCCAGCAGTGTCTGTGTGGGTTTGTCTCTGCACATCAGCACCAGCTCCAGGTCCATGTCTCCTTTGATCAGGAGGCCTTTGGCCACCAGGCCGATCCTCATTACTCCACACAGCACGGCACCATTAGTGGGCTCTCTGTTTTTAAATGGGAAAATGAATGACAGGTAACATTAGTAACTCATGTTGATTTGACTGTAAAGACAAACATATTTCAAGCTTATAGGGTAGACAATTCTGCATCCTGATTTTTTTTGTTTTTAATGTACTGTAAGGTCAATTACTTTTTATTTATTTATCTAAGACAATGAGGTTATGGTTGTGGTTTTTATGTCACTTTGTAAGCAGATTATGAAAATGTACCAGCCCGATGTTCATGAAAACTGTAGAATTGGCCACGCCCATTACATTAAGGATTTAGGGAAGGACTTATAGAAACAGCCTTCGCAGAAGTCTGCATTCTTTACAGAAAATGTTCAACCTCTTTTTTCTAATATAATCCCATGACTCACAACAAAGGATATCTTAATATGAATCAGTATTTGATGTAATCTCTGGTGAGTAGCTGCATGATTAAAAGATTAAAAATACAAGGTGCCAGTTAAGATTGTAAAAATGAGATCTGACGAGACAATTTAAGACATTAATGAGAAAGTAGTGGACCCTTAATAAAAGATTCATGAAGATAGCCGACCATGGTGCAGTGCCCAGAGATTGTCAAGTGGTTGGTTAAGTTAATTTTCTCCGGAGCTGCACATGCTCCTGCTGTTCATATAACTCTATGCCAGAAAGCAAAATGAGTGTATTTCAGAAAAAGATAAACAATTAAGTAACATTTTAGTAAGAGAAACAAGCAAGAGGACATTGCCTCTCACCTCAAGTGTAGGCAATCTGATCAATCTGTTCAATAGAAACATTAGTATCATGTCTAGTATTTGTCATTCTACTCCACCTGTAGCTGTCACTGGAATCCTCCGTTTCTTCGCTGGGCTTGTCACCTGGATTGTCCTCCTGTGTGCTGTCTGCTGGTTGGCTGTCCACCTGGCTGTGGGCGTCACTGTTGGAGTGATCCATCCAATCAGAGACGTGTTTGAGGGCGCACTCGACGGTGGACACCAGCGTCTGAACGGCTTCCAGCTCTTGTGAGGAAGGGTAGATGGTGGAGTGTTTCGCCATGACATGGCGGTCATCGTTACTGAAGGACCGGAAGGACCTCTGGAAAGAACAGAAGAAGAATGAGGAGTCAGTACAAATATATAATGCACATTCTGATTAAATTGTGAAAACAGAAAAGAGGCACACACACACCTGGACACACACAAATACACACAGCAAGGACACACCTGGAGGGAGGTTTTCAACAACAGGTGGAGCTTTAATCCATCAAATTGAGCTTTAATCTCCCCTGCCTGAAATCTCACACCGTTTGCAAAAATACTCACCACCACCACCGAACGGCAAAAGAAATTCAGGACAAACACGCTTACTGTCTGTCCCACTAAGTGCACGTACAAGTGGCTTCTTTATAGGTTGCTTTGGTGCAGACTGAACATTCATCTCTTTTATGGTACACAAATCAAATGTTAACTCAGTGACAGCTTCCATTTACCCCTGACATGCATGCATGGTCACATGCACACATCAGGGATTCATCTGACCATCCTCCTCAAATCCTCACTACCTGTCATATTTCAAATCAGACTTTATGGCCTGGGTATTTATGTCAGCTATATACTCTTAGTTGCTCATGCTCACTCTCCGGGAGGTAGGAGGAGAAACACGCTGGAAGTAGGAGATCAGGTGGGAGAGTAAACAACATCAAATAGAAGGGGTAGAGGAGGGCTGTGGGAACAGTACAGCATGTTTAAAAGGGAACAAGGACATAAAACGGTTGCAGCAGGGGAGGATGGATTCAAAGACGGATGGAGAAGTGAAGAGATGAAGGAGAGGAGCAGGTGCAGCTGAGGCCTTTGTGAGTCGCACACTCTGCAATTAATACCATCCAGATGGGTCCCTGTGCATTCATATGAAAGTGTGAACTATATGTCATCTGTTTACATCTTTCATATGTCACAGAATGTCAGCAGGTGGCTTTTAATTGGAGGGAATATCTAAACATCTGACCAGTGGGTATTGACATTATGTAATGTTATATAAAACTGATACAACAGTGAATATTAAGCGGCCATGTAGAGAGAGATACATCATGGGACAATAAGAAAAATAACATTGAGAGGGATTTAAAAGATCCAACAGCAAAACACATTTGCTTTTTAACATTTCTGTTGTACTTTTAAATTCTCTTTTCTTTGTCTATTGCTGTTGTGATATTTCATAGATCACGAAGGCATTGATTTGAATTCATCTTGATCATTGTAATTCAGTTTGGCTTGGTCCGGCTTTTTGTCTCTTCCTTCACTCTGTCTGTGTTTTTTGATGATATCATATCTGAGAGGAATAATTATGTTTACACAGTATTGTTTACATCATGAGTTGGTAACATGCATCTAAAGAATGAGGTTCATTTTTAATCATTAGGGGGTTTTGCACTATGCCGGGGAGCCTGAGGCACGTTTAACATGAAGAGGCTGCTCTCAAGACGCCGCTTATCTACAAGACCCACATTTCCCTTTATTCGCTACATGCACACACACACACACACACACACACACACACACACACACACACACACACACACACACACACACACACACACACACACACACACACACACACACACACACACACACACACACACACACACACACACACACACACACACACACACACACACACACACACACACACACACACACACACACACACACACACACACACACACACACACACACACACACACACACACACACACACACACACACACACACACACACACACACACACACACACACACACAGAGAAGGGATGACCTTTTTCGTTGTAATATGGATAGTGTGGCTCCAGCGCTGCTATCAATCTACTTGAAATCCAAGGACCAACAGCGTGCACTCACCCACTTCATCCCATTCCTAATTGAACTGGTGACACACTCTTCCAGCAGAGAGAGTGAGATAAAGCTTTTAACAGAATGGAGGACAGGCTCAGCATCACAGCCTGTGTAGCTCACTTTGTATAGTGGCACACATTTTCCGCAATGTTTTTTTTTTTTATCTCTGTTCCTACATTACTGCTAGGACTCATCAACAATTGAGATACCTGAAAACTGTTTTCCAATATTGAAATTCTTCCTCTTCATATCTTGTTATGATCGCCATTAACTACTGAATTTCCCCCACGGGGATTAATAAAGCTCCATCTTACTGTATCTTATCTTGTCTTTTATGCACATCTCCATTTGACATTTTCAGCTAGCCAATATTTTTTAATTGAAATCAGTTTTTATTCATCAGTGTGATGAGGCATGTGTCAAAAAATGATTATGCAATAAGAGGGGCAACAGGATGTGTTAGTCACTTTTATGGCACATACATTCACAGGTGGAGTGATTACTGGTGTCTTACCTGTCGTACAACAAAACTTGCAAATCTCTTCAGCTTGTGTGTCAGCTGCAGACCTTATTTCAGACTTCTAACCACAAACATGTTCAAAACACAATTGACTTCCAGAAGAGGGAACAGGAAGTGGTGAAATGCTTTTTTCAGGGTTTGAGTGCTCATTACTGCACCACTTTATTTATACTGTATCTAACTGGTGTTTTACCTCTTGTCTTCATAGAAACATTTTATTTTTGCTTCGGCCGGGACGACAACAATCACTGGGAGTGTGTTCCTACGTGCACGATCCTGTGTGTATCTTTACACTTGTGTGCCTTCACAGAGCAGTGTTTAACAGACCAACAGACGTGGATTTTATGAGCCGTTGCTAATGTGAGCTTCTGCAGCTATAAACCACACTGCGAAGAGGGTCCGTGTATCTGTGTGTGTGTTAGTGTTTCAGTATTACTTGACCACGGGGGAGTTGTTGCCCAGCCGCTCTGATCACCATGTAAATCAGAGCAGTTAGGGAGGACTCACTGACAGGAATCGAGCCCCCCCCCCCCCCAGGGCAGAGTCTGCCCAGATAATGTTGCAGGCATTTAGACAAGTGACGTGATAAGTAAGCTAATGCGGCCAAGATAGAAACTGATGCAGGATTTCACAGTTTCACACCAATTTCAGAGAAAGGTTGAGTGGAAATGTCACGGTAGCCTTCAAACGTAATGATTGACTGTGTGTACAGTAATTCATAACCCTCTTCAAAATTCTCCAATCTCCAAGAAAAAAAGCGTGTGGTTGTCCTTGGATCCACTCTGACCGGCACATAACCCAGAGGTCAATCACACAATATGCTGTGTGCATGTGTGAGTGAGAGCCATAAGACATAGACCTCTATCAAAATGCCTGTAACAAACCCAAGTGTCACTAACCAACAAAATTAGACTGTGTCCGATTTCAGCTCGATCCTTGGAAGTGAAAATTGAGTTAACTTCCAAGGATCAGCTTCACTAAAAGTGTGCATGAGGCAAGAAATACGAGCACTGAAGACCTTCACACATGTTATTAGAAAAGCCAACAGTTTACCTATATTGTTTCCATACTGCCACTTCAAGCACTTTTCTTTTTGAAGTTCCTTATCCTGATTTCTAAGTGGCAATTAGGTTTGAATAATTGCAATCTATATCCAGTGTTCCCCCTACCATTGTCTCTGCGGGGCGCCAAATTGCAACTAATCTATCTACTGTCACTTTTCACATTGAACATGTGCTCTTTTATTAACTAAACTAAACACTTTCATTTTAAGTTATGAGTTTAGCGATTTTGACCCTAAGAAACACCAATGCATTAATCAATAACAATAATCCACAGCTCCTCTCTCTGCTCCAGAGGATTTAAAAAAATAAAATATCCCAACAACACTATTGCACAAAGCTTTTAGACCACACACTTACCAATTACACTCCATTTCATGCTCCAGTGAGGCCGACCGGCTGGCAGGTCCGCGTTACATAACCACATTACACAGCATGTACAACTCGCTGTGTAATAAACTAATGTGCACACGTACCAACACAATAAAAAAATGTAACGTATCGTAACAGAAACTCATTGGTCACTAAATATAAAAGTATGAACGACATAAGCGCATAAAACCCATACAATCAATTACTGACAGTATCAGATTACCTCCATCACTACCAGACATTACCCCCCCCCCTAACCCATCCTGAGCTTAATGCCCTGCAGTCAAAGCATTTCAGTTCAAGGTGTTGTGGTTAGACACGCACCCTGTCAGTGCTTCACTTTAGAGGCTGCTGAATCCAATGAGTCCCCTCTCTGTCTCTTTCACTCTCTTCCTGTCTCTCTGTGGCCATCTGCTATACATTACATGACCCGATGCCAAGGACAAGACTCACTGGTATGGTGTCAGCTGTGTCTGGAGTCTCCTAAACCTGTTTTTTTATTTTCAATTCTACAGAAACCTTCTATTTAGGAGCATTGCACTGTGAGTGTGTGTTTGTGCGAACGGAGAATGCCTGAGGTGTTTGTGAGTTCTTATTTTTAATAAGTCATGTGCCTAAAGTGCATACCGAGTGCTTGGGTGACAGCACACGCTGCGAGGTATTGTGAAGAGAGACTGAGAGATGAGGCAGAGAAGAGGACAGAGGTGGAGAAAGCTTCAGAAAGTAAAGGGAAGCTGAGAGAGAAGAAGATGCAGGGATATAAAAACAAACTGGATTTTAATATTCATAGCCAGCTGCAGAAAGAAAAGTTTGTTTTAACGCAAGCCCAAACATTCTTATAATGCAAAACTACACTGAAACCCAGAAAAACTAATTGCCGTTTATACCACGCTAAAACACTATATTTCAGGAGTGGTATTTGACAAAATGTCACACCTCTTTAGCCTAACATGAAACCAAGTAAAGTTGAAGGATAAGAGAACAATTCTAAACCTTCAAAAACCCATCAAAAAAATGTCTCGGAGTGATGGAACAAGCAACACACACAAATAAAAAACTGTCTCAGTAACATCCAGCCGCCTAGGGGAGATTGCATTAAAAATTCATCCTGTGATTTATCTGCACTCTGCTTGGCAAGCCGACCCGACACACTCCGCTATCCTGTTTTATTGGGCTCTCTCTCACTTCCTCGCGCTGTCCTTCACATTACCACATGCGTGCATTCACACACGCATGCCCACAGAAGCAGGGGAAACACACATCAAAATAAATGTGAAAAACTGCAAAACTTATAACAGGCTGTCCATTTCAAGACCGAACTCTCAGCTGCTCGTTTTCAACATTTTCAAAAAAGGAAACAGGCAATACACAACATGTCATCCTCATCAGCTAAATGACCACACTGTCATGTTTCAGCATCAACCATTTTCATCTGAAGTCTGCTCATCAATCCAGATTACAAACAAGCCTCGTAGAATACAGTACCCAGTCTAATATGAACTAAAGGAAGAGATGTGATTAAACAAGCCCTTTGCCCTCTTTAATTTGTCGGCATGGTTTTAAAGGTTTATGGTCTGCCTATTAAATATTATGACCTGACTGCTCAAAGCAGATGAGCAGACATTACATCGCTGCTGTCCATGGTATTAGCGTATTGAGTATGGCCATTTATACAAGAGGGAAATACCAGAACACAATAAAATAGACATAAAATGATGTCATATGCGAAGAATGGTAAAATGTCTTAATGAAATACGTTTTCCCGTTTTAACAAAAGCTTTTCAAACCTTGCAGATTTTATTTTTAATGGGATGTCTTTTACTAAAATGCACATGACAGATGTTGTAGAGATGAGGATATTTTATATTCAACATAACATGAAAAGCAGAACAGAAACCTCCAAACTGTTAAAACGTTCCACTTGTCTTCTCTAGAAACTGAGCAGCAACTAATGATGACATGATAAAAAGACAGAGCTATTCAACATCCCAGACAGATACAAAATAATCAAGCCAAAATGTGTGTGTGTGTGTGTGTGTGTGTGTGTGTGTGCGCGTGTGTGTGTGTGTGTGTGTGTGTGTGTGTGTGTGTGTGTGTGTGTGTGTGTGTGTGTGTGTGTGTGTGTGTGTGTGTGTGTCAAGAGAGCGAATGGAGGCACAGAGAGACACTGCGGGAATGTGTACTCATTAAATGCAGAAAGCTCATAGGAAAGTCGATAGAGAAGCCGTTTGGAGTATCGTGCGGTTTGGGGATGACACCCCTGCCAAGGTCATCCACAGTCTTTGCTGCATCACAATAACTCGGGACGAATCACAACACTGTGTTTGCAAGACACACACACACACACACACACACGTCTCATTACCCTTGGTTATTTATGAGCTCAACCACGTGCCCTCATCTGCGGTGTCCAGCCTCAGCACCTCCAGCAACATCTTGTTTCCTCTCAATCATTCAGTTTTTCTCCCATTTCCTCCTCCCTCCATTCTTCCTCCCTCCCCCCCCTATCAACCACTCTTCCAATCTTTTCCTTTTTCCCACTCACATTTCCTCCTTCCTCCTCTTGTTCTAGCTCTTAATAATTCATCTTCTGCACGGCTCCCCCCTCAGGGAAAAGCTCCCACTGTCACAGGCCAAGCACATTAATCAATCCCTCGTCTCTCTCTCTCTCTCTCTCTCTCTCTCTCTCTCTCTCTCTCTCTCTCTCTCTCTCTCTCTCTCTCTCTCTCTTCTCTCTCTCTCTCTCTCTCTCTCTTTCTCTCTCTCAGCGCTTTACCTCCCTTCTCTCCCCCATTTCTCTGCTTCACACCTCTCTTTTGGCTTCCCATATCCTTTACGCGTACATCTGTCATGTTTCTGTCCATCATTTTATGTTTTTATGCTCTTATCTGCCCCCCACTTGTCATTCTCCCCCTCAGCTGCTCTCTTGGATCCTTTAAAACGCCCTTTCCTCCTTTTTAACCACAGACTCTTTTTCCTGCCTCTTATGCCTTTCAAAACGTGTTTCTTTTGTAATTACATAAGAGAGAAAAAACGGAAATTCTATTTTGATACAATGAAAACGCTTTTTATTAAACTCTAACAAACGGCAGGTTGTTGAATTACACGTCATTCAACTTTGGAAAAAGATATTGACAAGAACAAATTAATTGACTTTGAATCAAAATGTAAAAGAAAAACAGCCGGGAGTATTTCAAATGATTGGGTTTTGTTTGGCTTTTTGTTTAACACATCGTCTTGTGTTTTTTATTGAGTTTTTAAATATTTTCTAGGTCTCTGTTGTCCCTTTTCATCCTTTGTTCCCCAAGTTAACATATGTCCCTATAGTTCCCCTAGTCTAACCAAAGCCTTACACTCAAGTCTGCACAAGCTCTTATCAAGTATCTCTCTATCTTTGAAACACACACACACACACACACACACACACACACACACACACACACACACACACACACACACACACACACACACACACACACACACACACACACACACACACACACACACACACACACACACACACACACACACACACACACACACACACACACACACACACACACTGTTGTTGTGTCTAGAACAAGTCATCGGCTTGAACTCTCACACCCTGAAGTCTGTAGAGTATTTCCTGTCGACTCTATTTTGGATAATTCACCGGAATTCAAGCAAGCAAAAACCACAACACAGGCATCACACACACACACACACACACACACACACACACACACACACACACACACACACACACACACACACACACACACACACACACACACACACACACACACACACACACACACACACACACACACACACACACACACACACACACACACACACACACACACACACACACACACACACACACACACACACACACACACACACACACACACACACACACATACAGGCAGAGTGTATTACCATGCCTGCAGGAGGGGTGGTTGCACGTTTCCTTCCTTCTGACGCCCTGCTCGTGGAGTACTTGGGCGGGTGGTGGGGGGTGCAGAAGCAAGGTTACCGGTCAGGATGTTGCTGTCACGCCGTTTCCGCTCCTCATGTGCTCCCCTGTCTCTCTGGCTACCGCTCTACGAGAGGTTGTTCTTCTACAGGGATGGAGAAACAGAGAGAGAGAGAGGAAAGGTTGATAAGTGCCTCAAATACTACAGGAGGGAGGTAAATGGGGAACGGCCGTTTTTACAATAAAGAGGCACAAAAAAGGCATAAATGCAGGTATAAATCAAAACACTTCAAAACAAACACAAAGTCAGAACCATTAGAGTAATCTAACAAACATTAAGGGTAGCATTCAACCTGGAAATGTTTTACCCTGAAACCCCCAACCCCTCTATCCAGCTCTCTCTCACACACAGTTTTTTAGAAATTGGTGCAGTCCCCGTTCTTTAGTAAAACATCTGAAAGAATAACTGATCAACCCATGTGGAGATAGACATGTGGGCACACACACACACACACGGCTTCATTCATTTTTCATGAGCCGGCATGGTTTTGAGGGAGGGGGACGTGATACAAACATGTACTTGTTTTCATACACTGGGTTAGATACACATCCAAACACACACACACACACACACACACACACACACACACACACACACACACACACACACACACACACACACACACACACACACACACACACACACACACACACACACACACACACACACACACACACACACACACACACACACACACACACACACACACACACACACACACACACACACACACACACAGCATTGTAGATGTTATTTAGATATTCTACTAGAAAAAGATATAGAGGACCTCTGAGATGACAATGATTGTGTCATCAAATATGGAGAACACATGATGATCTTTTGTTTCACACATAGTATGCATAGTGTTAAAATAATTGCACATAATTCATTTTAAGGAGAATGCTACAACAGTAAGCCTATACCATGACAATCATGAATACACTGACATTTATATACCTTGTATAAGCAATGACAAATGAAATCTAATGTGTCACTGTGGGTACTGGGTAAACACTGGGTTTAACTATAAAGCACTTCTGATTCAGAGTAGAGAACAGTAGCGGGGGTTTGCAGAAAAAAAAGGGGACTGAGTGAACTCCGAGCTGAAATTGAAATAAAAATGTTTAGTGCTTGGTGAGAGCCGGGCCAGTGGGCTTTTTCCTCTACAATCTGTGACTGTAATAGCTCTAACCTTATCTTTCCTGTGCTTTTACTCCTCTCAGCAAATTGACTTGGCAGAAAAGTTATTCTGAAAACAGATGTAAAGGCTATATATAACTCGGAATATATTATTTTACATTCCTCATAAGGGATTTAAGATTTTCTAAAAAAGTATATTAGATGTCAACGTAACCCATAAATATATATGTATATATGAGATGTATAAACGTGAATGTAGTAACTGTGACGTCACCGGTTGGATTTTTGGAGAGTGAAAAAGCCTTGAGTTTGGCTGCAGCCATCTTGATTATTTTGCAACCAGAAGGGACATGAGAGGGTTTGGCAAAGTAGAACTGAAACTGAACTTGACATTTTTGGTCGACCAACATTACCTATTATTACCTAAAATTATAGACCAAATTGGAAAGTTTTAAGAAAACATCCAAACAAGACCATGTTAGCAACCTGTCAATCACAAGCCTGCTCCAAAGCATAAGCCGCTTTATCATCTAGTTTACTCTTAATTCGACCATCATTTTTTTTAATGTACATCTTACAGCTATAAAGAAGACTTTAAATGATCAATCGAAACAAAAAAATGATTATGAAAATGTTAACTGAGGTATCAAATGAAGTAACAGGTAGGGCCATTTTCTTATAGACTTCTACACAATCAGACTTATTTTGCAACCAGTGGATGTGCCCCATGCTGACGTCTTCAAAGAAGACAGTTTAAAGCATTGTCTTAGCTTTATATTAGAGCCGCTTAATGCAACCTTGAACTGCGATGAAGATACTTGTGACTTCTACCTTTAGCTCATCATCGGCAAAGTAAACTAAACATTGGGTGTTGTGTTGATATGAAAAGACAGGCAAGTTTTATCAGAGCGGAGCGAGACGAGGTGAACAGATACACAACGCTCCTATTCACAACATGAAATGTCAACAGTATCACCACTGACAGTACACAGATGCATCTGTTCACACTCAACCAAATGCAATGGCATTTATAGAGCGGTGCCTCTGTCAGCACAAGAGTGTAGGGGATGATTTTAAAAAGCTCTTCTAGATGCAGGGTTGTTTAAGCAGACAAACTAATTATGGAGCGCAGGTGGGATTTGGAAAATAAAAAGCCTTTGTGTATTATACAAAATTGGAGTATGGTCTTTGTCTAAAAAAATATAAAATGGCCATCAGTTTCCTCAAAGATATTCACTTTACAATAAAATAAAGAGAGAATAAAAGATAATCCTCACTTTGGAGAAGCTGAATAATGCCAATTTGTCAGGTGTGCTTGAGAAATAGATGAAACGATAAACAAATTATCCTAATAAGAAGCTACGTTTTTGGTTGATGTGCTAATCGTTTTTATCCAAAAATAGCCTCCAAAATGTACACCACAGTGCCAGAGCCTCATTACAACATTGGAGTTTTTTTTTTGTCAATTTATTGAACATGTCAGAAACAAAACATACAACAATAATAATAACATATATACTTTTTTTTTTCTCACTCATAATAATAATTATAACAAAATATAACAACAACAAAAAATGATACAAAAAATTCTCAAATAGTCTCTGTCATGTTCAACAGGGCAAAACCCATCATCTCTGAGAGATTAAACATCCACTGCACTGATATGGGAAGCATTTGACACCCTGGAATCCAGAAGAAAGTACACACGCATTCATACAAATACACTGTTTCTCTGCTGTTCAACTATGCACAGCTATAACTGGCATTTTTCATTTGTTATACACTCGACCCCATCAATAAACAGTATCTTTAATGTGTTGAGTATCTCATCACCCTGAGACCACTAAACAGTAATCCAGGGTGTTATCAGGATAGTGTCAGGGGACAGAAAAGATGAACACACGTGTGATTGTCGGTCTCTCCCGGAGTAGACTGCTGGGGGATTAAATAGTGGTAAAACTGCAGCCTCTCAGTGACAGCCCAGTTGGATCCAGTACAAGAGAGGGGAGAGATAAAGATGCAGTCAGTAGTTAAAGAGGGAAAAATGGAAAACGCTGTAAATGTGCATGAACAGGACCAAGTAGGACGAAGCGAGTGGACTAAAGAGCGAAACTATAAGAAGAAAAGGAAGTGGTGTAAGGGGACACAGGGGAATTGGATGAACAACAACGGCTGATAGTGAGCCGCCCCCTCGGGCAAACAGACTCCAGCAGAGCAGCTCCTCATTTTCTCTCCAGGCCTCCCCCTCTAAGCCGCTGGACGCTGGGCTGCCACACTGGCAATTACCTCCTCAACACACCTGGCAGCGACAGGGCCTGGGTCTGTGCACACATGTTCTGCCATGTACCCTACAGCCAACACTCTGTGCCTGAGGAGGGGAAGCTCTCTTCCAGCATGGCTTGGCCACTTAGGATGGTAGGCAGATGATTATAGTGCAGGCACACGCACACAGACACAGATACAGACACCCTGCCAAGAAGCATACTAACAACGTGCCTGCCCCCATTCGATTCTCATTAAAAGAGCAATCCAGTGATAAACAACAACACCAATCCCCCCTCTTTGTTTCTGTCTCATGGCACTTTCCATCTAATTTTGCTTTAATTAGAATCATATTTACCCAAATGAAAAATACAGCGCACATAAACAACAGACTAGAACCAGAAAGAATGCTGATATTGTCTGAAACAAAGATGAATGGGTCCTTATGACTACATCACTATATGTGGCGTACAGTATTCCCACCCTGCTCTGACTCCACATGGCACTGAGGCGGCCATGTTTTAACATGCATTTCTGCGTGTTGCAAGTAGAAACATGCTGCCTCCTGTTCATAAAGCCCCTTGTGGATTTGTCTCCTCTGCGCTCACACTGACCAATTATTTCATTTATTCCGACATCCACCCTCCATCTATACGTCTCACACCAATATCCATTCTCCACTTTTCTTTTCACACCATCATGGTGGGCGATTAATGTGTGATTTTTGCATTTTTTCTTCAGAGAAAGGGAGGAGAATAGGTTGAAACTGGCAGAATCCCTTCCTCATTAACACTGGTGGCAGCTCACCAACATGTGCACACACAAATGCATGCGCATCACCTCAATTTGGTTATTGAATATATTTTTCCTAGAAGTTTATTCATGAGGGAAAACACACACACACACACACACACACACACACACACACACACACACACACACACACACCTGTGCTGCGTCCTTCCTGTGCACGACTTGGTGATAACATCCCGTTTTCCCAACAGAGATTGGGATCAGGCAGAGAAAAGAAAAAACAAGGGATGGGAAGTGATTGAAAGATGAAGGAGAGATAGCAGAGCTGGGGAATTTGCTGAGATGGCTCTGAGCAGCAATTTACACCTTTCTCATCTGATAACCATCACATGCGGTGAGCAGTGGAAGACACGGAGTGATGGGAGACAGAGGATTGCCAAAAGCCAGAGAGACTGTGCTCATTAGCGTTGGAAAGGAGCTTATTTTTTCCACATTGTACTCCCTTTCAGAGTTTT